>NC_090739.1:68633801-68663801 GCF_036898095.1 Palaemon carinicauda
ATATATATGTGTGTGGGTGTGTGTGTGTGTGTATTTATAATGCTGTCTCAATAGTTATAGATTTATGTGGTAATAATATTTTTTTGGCGATTTCGATTTTTTGTGGAGATTCCAGGTTAACATAAACTTATCAATCAACCATTCAGTATAAGAACTTTAAGAATGTGTGTTTATACGACTGAATTCCTGGTGGTTACTAGAATGCATGATTTCACATTTATTGATCTGGAAAGTAGTTTCATGACAAAATGAATACAGTGAAGGTAACTGATGCAGAATGTTGTATTTATGCAATAGGGCTCAGAGCTTACTGGGTGTTTTCTTTAATTTATGGAATTTTTTACTTTTGTATAATAAGTATTTAAAGTGCCTAGTTGTTTGCTGCAGTACAGGGTAGTCTTATAATGAAGTGGTGCAACCTTACGATTCTTATTTCCTGTCTATAATATCTTCCAATCTATATAGACAAGTACATTCGTTATATACTCATATATATGTATATATATATATATAATATATATATATATATATATATATATATATATATATATATATGCATACATACATACATACATACATACATACATATATTTATATATAAATTTATGTATATATTCCGCATATTATATCGTATTATATACAAAAACATTATATATATATATATATATATATATATATATATATATATATATATATATATATAGATAGATAGATAGATAGATAGATAGATAGGTAAAACTATAAAATTTGTGTATGTGATGTTTATATTTTAAAATCACGTTTAGATTTTGTTACCTCGAATTTCGTAAACCAACTTTCTGATGTCTCCTTTGATTATTCATCAACGATCTTTCAG
Source organism: Palaemon carinicauda (assembly GCF_036898095.1). Classification (NCBI taxonomy): domain Eukaryota; kingdom Metazoa; phylum Arthropoda; class Malacostraca; order Decapoda; family Palaemonidae; genus Palaemon; species Palaemon carinicauda. The sequence goes on from NC_090739.1 coordinate 68,634,658, forward strand.
TTCTTTCAGAACCCTCTGGTTTATTAGAAAAGGGGATTTTTCTTGGGCTAATTTGAATAATAGAGTAATGTTATCATTACCTTTTGCAAAGCTGAATATAGCTGTAAAAACAGGATGTTACGAGCCTAAAGGCTTCATTAAGGAAAGCAACCTAATACGAAAGAAATATTAAAAATACCAAGAAACTTATTTCACTGGTTTGATTTAATTTAATTTATTCAGTTACATATGAATGTACAGTACTTGTAGAAGTTACTGTTGATGTAAGAAAAGATTAAACACCAGAAGTTGATGGTATAAAATCGAAACCACTCCATCTCGATCATGGTCGTTGATTGTAGTTCAATATTTGAGGGAAATAAAGTCGTGTGTGTTAGCGACAAAATTCTCGTGTATGGCCACAGGTCACAAACTTAGCAATCGACTGTCATGGTGGAGATGGGTTGATTTCGATTTTAAGTAGAAAAAAATTTAATTCAACAGATAGATATACAGCAAAGTCGAATTAATAGCTGAATGCCATCGAGTGATATATGTTTGGATTCAAGAGGTATAGTTTTGAAACCTAGCCCGGGTAGAAATAGTTACCATAAATGAATGGGTCTTTATGCATGAGACCGAGTAAATTTATATATACTTGGCTCAATATTCGAAAAAATAGTCTTGTTACTTAATGACAAAATTATGGTGTGTATATATATATATAAATATATATATATATATATATATATATATATATATAATATATATATATGTATATATATATATATATATATATATTATATATATATATATATTATATATATATATATATATGTGTGTGTAGGGGTGTGTGTGAGTATGTGTGTTCTTGTATATGTTTATAAACTAAAAATTTATTCGATTAAAAATTAAACACTCGTGTTTTTTGTTTTTGTCGAAGCAGACACGGTATAGATACTTAACCTGTTGCTCGATCCGCTTCAAAATTCAATTTACTTAAGTAAACAAAAGTTTGGTCAAGCTGTTGCCAAATTATTGGCCAATCCCTGCACTGTAGTTTTACCCCCAACTACTGTACCATAATCATTCAGTATACCATCGTAGATGCCTTGAAACACTTGCTGTGGGAAATAAAGGCCCGAAACGAGAGCAACTTTTGTGTCCTGGCGCAAGCTGATTATGTTGTTATTGTTGTTACTCTTCTCGGTAAGCAATCTCATATCTTAATGTATTTGGGAATTTTTATATAAACACTCGTTAACATTTCCAATGTATAAATATATCGGCTCAACTGGGGAATTTTGCTCTTGAATTCTGTCTGTTTTGCATTTCCTATTATTATTATTATTATTATTATTATTATTATTATTATTATTATTATTATTATTAGCGCACACGTTGAATCAAAACTGACGGCTAAATGTTTAGAAAAAAAAATATGGACGCACACGCACCCCCTCTCACCAGGGTATGACTACTCCTCTCCCTTAACCCAAGGGACGTGGAGAGCTCAGCGTCACCAGAATTTATTAACTACAGTATATATGTCTGTAGTATACACTATATATACAGACTTACACACACACTCATATATATATATATATATATATATATATATATATATATATATATATATATATATATATATATATATATATATATGAATTATGTATGTGTACATGTATGGAATTATATGCATATTCCCTTATAAGGGGTTGTGTCCATTAAGTGGTTCTTTATCTCCAAGTATCTCAAGTCTATTGAAATAAAGTTCTCAGTCCTTTGACTCCCAACATATGTCGGTCTCTCCATTCACAACTGGGCCAACAGGTGGCATGGAAAATTTTGTATATTATTCAGTAGTTCCTGTTTTATAGTTTCTTCTTTTCTTTTCCATTTCGGTTTTGCAATGTACTGCATTCTCTTTGGAGCGATTATCATTCTGCTTTATCAACGTTGATTCCAGCTTACAATCTAATGAGTGATATTAATAATTTGATTGAAATTATTTTGATGAGTTACTCTGTGAGAGAGAGAGAGAGAGAGAGAGAGAGAGAGAGAGAGAGAGAGAGAGAGAGAGAGAGAGAGAGAGAGAGAGAGAGAGAGAGAGAGGAGGGGTGGGGGGGGGGGCATTTAAGTGTATGTTTGTCAAGTACAAAGGACATTTGTGTTAACTAAGCATGATAGCGACACACGTAAAACTTTGTAACATTTAATAGTCGGATGAAACATTTGTATTTATTCGTTTCTCTAAAGAAATATTACATGTTTTGTCATTTTTTATTAAGCGTTGTAAAAAAAAAACTACGGAGAATAGCATTCATGACCCTGTTGTTATGCTTAAATTTTTCGACTTAATACTGGCTTGGAATAAGCTATCATTCGAAGGGAAGGGATTTTTGTTTTAGAAGGAGTAGGCGAAGAAGCAATTTAAGCGTCTACGGATGCAATCATAATGTTTAACTAAAGTCAGCAAGAAGATAGTGGTTATGTGTTGCATGTTGTGACGGTTTGCCACCTTTAGTCAGGAATTTATAGTGAAATTTTTAAGAATGAATTCGTAATCGCGTGCGTGTCAAATGGGATGGATGTTTTATGTTGATATTTAACTAAGTCAGTTATATGATTTGTTTAATAAATGATGTTGTATGAGGTTATAAAATTAAAGAGTGATAATTATTCGATCAAAATGTAAGGTTTTCACTTGTCTTTTATTCTTGCTGTTTGTCCAAATGACTTGTTTACTAGTTTCTTGCAGTCTCGATTGTTTGTTTAAACTGTCTGATGTTTTGTTTATAAGTGTTTTTTATGAACCAAAAGAGGTTTTCTGTCGAGGAAAACAGGGTTGACCTCAAACCTAAAGATTCTCTCTCTCTCTCTCTCTCTCTCTCTCTCTCTCTCTCTCTCTCTCTCTCTCTCTCTCTCTCTCTCTCTCTCAAATGAGGTGTCAAACTGTACTTGATATCTGGCAGAAAAATTACATGTAAATAACATGTTATTGTCTTTGGTGTTCAGAAATCTAGACATACCTGAGATAATTGATTTCATAGACGTAATTTACTGTTAAGATAGTTCATAGATTACATTTTTAACCTGCTGTGAAATATCGAAAGGTAGCTACCTATCGCTAATCATCCCATCCATTAATATTCCTAATGAGGAATTGTCATCGTTCAACCAAAGCAGTTATCTCTCCTTCATTGATAGTGGTCTACAATTTGCTGTGTTAATGGGGCTCTTGATTGTGGTACTCCCTTTGCTTACTTTGTTAGAAGTATCGGTTCTTTTATATCCTTCTAAATGTCTCAATTTTTTTTTTTATAAAAAGATTAATGGATTCTTGGTTGTAAAACCCTATTTTGTAAATTACAAATATAGAAAATTTCTTGAGACTCATATACTCGTTTTGCTGGAATGTCTTCTCATGATTAGCTTTAAAGATCTATTATGATATGAGTAAGATAAATCTCTCTCTCTCTCTCTCTCTCTCTCTCTCTCTCTCTCTCTCTCTCTCTCTCTCTCCCTCTCCCTCCTCTATATTTGCTGATCAGTGACACTATAGGACATATTTTTCAGACATTCCTCGGATATCATTTTTATTCTCTCTCTCTCTCTCTCTCTCTCTCTCTCTCTCTCTCTCTCTCTCTCTCTCTCTCTCTCTCTCTCTCTCTCTCCCTCCTATATTTGCTGATCAATGACACTAAAGGACTTTTTTTTCAGACATTCCTCGGATATCATTTTTATTATGTCATCTATTTTTTCAGCAAAAGATTTCTGTTTTTATTTCCCCTTTACAATGTGTAATAAGTCTAAATTTTCATTACCTTTTGGTGTGTGTGTGTTTTTTTTCATCACGGTGTGGTTAAAAGATTTTTACACCCTACTGCATAAGCTTACTATTATCCTAGGTAGCATTTAAAAAAGAAATCCCCCAGCCTCCTCTTTTTTTTTCTTTTATGTGCAGAATTCTGAAAGCTCAGCTAACAACGCGTCTGCGTCTTTTAATTTTCCATGCTTCTCATTAAGTGTCTTTACTTGGGTTTATTCTATGTTAGCTTATCCCCGGCCCTCTTTGTATGTTGTTTTACCCTCATATTAAACCTATGTCATAATTTCATTCCTTGCCACATTCTGAAGCCTTTCTGTTTCTCTTAAACTACTTTTGATATCCATTTTGTCTCAAACCTTTTTAAATAGTTTCAGCCTTTGTAACTGGCTCTTAATATATGATCCACTAAATTCTTTACATCCATATTTTAATCTTTTCCCAAGTATGCTGCCATTTTTTTAAACATTGCATTACAACTTAAAATCATTCTATGAACATATTTCAAAAGGTATTTTCTTCACAGTGAACTCCTGGCGTTTCGAACTATACATCTAAGCTACTTTTGTCCTTTTCACCCACCTGTGTATTCAGATATCCAAAGTCAATCATCGTTGCGTTATCAAACTCATCCAGGCGTAGATTCCTGTCACTGGCACCATTTCGTCTACAATCAGTTTAACTAATAAATTCTTTTGAATAATACTTTTGCACCCTACTCATGTAAAACCAGTTCCTTGTATTCTTTTTATGTACCACCAGTTTTTATGACAACTAAAGCTACCACATTTTCCTTTTTTTAAACTGCAATAGATTTTTTTTTCACCATATCCTTCCCTGCCTTCAGCATTTGTCCCTAGCAGTGTCCTGAAATTAATTTTCTTTTAGAGATTTCTTTGACTTGACCAAAAATACTTTGAAATAACAATACTTGAATACCTTATTTATTTTTGTTTTCTTTGTAACACAAGTAAGTTATAGGGATACAAACCACAAGGCCTTGGAAAAATTATTATCTTTGCAATACATAGTGAAAAAAGCAATATCTTATATATTCCAACATGTTACAGGAGCTAGACAGATATTGTTGTTACCTTCATATATAGAGGCTAACCCACCATTTAAGTAGTAGTTTTCCCTTCAAGGCATCTGAAGCCTTCCACTAGTCTCGTGTAAGTCCTCAAGAATTTTGCATTAGTCTTGGGAAGTAATGTACTCAGCGTACTGCTTACGACCTCATTATTAACTGTCCATTTTAGATCAATTTACCTGAGTTAAGTTATTGGATACAATTGCATTGTTTTCCTGGGTTACTCTCAATATCAACCACCCTGTCCTTAGATTAAGATTTTTGAAATCTTCTACACATTTCCAAACTTCTTGACCAAACAGGAGCTACAGTACTTGCCTCTTGCCATAGATATCTTAATTACATCCAACACTGTTGCTGTATATACTTCTTTTCCCAGTTTCACTTTCGTGACTAAATAACATAATGTTCTGCCTTTTCTCTTCAAACACGTTTGCTTTGTGTGTTTCTTACTTTTTTTTACTACATGCGCACTTACAAAAACATAAGCTGTAATAACAAATGGTTTTTGGAATATCAAATTGAGTATGTAGGTGCAAATCCCTTTGGGGTGGTTAAATGTTTAGAGCGATTAAAATGTTGTCACTTAACCGATGGTTACCGATGGTTGCAAATTACAGGATTAAAAATCTCACTTCTTTACCGGTGAGTAATTCGACATCATTCTTTCTGGTAGGAAAACAAAGGGGGCCCCATTTCTGAAAAATCTAGTTTTGTTTTGCCACTCGTTCTTAGCAGTCAGTATCTAGTGGTTAGTAAGTTACGGTTGATTACAGTCAGGAAAGAGAATGGCATACAACAAAAATCATGTCCCCCCCCCCCAAAAAAAAAAAAAAAAAAAAGATTCGGTTAATACCTTCTGGAGACATCCTCTATTAAGGCAAAGAGCGTGAAATAGTAACAGCAGCCATTTTGTACGCACGCACAAACATAAACACACATGATATATATATATATATATATATATATATATATATATATATATATATATATATATATATATGTATGTATGTATATATATATTATATATATGTATATATATATGTATATATATATGTATATATATACATATATTTATATTTATATTTATATATATATACTGTATGTAATAGTGTGTGTATTCATATATGTTGACATGTATACATGCATAGAAGTTACACACTAACCGACACGTTGACAAAAATTGCATGTAGTGTAAATTTTTATGTTTATTTCTGCATAGTTACAAATCTTCTCGTTTCCAAATCGCTCAAGTAGTACGTGATAAATGAGTTCGGGGACCGTTTCCCACCGAAATCTATCCGCATGACGCTCCGTAATAAATCAACCAGTTAGGAGATATGACCCGAGGGAAGGTTGCCACAATAAGATTTTCACATAACGTAATCTGGGGATTTGTTGTTGCCATTTCAGAATCTGTTGATTTTGTTGCTGCTTTTCTTGTTGCTACTAATTTTATTTTGTATGGTTGTCATATTTCTTATGGTGATTTAAATGTTTCTTTTAAATCAATGGCGAGTGTAATTAGCGAGCCTATAAATTTGGAATTATAACATGTTGTAGTGATGTTGTTGTGTTGAATAATTTATAGTGGTGGAAATGAAATCATTCTTAATTTTGGTGTTGTTGTTACAGCTGCAGGTGCTGCATTATGTTGACATGAAACAATTTTGATTTTATGACTTAGCATAGTTTTTATTTTGGTAGTAAATAGATATCCATCTTAATTAATGAGACGTTTAAAGGAACGTTTAAGAACATTAGGATGCTTTAAATGTTGGGTGGCAACGGGTGGAGTTTGTACTTCGATAACGTCATTTTGACACTATGTTTGAGAGGATTCCTTTGCATTTCCTTCAGTTTCATTAAATATAGTTTCACTGCGATAGGAAATAGTATCAAGAATATGGTCCAACGATTAATTTAAAAGGCAATATATAAATATGAATTTCTTGAAAGAATACTAAATTAAGTACGAAAATAAAGAAAAAGGAAGAATGAGAAAACGTGAAATAATACTTTTTTTTTTTCTCAAGAGATTTCTTTGAAGTAGTTTTGTTAATATGCATTGATAGTTGGTCATTATAGTTTGTTTTTGTGTCTACATTTTTTATATACAACGTTAATATGATTTTCTAGTAATAACCTCTGTAGCTACCACGGTTGATTATTGATTTTATTTAAAGATAAAAAGTAATCGTGACTTACTAACATAAGAATGCAATCTTCTGGTTATTTTGATTCTTCATTCATTCATTCAGAGAGAGAGAGAGAGAGAGAGAGAGAGAGAGAGAGAGAGAGAGAGAGAGAGAGAGAGAGAGAGAGTGTTTTTTTATTATTACATACATTTTGAATATATATCGAAATCGATGTAGAGCTTGTACTGTTGAAGGAGGGTAGTGCCCTCACTGCACCTTACGCGGTATACTGTAGGCATTTCTTAATTGTTTTAGCGGCTTTCTTCATATTTTTCTACTTTATCTCCATTCTTTCTTCCTGTCTTCTATCTAGTAGTCCAACCTTTCCTAACTTTTACCTCCTAGTGTTACTCTAGGAATCTAGGGTTTTACCTAGATGCACCTTGGTGCTGAAAGGCCTCACAGACCCCAGCTCCGGGCTGTATAGCCCAAATACATAAATTCAGTCCTACGACAGCCTTATGCCTAATTAATTTCATTGATAATGCTGAGATATATCGCTTAAAGAATGAGGCGTTTTGCGCAATAGATTTTTTTTATTACTCTCTAATATGTTTAAGTAGCAGTTGGAAGTTACTGAATTACTTGATATATGTTAAAGTAATTGTCGGAATATTGAAGAGATTTGAATTAATAGATATAAATATTTGAAATTTTATACGTTATTACTCTTACGACACAAGTATTTAGTAGAATTTTTATACACGATGTTTTGAACATTGTGGTAGATTTCCATTACAAAGATTATTGAAAAGTATACCTTTAACATATGTGGAATTTGTAACAATTTGATCATCCTAGTGAAATTATTAATGAATACGGTAGCCTTAGCCCTCTAATTTTTAAATCAGAATTTGAGTATTTTTATTTTAAGCTCATTTGATTTTATAGTAGTGTTCAACGTGAGTGCACATTAAAAAAGGCGACTATAACCAAAGATTTTCTTGAAAAAAAAAGGCTTAAAAATCTCATAAAAAAAATTTCTATATAGATTTCCTAAAATAAAATCGAATTTGCTACACAAAGGATAACACAGGCTTCCTATGTGTAAAACCCTTTGTACTTTTATATGAAAGCCTTAGGAAAAGTAACCTAAAAATCATAAAAAGTTTTATACAAACGTTGAAATTTTTTCGGACAACTCTGAAACATAAAACCTTTATGAAATTTTTTGGGGTTAATACTTCTAAAAAGCAAAATACTTTTTTTTTTTTATTCTGTGTGTGTCAAAAGAGACATGATATAAGTTGTATGACAAACACACACACACTGATTGCAAAATTAATTTAATTGTTTAAAAGATTAGATTGTTGGGGGACGATTTAAGAACAATATTTTATGTATTATTAAAGTTTTACATATCTGTAAGGGGGATTGACATTACTTGAAGGTATTTAAGCGTCATTTCGGATCCTAGGTACATAAATTTTTTATCCTTCTGCTGTTATTTCTTTTCCGATTTCTTTATTCCCTCTTGCTGTCTAACGATCTAACCTCTTGAATGGATTTTCGCCAGCAGTTAAATCTCTGCATTTAAGAGCCTCTGTGGCCTCAGCACTGATCATTTAAAACTTATAAGTCCATAAGAAATAATACAAAAACAAAAAGCAACGAAAATGTAATGTGAAAATTAACAGAAATATCTTACTATTAACATTAATTGGTCCACTCTCCTACGTTTCACTGGTTTGAGTTACTATGTACCTTCCATGATATAGCAGGCACCTATTTTTTGCTAAGATACATGGAACACTTTTCCTTACCATGGTATATCACGAATATTTTATTACCATGATGCATGAAGCAAACTTTCCTTACCATGGCGTATATCCAGAAATTTTCCTTACTATGATACATCCAGAACTTTTCTGTACCATAGGTTCAGTGCATTTCTTTACCATGATACATTTAGTATATTTTTTACCATGATATATTGAGTCATTCAGCAATTGTCTTTAATATGATGATAATGGGGAAATATTCAGCACACATCTTTACCATGATGCACTCGTCACGTTGTCTTATCATGGTAACTTCAGCAAATTTCTTTACTATGATACATTCAGCACAATTCTCTACCATGACACATTCAGCACATTTCTCTAGCGTAATACAATCAGCAAATTTCTCTACCATAATTCATTCAGCACATTTCTTTACCATGACACATTCAGTATGTGTCCTTACCATGGTAAATTCAGAACATTTCATATCCATGATGCATCCGGCACTTTTCCTTACCATGATACATTCAGCGCAGTTCTTTACCATGATGCATCAAGCACTTGTCCTTACCATGATGCATTCAGCATATTTCTTTACCATGATGCATCAAGCACTTGTCCTTACCATGATGCATTCAGCATATTTCTTTACCATGATGCATCAAGCACATTTCTTTACCTTGACATTTTCAGCACATTTATTTACCATGATACATTCAGCACATTTTCTTACCATGATGCATTCAGTACATTTCTTTACCATGATACATCAATCATTCTTAGATACAGAACCCTTTCTATGATACACCAATTCTCTTTCTGTGGACCTGTACATACGCACGCTGCTTGTCCTGGAGAACAAATTCCAGCTTAGCCTTTGATGCAATCTATTCGGTTATTGCGTTGTCATGGCTTAACATGAAAAGTAAGACATTCTATTAGAGATGATCTGGAGATTTGAACTTCATAAGATTCGAAATTCATAAGATTCGAACTTCATAAGATTCGAACTGTATAAGATTCGAACTTCATAAGATTCGAACTTCATAAAATTCGAACCCAATTTTTTTTTAAGTTCTAGAATTATTCAAGTTTTGGAGGAGGATATACTTCATAGATACCCAATATAGTTAATATACTTTCATATGATTTGAAAGAAAAAAGAAACGAAACTGTTATTAATACATGATGAATCTTGTGTTTTGTAAGATTATAAGTGGAATGATGATATATTTAATTTGTCGACGTAATATAGTTTATCTCTCTCTCTCTCTCTCTCTCTCTCTCTCTCTCTCTCTCTCTCTCTCTCTCTCTCTCTCTCTCTCTCTCTCTCTCATGTATATATATATATGTTATATATTATACAGTATATATATAATATATATATATACTGTATATATATATATATATATATATATATATATATATATATATATATATATATATATATACACACACACGAATAAATCATTTCATTTTGCATATATTTTTGTTTCCTTGTTAATTACTGTCTTTGTTTTCCTTTGTGCTTGTAATTATGCGGGCGAGTTCTGGTCTACCTCACCCTTCCTCTTTAGCTTTGTTGAATTGATTGAAATATGAGAGAGATATTTTTGTTGTTTTCTTCAATGGCAGGAATGATTGATGGTGCTGCATTTTGCCACTTGATTAAATTCTCCTCTGGGCAATAAGTGATCTAATTTTCGTAATAATCTTCGGTTTGTATTGTTAACTTGAAAGCTTTTCAATAAGCTTTTTCTTTGTATTGTTCGCTTTAATGCTTTTCAATAATATTTTTCTTTAACCTTTGCTCTTCATTGGATCGTTCAGCAGTGAATCGAATTAGTCATTGTAATGAGAATAAATATTACATTATATCTCGCTCACTTGCTATTTAATACTGATTTTTGTTACAGTATGATATGTATGCCATTTGTTGTTGTAATTGATTTTGAATTTTTGTTTTCATAGGTGGCGGTGGGGATTTAGAGAACTTGGATGACGAAGTAAGTATATCTGTTAATTTTTTCATGAATTTTCTCATTTTTATTTTGTTTCAATTTATTTGATATTAGTGGAGTTGCCCGTTGGATTTTATTTCCTTGAATGTTCGTATTGTATGCGTGGTGTATGATGCTGTATTATGTAGCAATACATAGTGACTGGATGTGTATATTGCAGTATAAAACTCTTGCATGGCTTCCAATATTGTTCCTTACACATTAATGAAATTTTTAAATTAGAATTTTTTTATATTTTTAAAAAGTACGTTTACAGTTAATATCATAGGATAGAATAATAGAATATAATGATTAAGGTAAACAGAAATCACATTGTGTAAGAAAATGATTTTATTGAATTAATGATAAAGCAAACAGTATAATTGCAAAAGCGAAGAAATAGCAGAGGACAGTTGTGTTTCCATGTCCTTTTTATTAAGATTGGCTCTGCGTTTGGTTAGAAAACTCTTCATTATTTTCCCTCCAGTCATACATAAATATATACACACACACCCCATTCATTTATTTCACTCACAACAGGACATTAAAACGTTAAGTTGGATGTCGAATAAACGTAAAAATTTAAAACAATAATTATGGGATATGAAAAATATAACTTGAGTACCGTATTAAAAACAATAACTGCTCAGTTGTTGTTTTTTGTAAAATGAGTGAACTACGAATGTGACAGTTCGCCACAAGGTTTTACTATTACTTGGGCAATGTCCTGATTGATTCACTGTTACCTAATGCACATTCTTTGAATGGTCCTGATTAACACTTATCAATTGCTATATGTGTATGTGTGTGTGGGGGGGGGGGATTACACACACACATATATACAGTATATATATATATATATATATATATATATATATATATATATATATATATATATATATATATATATATGTGTGTGTGTGTGTATATATATATTTTTATGTATTAAGATGGAAGTTAAAAGCAAACACACACACACACACACACACACACACACACATATATATATATATATATATATATATATATATATATATATATATATATAATGTATATCTTATCAATATTAATCTGGTCATCAAGATAATTTTGGAGCTGAATTTGAGAGTATTTGGTTGACGTATGAACTCTTGCTTCATAGCTTCGTGTCATTCCATTAACAAATTACTCAAGGGAACTCAATAGGGAGACTCATCAAAATATTTGATAATATTTTTACTAAATAAATTTGCAAATGAATGAAGATGTGATTTCACTCTCAATTCTTTAGTGTTATTATTTTCTCGTTTATCATTTCATGATATTGGTGTTTTATGGGAAGAAAATTGTTTTTGTCATCGTTATCATTTCAACTTTACAGAATCCCCTTTACAAAAGAGGAGAAGAGATGCATCTTGTTTAGATATTTTATGAAATAATGAAAAATTCTGCACGGACGTGATATGAATATAAGTTAAAGGGAAGGTTTATATGTCTATTTACTCTGTATAATTCTTGAAAATTAATAATAGTTTTTTGACATGACAGAAATTTTGTGGTCGTGCGTTTTAAACTAGATTATACATTTTATGTGGTATCCAAAAAAAATATTATTATTATTATTATTATTATTATTATTATTATTATTATTATTATTATTATTATTATAAAAGCTCTTGATAATTTCAACACATTAGAATACGGTACATTGTAAATTTGTATTAAATTTAGCGAGATTGTACGTCTTCATTTTCGACTTCTTCTTTACTCTCGAACACGAGTCCCTTTACCCTTTGTTGACAAGTGGGAGCCAAGATCTTGATTAATATCCTCAGCGTCGCCTGACGCATGACCCACCTCGCTTGTTTCTTAAGGTCGACGTGTTCCTGACGAAGAGGACGTCCGGGTAATGGGTCTCAAAGTGGACGGAGCGTGGCTGTGCGTAATACGGCCTGGGAATAAATGTTGCCTTCTTTTTCTTTTTACTTTTCTTTAAACGTTTTGGTAAATGATTTGAAATCGTGCACTTAATGGCTTGGATATTTCATGACCATCCCACCTGAGTCTTAAGTTACCCATGGTACGGTTACTATTTTTTTTTAGCGATAAAAGTATATTTTATTGTTTTTAGTATATATTTTTTTTTATTTTGGGATTACATTCATTTTTCAGTGTAGATGTGTCTTGAATAACAATGGAAGGTTACGTTTTTGTAATTAATTACATGCGCTCGCTTTCTGATAAGTCACATCTATAAACTATTATATATACGAATAAAGGTCTGCATTCAAATATAAATTTCTATTGAATTGTTTTTGTGATAAAATTTATGATGTAATTACTTGCATCAGTTCCGTAGTTCATTTGAAGTTGAATTATTGCTTGTGGAAATTTGAATGTTCTGATGTTTGGTTATTGGTAAGAGGAATTTCAAATTTTAGTTGAAGTTTTGCAATTACTTAGTGGAGTTCAAAGTTCAGTTAAACTTTTGTAATTACCCGGGGGTTAGTTCCAAAGCTCAGTAAGTTTTGTAATTACTTAAAGCCAGTTAGTAGAATAAAAGTTCCCACGTTCAGGTAAATCCTTTTTGGGAAAAGGGTGTTAAGGTAAGGGTCCAGACCCTTACCTTAAAAGGCCCTATACCATTAGTTACATTAAGAGTTGAGGAGAAATACACAGGTATCGTTTCGGGTTGATGGGCGGAGAGGTTAAACCCGAAGCACCGGAAGTACAACGAATATCCTCGAGAATATGTGACTCCTTCATTGTGTCGGTAAAGGGTCCTTGAGAAAATAGGCATTTAGCTCGGAGACGTAACCCTCTTTACGACGGTGGTTTTTCTCTCTCTCTCTCTCTCTCTCTCTCTCTCTCTCTCTCTCTCTCTCTCTCTCTCTCTCTTCTAAGAATGCGTATTAACGCATTGATATGTTCATTCCTTTAAATGACCCCAATCCATTCGTTATTAATATCAATAGCAATTTTAGCAATTTTTTTTTCACCCAGCTGTTGACATACCTATTTGGTAACCTTATCAGTCCCCTTTGATTTTCTGTTAGATTTTGCTGATTGAATACGTTAATCATCATAATGAAATACGTCTCGTCATATGTTTTCCGAAATATTAGTAATGCCGTCTGAAGAGGAGGATTTTTCAAGTACTTTAATTTTGACGTGGGATATCTATGAGAGACGGAAATCGTGTATCTCGGCTGTCATTAGTATAAATGAAATATACAATATTTATTTAGTGTTATTTTCAGAAACTTCACCTCGTTGACGAGAAAAGCGAGGAGTATCTTTTTTATTATTCACTGATCGAAATAAACTTTTTAAGAAATTTATATTTTTAGGAAACATCAATCAATTGTGAATGGCTTTTTATTATGAAATGAACAACAGTGTCATCAATCAAAGAATTACTCAAATTGTGTGATCGCTTTTCTTAGCTAAGGTATAATTTACAGAACGATTTCTTCTTCTTTTCTTCAAGTTGGACAATTTCCTGCTCTAACTCATCCACCTTTTAAGCCTTTTTGATGAACGACTTTCTTTAGCCTTTTGTGTCGCCTTGTGTCGCAGAGGGCTCTCCAGGGACGTTTCTTTTCAGTGTTGACCTCTTGGTGCTTCTTACTTTAGGTTGTTACGTAAGGTCAAGTCGTGTTACTTGAAGGTTAATGTATATTTGGGAAATATCACTGAGTTAGATCTCATAATGCTGCTTCCTGCATCTTACTTTCACTACACGTTAAGGGTAATTCCTTTTTTAGAAGACAAATAGACAAATAACATTACGTTAATTGTAATTCGTATTTTAGAAGACTAAGAGAGAAATAACATTACGTTAATGCTAATTACCTATTTTAGAAGACAAATTAACAAATAAAATTACGTTAATGCTAATTTCTATTTTAGATGACAAAGAAACAAATAAAATTACGTTAATGCTAATTTCTATTTTAGAAGACAAAGAGACAAATAAAATTACGTTAATGCTAATTTCTATTTTAGAAGACAAAGAAAGAAATAAAATTACGTTAATACTAATTTCTATTTTAGGTGACAAGGAAAGAAATCAAATTACGTTAATGCTAATTTCTATTTTAGAAGACAAAAAAACAAATAACATTTCGTTAATGCTAATTTCTATTTTCGAAGACAAAGAAACAAATAACATTTCGTTAATGCTAATTTCTATTTTCGAAGACAAAGAAACAAATAACATTTCGTTAATGCTAATTTCTATTTTCGAAGACAAAGAAACAAATAACATTTCGTTAATGCTAATTTCTATTTTCGAAGACAAAGAAACAAATAACATTTCGTTAATGCTAATTTCTATTTTCGAAGACAAAGAAACAAATAACATTTCGTTAATGCTAATTTCTATTTTCGAAGACAAAGAAACAAATAACATTTCGTTAATGCTAATTTCTATTTTCGAAGACAAAGAAACAAATAACATTTCGTTAATGCTAATTTCTATTTTCGAAGACAAAGAAACAAATAACATTTCGTTAATGCTAATTTCTATTTTCGAAGACAAAGAAACAAATAACATTTCGTTAATGCTAATTTCTATTTTCGAAGACAAAGAAACAAATAACATTTCGTTAATGCTAATTTCTATTTTCGAAGACAAAGAAACAAATAACATTTCGTTAATGCTAATTTCTATTTTCGAAGACAAAGAAACAAATAACATTTCGTTAATGCTAATTTCTATTTTCGAAGACAAAGAAACAAATAACATTTCGTTAATGCTAATTTCTATTTTCGAAGACAAAGAAACAAATAACATTTCGTTAATGCTAATTTCTATTTTAGAAGACAAAGAAACAAATAACATTTCGTTAATGCTAATTTCTATTTTTGAAGACAAAGAAACAAATAACATTTCGTTAATGCTAATTTCTATTTTAGAAGACAAAGAAACAAATAACATTTCGTTAATGCTAATTTCTATTTTAGAAGACAAAGAGACAAATAACATTACGCTGCATCTTGCATTGCCGTCAGTGCGCCTCACGCCGTGCACTTTAGGCATTACTGAAGGGGCTTTACAGTCTCCCCTCGATCTTTAGGTGTACCAACTTTTTAACATTCGACTCACTTCCTTTCTTCCTTCTTGCTTTCCATCCTCTTTCTACTTTTACTAAATAAAATAGTGTCACCCATGTTGCACTTCTGTGTGAATGTCCTCCCCTGTCCCTGAGTTCCACGACCATATAGCCCAAATTATGAATCTAATTAACCCTATCCAGAGTGTTACTAGCCTAGATTGAAGTCTCTGCTAAGCCTTGGGCTTTTAGACTTGCGAACCAAGCTTTGAACTCACTCTCTCACTCTCTCTCTCTCTCTCTCTCTCTCTCTCTCTCTCTCTCTCTCTCTCTCTCTCTCTCTCACACACACATCAGGTGATGGAAAAGAAAAAAGGCAATAAAATATATCACTACATAATTTATCCTTTACTGATTCCTTGCGGATGAACTGCCTTAGTAATTAAACTTCAACAGTCGTTCCATATGTCTTTACAAAGGACTCATCATCAGAGCGACGAATCTCATACACACACACACACACACAGGGCTATTCACCCCTATCTTCCAAGCACTCTTGTTCCTTTTGGAATTCAATGTCTTATTTCCATCATAGTCCTTTTATGTAACATAGTCTTATCTTTCTTCAAGACCAATCCACAACCAACGCACTCATTCTATTGCCTTTTTATACATTTAACTCTTTTTCTCATCTTACCACCATCCTTTATATTTACTCTCTTAATTCTTTTTATAAATAAACCGCTTTCATTTTTCGGCCATTCAAATTAACTGTTATTACTTAATTTCCCTAGTAACCATATACCCCCATTATATCAGGTTCCCATCGTTGGTAGAATTTTGACGAACGTTCCAAATCACGCTGAAAATATCTCCCATAATAATGGACTCCGGTTTAAGGTATACACCGAATAGTCTGGAAATTTATGAAATAAGAATAATGGCATGCGTAGTAAAGCTTACACGGGATAAGAGCGTCACGACTGAGAAGGTGTGGCCATCTATTGAGGATGGATGGTGGGGAGGGGGTGAGGAGGGCTTGGGAGAAAGCTGTTAGGGGGAGAAGATCTAGAGGGAGACTGAGAATTAGATGGCGAGGTAAGGTGTGATGATATGGAGAGAAGAAGTTTGGTAGAGGAGGATGTCTTTGATAGACGACATTGGAGAAGGCCCATCAGGCAACCGAGCCCTTATGTAGGGATAACTGTGGGAAAGACAAAGCAGACGCCGTATAGTCTGGCCTATTCGTTACACATCCCCCTCTCTCCTCGTATACCTGACAACACTAAACAAAGCGAACTACTCTTCACAGTTGTTAACTACTGTAATTATTCAGTTACTACTTTCCACATAGTATGGATAAAAAGACTAGGTATGATAAGCAGATCTTTTAGGAAGACACTGAAAAATCAAACCAATGTTCTCTCGTCTTGGGTAGTGCCATATCCTATGTATTATGGTCTTCAACTATCTTGGGTTAGAATTCTCTTGCTTGAGAGTACACTCATGCTCACTATGGTATGTTTTCTCTTCCTCTTGGTTTTTTAAATGGTGTGCTACGCATGCTTAATAGAAGGTCATGTAAGCTGGTTGTATATCAAGAGGTTGTCCTTTTCCTATCAGTTTTTATATCTTTCTTTATAGTATTAATTATCAAAACGGTTGTTACTGTTCATCCTTCAATTGAAGTGGCTATCTTGTACGGTACATAAGCCAGGTTGACACTTGCACGAACTTGTGGCACGCATTGTCACGAATCGAGTCGTGAACTGGCGTGAACTTGTCGTAAACTGACGTGAAGTGTTCGTAGACCCGTCGTGACATCGTGGCATGTCGCGACGAGAATTTTGAAATGTTCAAAATTTTGGTCACGACAAAATTTTGTGACCGGGTCGTGAACTCGTCGGGACAAGGCGGGAAGTGTGCAACTAAGTGCAAACTATGTGTGAACTCGTCGTGAACTCGTCCTGCCAGTTCGTGACAATGTGGACAGGTCAGCTGTGATTCTGAGGTAATTTTTTTTTTTTTTTATCTTCCAGTTCTTGCCACAAAATGTCACGACTTGCCACCAAAAATTCGTGGCAAAAAGTCGTGCAAGTGTCAGGGTACCTTAAGACTCGTATGGTGTGTCGGCTCTGCTATCTTGTATGGTACTAAGCCTTGTATGGTGTGTCGGCTCTGCCATGTTGACCAGTATCTAACATTTTTGTCTGTAGACTGTGAGTTGCGTTTTTATTTTCTTTACATATTCTCATATAAATACCGTTTTTGTTAATTTTATTGTTGAATTTGTTTTCAAGTATGATGAGACTTTTTTTTATTGTTTTCTATTCTTATTCTTTCAGGAGATATTAAACAAAATACAGGGCCAGTGTATCCGAGACTTTGCAAGTTTCGTCTAACATATTGCAATATTCGTAGATTACATGGTAATATTAGAGACCTTATAGTTACCTCCAGATAGTGTAGTAATCTATTCTGATCTGAAACTTTAATCACTCAAATGCGGCACTTATTCCACGTTTTAAGAAACCAATAATTACGCAGGTGTAGATCCAAAAAGGTGTTTTTCCTTTTTTTTTTTTTTTTTTTTAAAGATCGCTGATTTCTCAGCTCCTAGATTGTGTGAATTTTTATGCAAGTTAGAAATAAGAGTTTTTTCACTTATAGGGTAATTGGTATTGTTATTCAATTAAATAAATGTGTGGTAGCTCTAGCCCTGCTGATTATTATTATTATTATTATTATTATTATTATTATTATTATTACTAAGCTACAAACCTAGATGGAAAAAGGGATGCTATAATCCCAAGGGCTCCAACGTGGTAAAATACCCTTTTGAGGAAAAGAAACGAATAATCTACAAGAGAATAAGGAACAATTAGAATAAGATATTTTCAGAACAGTAACAACATTAAAATAGATCTTTCATATATGAATTATAAAACTTCAAAATAAACAAAAGAAAAGAAATAAGATAGAATATTGTGCCCGAGTGTACCCTTAAGCATGAGCTATATACCAAGACATTGTAAAACCCTGTTACAGAGACTATGGCACTACCCAAGACTAGAGAACCATGATTTGATTTTGGTGTGCCCTTCTCCGAGATGAGCTGCTCACCATAGCTAAAGAGTCTCTTCCACCTTTACCAAGAGGAAAGTAGCTACTGAAAAATTACTGTGTAATAGTTAACCCCTTGACCTAAGAATTGTTTGGTAATCTCAGTGTTGTCAGGTGTATGTGAATGAGAACAGGAGAACGTGGAAAGAATAGGCCAGACTATTCGGTGTATGTGTAGACAAAAGATAAATGAGTCGTAAACCAGAGATAGAGATTCAATGTAGTGGTGTCTGGTCAGTCAAAGGACCCAATAACTCTCTAGCATTAGTATCTCTGCCTACCGCTCAGTTTCCTTAACTCCCATATCAAAAGATTTTTAACGTCTTTTGACAAAACTTCTAAATACGTATGCTGAAGGTAATAATCTATTCCCTAGTTTGCAGTTTGGCTTTTGAGAGAGCCTTGGAACATGAGATGCCTTCCTTACAATTTTCACTGTTGTACAGAAATCCGTGATTCTTGTCTGGAAGTTCATAAGATTTGCCTTCATTTTAGTACTGCCTTTAACCTTGTTAATTATGTAACACCTGTTTTCAAACTGGAACAGATGGGAGTAGGTGGGTCTTTTCTTAGCATCATTATTGAATTTTTAAGCAATAAATTGCAGAGAGTTGTTGTTGATAGGCACCATTGTAGCTATAGGAATGTTATATCTGTATTTCCGCAAGGCAGTGTTCTTAGTCGATTACTTTTTATACGATATATGCATATGTGGGTTGTCCTAGAAAACAAGCTTGTTGCATATGCAGATGATACTATTATTTTTGCATCAAATCCAATTGCTGAATGTAGCCATATGGTTTCTGAATTCAATAATAGAGATTAAAACTAAGATTAGTGCATGGTGCAAATTATGGGACATGAAATTGAATTCTAACAAAGCTCAATGTAGGATTGTAAGTAGGTCAAGGATATTGGCTCTTTAACATCCAGTGCTTTGCGTGGACAATGTATTTGTATCTATAAAATCAAAATTTAAATTTCTAGGTGTGTTTTCTGTGATTTTTATTGCAGATAAAATTTTGACAAGCACATTTTCTCTACTTCAGTTGCACAAAATAATTGGCTTATTAAGGAAGTTTTAAGATTTTTGGTGATCAGTCTCTCCTAGAAATGTTTTCATTCTACCTAGTTTTTAGTATTGTTCCCCCTGTCTGATCTCCAGCTACTGTATCTCATCTTAATTTGTTGGATAGAAACTTGCCGTTTATTAAATTCCTCAATCCTGATCCCGATATTAATCTCTGGCACCGTCATTTAGTTAGTTCTTTGTGCATGTTTCATAACATTATTATTCATAATTCAGATTATCCATAGCATTCAGATCTTCCTAGAATGTAACATCCTGTACGCTGTACAAGGTAGGCAATTAACTCTAAAGGTTATGCTATCTCTATCTTAAGGTACAATACTACAGGTTGACGCAAAAAAGCGGTCATCACCATAAAACGAATAACTTCCAAAATTTTATTTAGATTGACAAAAAACTTTAGCTACATTAGGTCAAACCTGTGTAGCAGACATCTCCAAAGTTTCAAGTCTGTACAACAAAAACTCTTTGTTTCACTGGCTCTCCAAAATGTGCTCCAAATGAGCTCCCTGGCACTGCAGGCACATTTGGATCCGGCGGGCAAAGTTCTCGATGACCCTCCTGCATTCCTCCCTTGGGATCACTCTTATTACTGCTGTGATTGCTGCCTTCAAGTCAGGGATAGTGGGGGGGGTGTTTCCATATACCCTGCCCTTAAGGTATCCCCAGAGATATAAATCTGGGGGTTCAGGTCCAGTGAATGCGGCGACCACTCCAGGTCACACCTGCGGCTGATCAGTCGGTCAGGGAAACGCTGCTGTAGCCATGCCAATGATTTGTTTTGAAGGGGGGGGGGGTGGCACCATCCTGCTGGAACTACTAGAGGACCCTGACGACTCCTCTCCGTCGACCAAGTGCTGTCAAGAACTTGCCAAGCACCTGGACATATCGCTCGGTGTTGATTGTCACAGACCGCTCGTTGTCGTCCTCGAACCAGAATGGTCCAATGATGCCATGTTTGGAGATGGCGACCCAGGCAGTGCACTTCATCGAGTGTAATGGCCTTTGCAGACAGTGCTCAGGGGGTGTGCTACCCCAGAAGATAGTTCTTTGAGTTCACGTGACCTGACATCAGAAAATGGGCCTCGTCCGAAAACCAGACATTGTCAAGGAAGTCTGGCACAGCGTCAATCTTGTCGCAAAACTACTGGCACATGATCACTCGCTTCCTCATGTCGTCAGGTGTAAGCTTGTGTTTAATCTGTATCCTGTAAGGATATAGGTGGAGATCTTTATTCAAAATTCTCCTTACGGACTCCCGATTGATTTCAAGATCCTGACTTCGCCGTCGCACAGACTTGCTTGGGCTGCGGACAACAGAGTCTCTGACTGCAGCAATGGTGTGTGGTGTCCTTGATGATTTTGGTCGTCCAGAGTGGGATTGTCTGTTAGTGTCTTTACAATTGAGGTTATGCACAGTCCCATGGGTTCTGAACTTGTTGACCAATCTGTAGATCATTGAGTGGACAGGAAAATATTGACATTTGAACCGTTCTTTGAATTGCAATTGAGCTGCGTGGGTAGACTTCAACCGAAAATATGCCTCAACTATAAATGTCTTTTCCTCAGTAGTCCATGGCATCTCGAAGGTCGAATTTTGTAGACTCTTAGAACATTAATTTTTCTTGATAATTCTGAAAAATAAAAGGAATTGATTATTTATTTCAAAAGTTATTCAAGTTTAGGTGATGACCGTTTTTTTTTTTTGTGTCACCTTATACATAGTATTCTAGAAGTTTTACTTCAGCTGTGACCTGATAGATGAATGACTTTCCTATTCTGGCTGTGGAATCGGTGGAACGTCAGAAGTTCAAACTTTTTGTAAAATCACAAGTCTCTTACTATAGTTGTTACTGATCTTAAAATATTTCACATTTTTATTCATTATATATTTGGTTTATTTGCTATTTTCTTATTTCCTTTCCTCACCTTTTTTCCTCACTTGGCTGTTGTCCGCGAGTCCTTGGTCTTGTAGCATTCTGCTTTTCCAACCAGGGTTGATGTATTCACATACTAATAATAACTATAAAATGTGATATGAAGCTGTTTAAGATGCTTGGTGTAGAATGAAGGGTGTTTTCTTTATGATTTTGCTGATGAATCAGCTTTGAAATAATCGAAGAATCGGGTTATTTAAATTCACGAAAAAAGATAGGAATTTTCTTTTTTTAAAAATCAGAATTGCTAGTTGAATGGATGAACCCGTGATTCACCACCGTTTCCCAAATTTTGGAATCACGCTGAACTTGTTCATCCTCATTTTTGTCTCACATTTAGTATTTGCAATGCACTTATTTTTTTTTTTTTTTTTTCCCCTAGAGGTCATTTTTATTATCCAGCTTTTCATGGAATCATATGTCAAGTAAAATTAGAATGTATTGAACTGTAACACATAGCTGAAGTTATTAATCTTTTTCGGATATCCATGGTCTCGGTTCCTTGCAATTAGATATTGTTTTTTTATGGATTATTGGAAGATGGATCAGTAAGATAAATCATTTTTCTTATGCATGCATAAATTTATGTGGATTTTGAACCTCGGGTTTGTCATGAATCCATATAAACATCTCCATAAAAAAATAAATAAATAAATTCTTAAATGCTGGCTTTAATTTCGTGGGAGAAATGGGCTTCATAGAAGGCTACAAAATTCTGTGAGACTAGACATACTCCAGAACTACCATATTTTGTGGGTTGTATGATCTATAGCTTTCTTTAAAAGATGTATGCTAAGTACGCCCTATATCGACATTTCTTTATGGGTAAGACGGTACTCTCATAATTACAGCACTTTTTTTTTTTTTTTTTTTTTTTTTATACGAAAGACTGGATGTGCAGATGAGTTGTGTAACCAAATAGAGTATGTTGTTACAAAGTACGCTAAGTCCGCTTAACGGAATAATAACCTTAAGTCTTTCTTAGCACCCCTCCCCCCATTACCCCTGCCTGGAATTCTGACCCCTCTTACGTAAAGCAATTGTATTAATAATTCAGCCAATTAGATGTTTTATTTATGTAACTCAGGTTTTATTTAGAAAAATAATTATAAGAAACCGAAGAACTCTTCGCTCTCCAAAGTACTGACCGCAAATCTTCAATGCGACCTTAGTGCTTCAGATGAACAGAAAGTCAGCGTATTTAGTCTCACGATCAACCACCGTGTAATAGATAATGACAATAAAACCTTTGAGATGTTAGAATAAAAACAGAAGGCTGCGTCTTCCTGATGCATGTCACTGGGAACAAGAAGAAGAAGAAGAAGAAGAAGAAGAAGAAGAAAAAGAAACCCAATAACGGTCTCGTGGAAGAAGCAAACAGGAACCAGACGAAGGCGGGAAACCTCCCTCCCGCCGGTCTTGAGAATATCATTTACTCCCTCATTTCCTAAATGGATTTTTTTTTTTCCAGCGGCTTACAGGTTGCCAGCGACTAGGTGATCTTGTTTTGCCCCTTCCGGGTGTGTCAAGTTTGAAGAATGCTTGGCCCGGTCATGACTTTTTGATGCATTTTGATTATATAAAAAGGTATTTTGGAAATGTTTTCTATTAAATATGATAATGATTAACTTTTAAAAAAGAGGCGTCATTTTAAGTAGAATTGTTGTGTGAAAATTAATTATTATTTATTCATTGTCCGGGGCATCAGGATATATTTTTGAAAATTTAACCTTTTAGAGTATTTTGCTGTTCCAAAATTGAAGACTTGGAAATCATTGCAATGCATATAGGTTGTAATGTGTGTGTGTGTGTGTGTGTGTGTGTGTGTGTGTGTGAGAGAGAGAGAGAGAGAGAGAGAGAGAGAGAGAGAGAGAGAGAGAGATCTGAAAAAAGTTCACGTACTTCCCAGTTACCCGTTACGGCATTCAACTCCATAACAGGACCTTTAGGCCTTATCAGCCTACCATATGTCATATGTTTACATGTTCCATATGTGCTGTAACCTTGACTCTGCTGATATGCTAATATCTGTGGAACTGTGGGCATGCCGTGTGTGATGTCTTGAATAATAGATTTCCCCTCGTAATGAAATGAGAGTCAAATAACGTTGTCGAGAGCTGTGAGTGAGGTCACTTCTCTCAGAAACGAATTTAGGCTAAGTAAATTTATGTCCCCATGAGCCAATTGTCACGATGTCGATGTAGGAGTCTTCTCCTGATTGGGATTCGAGCCTCTTGCATGCTCTGATGCGATTCCATCCTTTCTGTGCAAGTTGCAAGTTTGCATTCAAATAGTTCAATTTATTTTGGGTTCAGTTCTTCAGAAGTTGGATATGAGAGAGAGAGAGAGAGAGAGAGAGAGAGAGAGAGAGAGAGAGAGAGAGAGAGAGAGAGAGAGAGAGAGAGAGAGAGAGAGAGAGATCGTCTGATTGGTTTTTCGCTTGGTTCACGTTTTACGTAAATCTACTATATTTAAGAGTTCGGAAAAGCACTTCAAAGTTGAACGACTTTAGTATTTCAGAGATTTATATATATATATATATATATATATATATATATATATATATATATATATATTTCATATAGAATTTAGAAGGAAGTTAACGGACTCAATTGCAGAATTAACAGGATGAAAAACATACTATCACCCAATTGAAATATTTTGTGATACGTTTAAAATAAGTAAACAACCTGTATTTATACATATTGCCGGCACATGATATAGGGTCTTATACATTCATTGTAATGTTATGGTCATAGCTAATGTAAGTTATTAAAATGCATTTGAAAAATATATAAATATATATGTAATTTTAGGTTGGGTTTGTAGGGTTCTTTTTCCCCAACCAGGGTTGCTGCTTAATTATTGATAATGATAATAATACCGTAATTTTTAAGGCTATTCAAAATCAACTGTAATGATCAGACAATATTTTCAAATGTAAAGCCGTTTTGCAAAAAGCCTTCTTCCCGGAAATTCATGGATGCTGCTGTTATTTATATATATTTTTACAGTGATATATCATCGTATTTTTCCTGGATTCTAATAGATTGAATAGCTTTGTTTTTAATTCTTCTTTTTCAATCTATCAATAGTTCTGTTCTGTTATAGTTTGAACTATGACACGTTTTGCGTATGAAACGTATTTTCAAATCCGTGATTATATAATGTTTACATAGACATATGTTCTTGTTTGCGGACGTGAGAAAAACGTGACATGTGTTCTTGTTTGCGGACTTGAGAAAAACGTCAATAATGATAATAATAAAGATGACATAAGTGTCACGGTGCTATTTTTGCTGTGTAACTAAGTCTCACTCTGTCAGACACCAAGCGAAGTGTTATAACTGACATTGCTTGGAGATGAAGAAGCTTTAACTGTATTTTTATCTGAACGTGGGAGGATCTTAACCATATGTTGTTTGGCGTTCGAGTGAGCATAGATGGGTGCGTAATTGCGTTCGTGCTTTTTACACCAAGTCGTTGGCGAGAGACTAATTAATGTTTTTTTTTTCTTTTTTTTTTCATTAGATCTGTAACGGTTTTTTTTATGAGTTAGTCTGACTCGTGTTCACGCGCGCGTGTGTGTGTGTGTTTTTTTTTTTCTCGTCATGGTTACGATGATAGATTATTTTCTCTTGGATTTTGTTTCCGCTAACTGTGATTTATGGTATTTTTTATATGGTCAGTATACAGCTGATAGTGACAGACCATAACGGTCTTTTTTATTTGAGAGAGAGAGAGAGAGAGAGAGAGAGAGAGAGAGAGAGAGAGAGAGAGAGAGAGAGAGAGAGAGAGAGAGAGAGAGAGAATGATTTTTGTTTTGACTGCGTTAAAATCAACCAACCACGTCATTTATGTCATTACTCTGTGTTTTTCACAGTTTATCTGTATTAAATATACACGTTTCACAACTCTCGAAGTTCAACTAGATTTTTCCTATTAGGTGAGAATGTATAAAATTCTTTACGAGATATACGTAAAGGTTATATATGTGCGTACGTTCTGATGCACTCGCGAACGAGGTATTTCTGTTTACTATATTGTTTTGTGCTTTCGTGATCGAATGAAACAGGAAGGAATTACATGTTCATAGCAAGACCATTTCAAGGTAATTTATCTCGTGAGTTGCCTTAAAATATTTCAATAATAATATTAATATTAACAATAACAACTTTAATATTCATCTCGGGAAAGAGGGGGATAAATAAATGGAGAACTTTTAGGAAAGAACGCAACAGAACAGTCGTGGAAAGCAGTGGGCAAATTAATTGGCGTTTACCATATCCATTTGCTCTTCATTAACCTGTTCATGTATTTGCAATGCTAATATCCCTCCTTCCTTCCTCTGTGCCCATTAACGATGTCGCTTCGGTTTTGACGTTTAATTTAATGATTATTTACATGCAAATGTAACATCACACATGACTAAATTTAATGTTTCTCTAAACTTCTGCTCTGGTTTTTTACCTAATACAATTTCTTTGGCTTATCCCCTCTTTTGTAGTGGTTTATCTCATTGTGCCTCTTTGGTGTTTCTTCAATATATGGATTCTCTTTGTTTTTTATTTTTTCTGTAGTGGTGTCTTTCTCTGTGTTTCTTTTTTATTGGTGTTTGTATTTCTTCAATATATGGGTTCTCTTTGTCGTTTTTTCCATAGTGGTTTCTCTCTCTGTTTCTTTTTTATTGGTATTTCTATTTCTTCAATATATGGTTTCTCTTTGTCGTTTTTTTCTGTAGTGGTTTCTTATTTATTGGTGTTTCTATTTCTTCAATATATGGTTTCTCTTTGTCGTTTTTTTCTGTAGTGGTTTCTCTCTTTGTGTTTCTTTTTTATTGGTGATTCTATTTCTTCAATATATGGTTTCTCTTTGTCGTTTCTTTCTCTTTCTTTTTTCTTGGTGTTTCTATTTCTTCAATATTAGTTTCTCTTATCATGTCTCTCAGGGGGGTTCACTCTTTCTTTTTTTCATTTAGACTTATATTTGTTTCATTTAGAGTAGTTTTTCCTTAGTGTTTCTTCAGTAGGGATTTCTTTTCTTGTATTTCTACATGGTGGTTGCTCCTCTTCTCTCCGATCTCATCATCATCATTGTTCTATATAAAGTCAATCTAGATAAGTTCTCTGATTAGGAATGACAGCGAAAATATTGGCGAAAAAAGACCCGTGTTTGCTTTGTCCCTTTGCTATTTGTTGGACAAATATTCCAGCTCCGAAGAAATAGAATTTGGGAAATTACATTTTCGAGTTGGATTTGTTTGTAAAACATTTGACAACAAGTGACTTGGTTGTTTGGGTAGCATTTTCGGAAGGTTCTTCTTGCAAGGAAAACAAAAACACAGTCTAAATTGATTTTACCCCATTTATTGTAGTTATTTTTCATAAGGTAATCTTGACTGTTATGAAGTCTTGCCACTATTTGAAATATACTTTTATTGGTCAAGAGTAACGTTTTTGTTCCTATTCACATCCGTAACTTTACAATCACTGTTGGGTTTGCTAAGTCGTTTTGTTTATTACTGTTTTATATGTTTGCAGCCGTTACTTAACACCTTGCACTTGCAAGTTGTAGTTATGTTTAGTCATGGGTATCTTACACAAATTAACACGAGCTTTGAACCTAAAACACCCAAAAGGGTTTAAGAATATTACCATATTATTATTTAGAATTTTCTGTGAACATCAACATAAAACGGTTAATAAGATATGAGAAGGGCGTATTCCTACATATGAACATTAGTTTTATGAACATCTGGTTAAAAAAATCATGAATGTTAAAACCTGTTAATCACCGTCGTTAGCCTTGCAGTCGAAACCTTGAAGTGAAGGACGCATCCTCTAATGCGTTTTTAAAATGTTTGTAGCATGCAACTGGCCAAAGACATTAAATCTGGGGAATTTATAGCCATCTGTATTTTATTTTGAATTATGTTTTTTTTTATGCCAGGTAATGACAGATAGATGATTGAAAAAAAGGTAAAGAAATGTGTAGGTAAAAAAGTTTACGTAAAGAAAAAGTATAAATTTTAACTTGGAATGATAAGCACGACGATTAATTTTGTGATAATGCAGAAGATAATTTACTCTTTAGAAAAGTTTATGCTTTTATGTATTTTTGTATATTTATCGTAGAATATGTTAAATTAACTGAGGATATGCAAATTGTATGAAATTTCACTTGAAATTCGCCTGTAAAGCTTTGTAACTTAAATTAGCAAATATATTGTGGAGTATTTTCAGGAAAATCCGAAAGCGCAAACCTACTGCGTGATATGCTATTTTTGGGGAAGAAATGACTCGCATATCATGATTAATTCTCGTATAAATGCCGTGATGTGTTGTTATCTGTACCGAAATTAATTTGCTTTTGATTAATGGGGAGAGAGTAAAGAATACCATTTGGTTCATAATATCGACATAACTTACGGGCAGTGTTTTTCATTAATTGTGATATTCCAGGAATTAATGACCTGGCTATAATTTGGCTTAATGCGATTTGTTATGAGATACGCACTCTCTCTCTCTCTCTCTCTCTCTCTCTCTCTCTCTCTCTCTCTCTCTCTCTCTCTCACATATTGTATTGTATATACTCGTGTATATATATATATATATATATATAAATATATATATATATATATATATATATATATATATATATATATATATATACGTATGTGTATTTGATTGATGGAAGGAAAGTCCGGTTTAGAGTTTGTAGCGTAATTTCAGAAATAGCATGTTATTGGGTATGACTAAGTTGTAGTCTTAAGAAATGAGTCGTGAAAGGATTGGGCCTTTTAAGTAATATATTGAAAAGAAAATTGTTGAATGACTCCATAGTGACTATAGGAATGTTATATATGGTGGTCTTCAGGTACGCAAACGGTGCATCAGTTCCACTTCATGAGTGTAGACAGGTGGTTTTTGAACCTTTGAATTTCCAGAAATCAAGCTAAAACGACTGCATTTTACAAATTATGGGTGATGAAGTTGGACCCTAACAGAACTCAAAGTATTGTCGTAATAGGCAAAGGACGATGACTCCAAGTCTTTGCGTTGACAACTCCTTTAGAAATCTAGGTGTGATTCCTAATTGCTTTTTTTTTTTTTTTTTTTTTTTTTTATTAAGAAACACA
>NC_090739.1:68668801-68703801 GCF_036898095.1 Palaemon carinicauda
AATCAAAAGGAAAATATCATAGATATATGGATATAGGAAACTTAATTAAAAAGATTGTCAGTAAATTTAGAAAGCCGTATTTCTGTATTTATAAATGAATTTATGTATAATATTTATTTCTCTTTTTTTCCCCTTTGGTATAACCACCAGTACCAACGTTATTTAACCCAGCTCAGTCTTGTTCCAAGATAAATTTTCTGAAACATTAACATTACATAGTTCCCGGGAACAGAGGGAAAGAGGAAATGAAAATATATATTGCAAATTTGTCATTATTAACTTGAAATTGTCAATTAGTACAATGCTTTTTCGTCTTTAAGGACGTGAATATTTTTTTAACTGCGATAAGTGGAGCCATGGCAGTTGTGTTTTTTTTTTTATAATTTGTTAATATATTTAATGCTTATATAATGAGATTAAACTACGAGCGTTCTCGATTACTTCTGTTTGTGCATACACGGATTTGGATGTGGGACAATACATACTGCTGTTGGCATTTACATATAGATATTCAGATTATATATATATATATATATATATATATATATATATATATATAGTTTACGTCTGAATACCACATGAAATAAAAAAAGAAATACAACGGGGTAAGGTTGTCAGAATATTAACGTTCATATGAACTTTAAAGTTGAAACGCCATATGTATCAGTGACATTTATCCACCTGTAAATTTTTATCATGATAAGCCTTAACGTTTAAAATAATTGTAGCATTGGATCTAGATCGCTATTTTTTCAGTCATGTATGCTTTTCCAAGAATCTTTTACTTGAGCAATCAATCAATCGTATTCGATAAGGAGTCGTGTCCCTCAGTAGTTGCTACTGCCCCTGACATGTTTGTGTATTTTTGTGGCTCACTATGCCAATCCTGGACCTGCACACCTTGTCACATGTTGGAAACGGGCAGAGTAGGTCGTTCTCTTTGGGTTGTCGCTGTTGCTTTTTTTAGGGTAAGATTTGTTTTTTGATCCTGCGATTTTTACTCATTCTACTAAACATATAGTTTCCACCAATGGTTTCCAGATTATTTTTATATATTTACTCTTCCAAAACACCTCCTGTAACACTTAATAACACCAAGTATCCACATTCTCGTTTCTATTTTTTTCATATCGCACACACACAAACGAACACACACACACACACACACACACACACATATATATATATATATATATATATATATATATATATATATATATATATATATATATATAGAGTTCGATCCTAGTATGAGATAGAAATGTATTTTTATTTGAGTACGATATTGTGTTGATTTTCATCCATATATATATATATATATATATATATATATATATATATATATATATATATATATATATATATATATACAGTATATATATATATATATATATATATATATATATATATATATATACAGTATATATATATATATATATATATATATACTGTATATATATATATATATATATATATGCATGCGTGTGTGTATGTATGTATGTGTGTTTTTGTATATATAATCATTATTATTACTTGCTAAGCTACAGCCCTAGTTGGGAAAGCAAGATGCTATAAGCCCCTGATCATTGAGGCAAGCAAATTAGGAAATAAACTACTAAAAAGTAATGAATATAAAACATTTTAAGATTAATGATACCGTTAAAATAGATCTGTTATATATAAACTATGAAGAAAGACTTATGTCAGCCTGTGTTTGTGTCTGTATATGTAAAAAAAGAAAGCGCCTGTTTCCATGATATCATACAATAATCGTGTTCTTCATGCATGTCAGGCTGATTATAACCATTAGATAATTACATCCTTGTTATTTGCCCCATTGTAAATGTGGCCTTTATACTAATTAGTTACGGAACTTTCGGTCTGTTTAGAGCAGCGGCACTCATGTGTGGCCCTGGCGTCATGCTCTGGTGTTCGTTGTACAAAAAGGAGAATTTGTGGCCGACAGAAACCGCTGGCTCCTTCGTGGCACTTTATCTAACCAGCCATGAGATTATATTTAGGTTGATAAGGCTTTTGGGTTCATTTAGATACCTTCATATTTAAATCAAGATATTAGGTTGCGGCTTTTGTTGTGGCGGGAAACTATTAAATTTGGATATTGGAATTGCACGTGAGGTATCTTCTTCTTCTTCTTCTTCTTCTTCTTCTTCTTCTTCTTCTTCTTCTTCTTCTTCTTCTTCTTCTTCTTCTTCTTCTTCTTCTTCTTCTTCTTCTTCTTCTTCTTCTTTTTTTTTTTTTTACGGAAATAAAATCCAGGTTTTCTTCGGTTACTGTACAAGAACTATTTGTTCGGAGACATGCTGTCTAAGATGTTTGGGCGTCACTAAGGTAGTCTCTCTTCATTATATATATATATATATATATATATATATATATATATATATATATATATATATATATATATATATATAAATTGCCTATTGATTAATGTCTAATTAATTTGTTATTTTCCTCTACATTGTGTCTACGCCTATTCGTTCTGTGGTACTTTGTATTCCACTTTCGTTCATTCTAATCTTCGGAAAGTAGATGATTTGATTGCCTTAAGTTTTGTTATTGTAAATGTGAGCACATTCTGGGTGATGATAAGAATTAAACCAGTTTATTTTTATTGACATTTGAAGCTGAAGAAATAGATAATGGTAAATTTAGAGGAAATATGAAAGATAGAAAGGCGTAGACTGTAGACGGTAGGACTCGAAAGCTTGTGAAGAGATTGATACTCTTTACAAACCAAGTTGGGAATATGTAAAGGAATTGTTAAGCCAATTCACCTTTGTGAAAATCAAGTTTAATTGTTAATTGCGATTGAAAGAAAGCCGCAGAAGCTTTTGAGATGAACACTGTAGTACAGTATGTGATACTCAAGAAATGTTGCCAGAAGGAAGAATGTGGAGACACCTGTAAGGCATGAATCGGAGTATTTTGAAGTGCTGAGTTTATGGAATGAGCAGATGACAATGACAGGTTTTCGAAAAATGTCTGTGAATTCCAAAATTTTATGATGGAGACATAGCTGCCAATGGAAAGGAGGTGCTATAAGATCTAGGAAGTGAGAGTATGTCTGCAATTGTAGGTAAATAGCTTGTATTTGTACGGGGGGTTCGACATACTGCTCATGAGCTTTTTGGTTTAGGTCTATGAAGTGACAAATGTTCTGGATATTTTGCACAAACATTCACATTCATTCTAGGCTTAGGTTTATCAAGAGTTGTGTAAAGATATTTTTCTGGATTGCCTTGCTTTTGACAGAAGAATTTGATGACTTAACTGTTCACACAACAGGTGAATTTATTAAGTGCAAATGTAACTTACTGGAGAAAGAACAGAAATGATAGAAATTGAAATAATTTTTAACTCTATATTGAATCGATCAAGCCAGTTGCTCCTCTGCACTAAAGCCCAGATATAATTGTATTATTTCAAAGCAGACAAATGTGGTATTTGTCTGTATTGTTATCTCTGAACAACATCGCATAGTTTTTTCCTGAAGGAAAAAAAAATAACTACAGTCATTGTTGATCAGTTGTAAAGAATGCTAGATTTAAAGCTTTTTCACAATATTTTGCATGTGCTGTAGGGACCCGAGTAATTTGGCCAAAATCATAAAGTGAATGATAAAAGACAAATAACTCAAGGATATACAGTATATGAATGGAATACGGAGAACGATTCCATCTACGTTAAAGTTAGGCACAATACCTTAATTGGCTGTCTCGATTGCATATCGCTTTGTTAGAATAATAGAATACAGGAAAATGAATATTTCCAGTTAAAGTGTGTGTACCAGGTGTATATACATATATACATACATACATACAAACATACATACACACACATATATATATATATATATATATATATATATATATACTTTATATGTATATATACGCATATATATATATATATATATATATATATATATATATATATATATTATTCATATATACAGTATGTATATGTGTTGGTGTGCGTATGTGTAAATTCATTTTCATTAAGTTTTCTGAAGTGTTCATTAAGCGAGAAAAAAATAATGATCAATAGATCTTTTTATGTTAATTTTATAGTGAAATATTCCAGGCCATTATATAGCTTGACTGATTTACGTCGGGCATGTGGTTTCGTGTGACTTCTGAGGAACAGCTACTGGACGCTGTCCTTCATCCCGTCCTGAGTTTGGCATTGTCATGTTGCAATAGAAAATGCCAGGAAACAGAAGGATAATAATGCAAATGAAGTTGCTTTCACAGATTAGGTTCTCTGTGTACTTTACTGTACACTGATATGTATGGTATTTCTAATCTTATTGTTTATTTGTTCTTTATATATACTATTTTCTAATTTAGGAACAGTATGTCACACAACTCCACTTCCCTATCAAGATGAATATTAGGAGCATTGATTTCTCCAACGCTAATTCGATAAAAGTTTTAAATTTATTCATATTACATTTGAAATTGAATTCAGAGTATTGAATTGAAAGGTATATTGTATTTCGTCTGTGTTTGTTTTTCTTGCATGTATTTGCACAAACAGTTTCACATTATTTTGTATGCTTCACCATTATACAATTTTATTTTGACTGTGTAGTTTGCATTGATCATCTCTTTACAGCTTTGATTGAACAGCAAAGCTATCTAAATTTATGTTGTTCACCCTCTGCTTAACTCAAATCTCTTTCCACCTCTACAGGAAAATATGCTTTGTTTACACATTGGCGCTGATTATTAGTCATCGAATCTTCATCCCCACCGTTATATTATCCCAAAACTAAGGATTCGTTTGTCTTAGTGTATCATCTCCAACCATTTTTATCGAAACACCTTTCTTCACTAAGCCCTTCTTCAAATCTTCCTTCACTTTATCATGCCATCTAATCCTTTACCTCCCTCTTGACATACCACCCTAACGGGTCCCACCAGTCCTCACTAGAGGCCTATGCCATCTCATTCTTAATTTTCTTATCATGCCAATACTCTTTGTTGAAATTCACTTCATTTTTTTTTTTTCTTGGAATGTCCATTGAGGTCTTTTGTCCGTGGTATGCCTAGACTTCCTGCTGCAGTCGCTTAAGTTCAAGCATCACCTACTGCTTGATAGATTTCCATTGGCAATATGACCGTGCTGGTTGTGTAAACTGGGATCAATGTTTGGGGTTGTTCATAGGTCTACCTGATTAGTCATTAATAGCCACTGCTTGGTTCTCCCAGGCTCAAGTTTGGTTGGAAAGAGTGCTTCTACACACATCCTGTGGATCATAGTTTTAAAGGCCACGCATGAAAGGTAGAGGCAAGGAATCGTTACATTGCCCTGGCTAGCAGGATAATGCCCTTGAGATTGACCATATATGTATATGATCAGCGCTCAAGCCCCTCTCCACCCAAGCTAGGACCAAGGAGGGCCAGGTAATGGCTGCTGATGACTCGGCAGGTAGACTTTTAGGCTCCCCCAAAACTTCCATCCTTACCTTATAAGGATGGTGAGGTTAAGACACTTCAAGAAACTATCCAGCTTGAGCGGGACATGAACCCTAGTCAGGCAGAACGTCATATAGGGACGTTTTTAATAGGTCACCACAGCCTCTAGTACATTATGCAGCAAATATGTGACCTTAGTTTGACCTCCTTTGCTGCTCACTAATGACTTTGTGAGAACAGTAAACACAGTGAAACTAAGGAACCAACAAAGTAAAGAATGATTATATCTCCCCTGTTGGCTGATTCTATTATTATTAATTAGGAGGTGCTTAATTATGTTTCTCTAAGTCTAAGGTTAAACTTCCACCTCGAGTCATCACTAAATCAATGCGGAAGAATTTCTATTTCAAGTAACTCGGAAACTGAGCTCAGCTTCAAGTTTTTGATCGATATCATGAATTATCCAGATATTGCATGGCGCCCTGATCACCATACAATGGGGAATTAGTCGATATCCTAATTGGTAAGGGGATTCCTTAATTTTTCTTTTTTTCTTTTAATATACCATTGTGCACTATCGTTATTGTTGAATATTTTATATCAATATATTTCATGATTTCTATTAAAAATATTTTTAATCTCATAAAATAGTATATGCATACAATGTAGACACCCTTTTTTATATATGTACATAATATATATATATATATATATATATATATATATATATATATATATATATATATATATATATAATTATATATATATATATATATGTGTGTGTGTGTGTGTATTTTTTGAATGAAAAACCATACGTAGCCGCAGCTGATCAGTAGCTAATCACGCTAGTGACCAGCAGAGGGAAGTCTGTCGAAGAAAGGAATTAATCAGTGTGTTTCATTAGACAGAAACTCGGGCACAGCATTCATTCCTAATTAATTGCTCTCACGCTTGTTTCCCCGGTTTAATTACCTGTGTGTATACAATCAATATTTGAATGAGAACTCGCAGTTTAGGCGATTGGCAGGCTATGTAACGACGTTCATAAGTATATGATTTTGTACAGACGTGTAAGGGTTGTTTTTGTGTAATTTGTTTATTCATATTTCTGTGTATCTTTATTTTTTTTTTTATTCGGCATCAATTGAGAACATCCTCGAATGCAGCCGTGCCTGAGATTGCTTGCCTTTTCAGGCATGAACCGACGAAAGTCTCTTAATTAGAAAGGCAAAAGCATTTTGCCTCTCGTCAGACCACTGCCAGCTATATAAGAAAGTTATTATCCGCAATGCTACAGAACCATGCGGTTGGTTAATGCATTAAAATCAATCTGGGTGGGCCACGACGTTTTCGTTTAGGTCACACAATAGTCTCTCTCTCTCTCTCTCTCTCTCTCTCTCTCTCTCTCTCTCTCTCTCTCTCTCTCTCTCTCTCTCTCTCTCTCTCTCTGGAAGATGGAATTAGGTGTTTGTTTGATTTGCAATAAGAATAAATGTTGCAACATGTAGAGAGTGTGTGGTATATAAGATGATGCAACTCGTTGAAAAGTTATTCGGGAATTATATGGCTCGGGGTTAATTAAATAAATATTCAAATTTTGCTGCCAAATAACTACTCTTAGTATGTAGATTTTTTTATATTAAAAAATGTTTATCACTTCTCGGATTCAACTTTGCAGAAAATCAAGAAGGCTAAGATTAACAAATAAATAACTAAGATTGAGAAAATATTACGCGAATAAAAATGTAAACCAATAAAATTATAAAAAAGTGACTATATATATACTGTATATATATACCAGAAAATACAAACACGAAGCAAACAGCAATGGTGCATAATTGAAACGTGTCCTTGTCAGGTAGCACAACAAAGAAACGTCATATAACAACGCAGTGAACGAACTAACTCGAGTGACGTCAATCAAACAATTAACCGAAGCGTGGAAAGAGATGTATGATATGTCAGGTAGAATTAAACATTATTTTCCTTTATTTGTTATGGTTGTTATTATTAATACAGTTATAAGGCATTTGGTCAAAGCCCCAAGAGGGAAAGCAGATGTGTACGGTAAGCAAACTGAAGAGCAAAGAAAAAAGTTTCAAAGATGAATGATAAGAAATGATTCAAATAAAGATAAACAACATTGTAGAATCAATTAATTACAAATTACGAAACGAAACTTGTATTTGAATGTGATCAATCCATTGGTTTAAAGTTTAAAGGCAACTCATGAATAGCAGAGGCAAGGGACAGTTACAGTGCCCTAGCAAGCAGGATAATGTCTTATTGACTCTATATACATATAATCAGTATCCAAGCCCCCTCTCCACCCAAGCTAGGACCAGGGATGGCCGGTTAATGGCTGCTGATGACCTAGCAGATAGACCTATAGGCTCCTCCAAAACCCCAATTCTTAGCTGAGGTTGGTTAGATTGTAGACATTAAGGAAATTAACAAGTTTGAGCTGAACTCGACCCCCAGTCTGGAGATCACCAGGCAGTTAACAGTAAAAAAAAATCAACTATTATGGACATTATGCTCCTTAGGGCAGGTGCCAAGACCAGCCCTCAGGATGTATTCTGCTAACTTTTTTCTAACTAACATTTCTTGATAACCTGTCTTGAACATAGCGACCACCCTCAACACGGGGCCGTTCTCACATATGGGGCCAAAATCACCTGTTTCACACTGCTAAACTCCGCCTCACATAAATCTACATTGAAACTTTTAAGGACTGTCAAAAATATTCAGACTTCATGAAATTTTGCAGGTCTCCGTGAAGGTTGGTTTTGACCGTTTGCTATGGTAGTATAGAGCAAACTCTTAAAACGGACTTTTGAATCTTCTCTGCTTTTTCTTCGGTTGGTATTAGGAATGGGTTCAGACATACGTGGGACTGATTTCAGGTCACCATCTTTATTGAATCCAAAACCTTGCATGCAGATTCCAACTCTGCTGTGAACTGATCCAGCTCCATAAACATCAGACACCAGCTAATCAAAGTTGTCCCAGTCGCCATAAAACACTGTTCCTTCAGGCTGATTCTTAACCACATCACTGTTACAGATTACGGAAACACCTATCAACTATGGATTTGCTAGGGCAGTTTGCAATTCAAGAGAATAAGCATAGGACTCACAATTACCTAGTTTGTTTAGGAGAGTAGTTAATTGTTTAGATTTGAAGCGATGGCCGAGTGTCACACTTAGTAGGATATGCTTTTTCATCTTCCACTGTCCACCTCTTGCTTCTTTACTTATACCTTGACTAACTGATAGTACTAATGTTCTTTTTCGATCTGATGAGCCCTTCTTACTATAAATTAGTGTAATCACAGATTGTAGAACATAAGCAGGAATTTCCTCCAGTGGATAAGGAACGTCACTAGATTTGGTGGGCCATAGAAGTGTCTTGGTTTCTTTGTAGGCATTGAGTCACCCAGTTTGAATCTCAGGACTAACTTCTTTGATCCAGTCATCATCTCGCACCTCATAAGGAGAAAGAACAATTGTTTTCAGTGATTCCAAAGATTTACAAAATATCAGTGTGTCTTTACATGGGGGTGATAAGTCGATGCTGTCTTTCAGGTCAGAACAGTGTTCAATCTTCAACCGGAGATTGACTTGTTATTTCTCAAGCTTGTTCATTACTGTCATTGTTGTATAGATTCTCATTATACACATTTCTAAGATGAAAAAGTTTTAGAACCCGACCTTTGTGAATAAATTTGTAAAATCGTACACATGCGAATATGCTTTCTTTTTACATCTTTTCTTGTCTGATGCTTCCTCAGTTTCTGTGACGGTGTAACGCTGCTGATGTATTCGTCTTACTAAATACTGCTTGGGTCAGCACTCATGAAATTGGGCCTCCTTTACGAAAAGATCTAGTCCTCTTATTTTGCAAAGAAAATTTTCATCATTAATTCCATTTCCTTTCCTTAAATGTTTTTATATGCATCTGAGTGGAACTTCTGCAAGTTGTCTATTGGCTGAGAGATTCTTTACCTTGTAACCTTTGCAAAATATACAGTATTTACCAAATATCACTATATATCTCTTTGTTGGCGGCTTGTTCGCTTACATGGAGCATTTGTTTTTATGCTTGCCGATGTGCAGCGACCAATTCGAAAAAAACTGTCGTCGGTCACTTTCATGGTTAAACTCGTAAATAAATAAGCAAATGAACAAATAATTAAGATAGATAATTAAATTAACTTTTGACTACAAATAAACAAATACCTTTACATTTTCTATAAAAAATTAAAGGCACTTTATACTTTATAATAAGTTTGGAAATTGTCAGAAGAAAGAACTATCACATAATTATTTGGATTTATGAGTTTGAAACCGACAGAGAAGCTTTTGTATTTATTTCAGTATAACATAAACTTTGGCTATAAGAAATGTCATCCTAAGCTCAAATGAAAACGAATGTAACAAGAAAGTATTTATAAAGCAATATGCAATTAAAGAATAGTTATTTTTTCCTGAGAGGACTTCGGTTGCAGTGAGAAATATGTTAAAAGCAAGGTTTATTTCGGTTTGGCTGTGTACATTTTGTATTAATTTCAAAATATTTATTATACTATTGTAATTTTTTATCTTCACATATATTTCTTGATATATTGCAATAGTCCCTGCAAAATTTCATGAAAGTTTGAATATTTTTGACCGCACATATAAGGTTTAATTTAGATTTATGTTAGGCGGAGTTGAGCGTAGTGTGAAAAGGTGTGTTTTGGCCCCTTATGTGAGAACGGCCCTGTGTTGAGGGTGGTCGCGATGTTCTTGACATAGCCCAAGACACAGGTTATCAGGTCGTGTGCGTTAGAAAAAAAGTTAGCAGAAAAGATCCTGAGGGGTGGTCCTGGCACGCATTCTACCTAAAGAACACATAGCTAACCATTAGTATTAAAAGAAAAAGTGAATTAGAAACGAATTGAGTGTTTTGTTGGTATGAAAGGTCGCCCATTAAACGTGATTTTGTTGTATCATGACTCGTGTCTTTGGGAATTTAAGTGGTTGTCACGAACAGCTTTGCTGTGAAGGGTGAGCTAAAATTGGCTTATTTTTATTTGATACAGTAGAAGGAATTTTCTAATTCAGCATTCATTCTTTTCAGGTAACATTAGAAAAAAAATACCTTTATGAATCTAGAGTAGAACATCTAAAATTTTTGGATTCAAGTGAATATTACTTACATGATTTCTATTAGAGTTTTTAAGTTTGTTCGTGTTTGTAACTTGTTAGTTTTTGATATCTTGAACGTAGAAGGTTTATTTTTGTAGTGTTATTACTAAAACGTAGGCAATATTCATCATATCAGTGTTTATAGATTAATACATCATATATTTTAACTAGATATAACATAAACATCGCTATTTCCGTAAAGAAATTGTTCTATAGAAATTCATAAAGAATAAGATCATTCCGTTTGCTGAAATATGCTTGTCTTTAAGAAAAAAAAAATAAGGGCTTCTCTGTCTGGTCTGATACCTTGACTCTTTAAAGCCATAGATGGTGGAAGGAAGCTTCATAAAAACGTTTCCAGTAATTATGGCATCTTTGGGTAATGTATGATAAAAAAGGAAAAACTTTCAAAAACATTTGTAAATAGAAACCATTTTTATAGCCAAACAGTTTAAATGTCCGAATAGATTTTCAATGAAAAAATAAATAATATATAGAACTGATAAGTTTATCCATAGGAGAATGTAGTTTTACACGTATATTTATTTTATTATGGGCATGTGCCGGCCACGATGAGGCTTTATAGTCAATTTTTTTTTTTTGTGAGGCAGATGTGCACGGCCTCGCAGGGGTGCCCTTTTAGCTCGGAAATGTTCCTGATAGCTGATTGGTCGGAAATATTAGGAGGAAATTACTTCCGACCAATCAGGTATTAGGAAACTTTTCCGAGCTAAAAAGGCACCCTTGCGAGTCGGCGCAAATCTGCCTCGCTAAAATAAATTGACTATAGTGTTTATTATTGTTGCTGTTGTTGTTCTTGTCAATTTCGCTAGTGGCTGGAAAGCACATTAAAACGTGTAAGGGATGTAGTAGAGAACACATTAAAAAAACTTTTCTTATTGATCAGATTGGGAGAGAGAGAGGCAAGTACGGAACGATCAAATAACGGAGAACTTTAAGCTTTTATCAATCATTATGCATTTGAGTCTGCTGTATACTGTAGTTTACTGAACACTAGAACGTCGGTCTTCAGGCTGTTGGTTCAAGCTTTCGTAACTCGTGCGTTCAAGATCTCCTGCTTAACTCTGTCGTTCTTAGCGCTCTGTATTTCGGCACGCTGCACTTGAAGCAATTCGAGGATCCGGCGAATTTCAGTCCGTAAACACCGGTTTACATTATGCATGCAGAGGCATTGATAGCGAACCACTTTATTTTGGTACATAATCTTAAATAATACTTTTTTTTTGTATATCTTAACCCCCTCTACGCACTGATTCTTTAAAATCCACTCGTTATCTATTATCAAACAAGGAATGCTTTTCTTTATTATAATGGTCTTATACTTATTCCGGTGAAATGAAAATTAAGTATATTTATTAAAAATTATAAATGATAAAATGTGTTTGGGCATTTCCATTAATGCAACGAATATAATACGCTCTTTTGATATGTGGAAATGCTTTACCCTCATCTACCTTCCCTTAATAATCCCCGATTCCATAAGAATGAAATAGATTTCCGACATATGTTATTCTGAAATAGGATTAATTGCCGTTAATGAAATAAATATAATAATATAACTAGGGTAAAATCATTGACGTATGAGAGAGAGAGAGAGAGAGAGAGAGAGAGAGAGAGAGAGAGAGAGAGAGAGAGAGAGAGAGAGAGAGAGAGAGATGTATTTCTCCTATATAATAAAGAGCAAGTTCCTGGCTCCCTCTTTACATATATTTATATATATATATATATATATATATATATATATATATACTGTATATATATATATATATATATATATATATATATATATATATATATATATATATATATTTATTTATATATATTTGTTTTTGGTCACTCTCAACTCTCTCTTTCTCTCCCTCGGGTAGAGGGATATGGGCTAGAGAAAGTATTCATACCTTGGTGATGAGTGTGGGCGATTGCACGTGCGTGTGCATATCTATCTAAATATTTAGCCGTCATCTTCATGGGTCACTTGCACTATAGTCAATTTCTTTTAGCGATGCAGATTTGCACCGACTCGCAGGGGTGCCCTTTTAGCTCGGAAAAGTTTCCTGATCGCTGATTGGTTGGACGAGACAATTCTAACCAAACAGCGATCAGGAAACATTTCCGAGCTAAAAGGGCACCGCTGCGAGTTGGTGCAAATCTGCCTCGATAAAAGAAATGGCCTATAGTTTGTACATGTACATACTGTACATACATACTTACTGTATATAGATGTGTGATTTAAAAATAAACCGGTAAATAATAACCGCGATGACCTTTTAACTTCTCGACAACCTTGAAATGTTTTGATAAGGTTATCATTACTAGTCATTAATCCAAAATAGGCCATCAATAAAGAAGTTCTCATTATCCGTGACAGATTTAGGTCAAACGCATTGGGGTCAAAGGGAAGACAAAATATTGAATTCATTGGTGATAATGTAGAACTTTGTTGCACCCAATTTACATGAAGTAGTGCTCTCTCTCTCTCTCTCTCTCTCTCTCTCTCTCTCTCTCTCTCTCTCTCTCTCTCTCTCTCTC
The DNA here is from genome assembly GCF_036898095.1 of Palaemon carinicauda. Lineage (NCBI taxonomy): Eukaryota > Metazoa > Arthropoda > Malacostraca > Decapoda > Palaemonidae > Palaemon > Palaemon carinicauda. The sequence goes on from NC_090739.1 coordinate 68,681,982, forward strand.
TCTCTCTCTCTCTCTCTCTCTCTCACGTTTATAAAAATAGATAGCAAGAAAAATTCCCCTGATTTTGTTGTACGTTTTCTTGCAAAGATCAAGTGCTTGACCGGGACCCCTCGCATCACCAGCTGTGCCTGCAATGTCTCTTTAACGCACGTATGGCCGGTTGAGCTTTTATTTTATCCTCTGAAGTCATGCACCCCGTGCAGGAGTGAAAACTACCTTGGGAGTGGGTCTCCTCGCCTGGCACTTTTTATTCTCATTTTTAAACAGATTTTATCCTCGTAGTGTTCCACTTCCTCTTCATTTTCCCTCTTCTTGTTCCTCTCAATAATTTTATTCTTTTGCGCTTTTATTTCCTGTTCGATATCTTCTTTTTTTCTCTTTTATTCGAACAGGAAATACAAGCGCAAAAGAATGAAAAATTAAGAGGAACAAGAAGAGGGTTAATGAAGAGGAAGTGAGACATTATAAGGATAAAATCTGTTTAAAAATAAGGATAAAAAGTGCCAGGAGAGGAGACCCACTCACCAGACTTTCAACTGGGCTCCTCAAGGCACTAGAAGAGTTGGAAGACCCAGACCTACATTGCTGAGGACTGTGAAGCGTGAAGTAGTAAATGACGAATGGAGAAGTGTTGATTTAAAAGCTAAAGCTAGAGACGACTGGCGAAATCTAACTTGAAGCCCTTTGCGTCAATAGGCGTGGGTGGAGAAGATGATGATGATGATTTCCTGTTCAGCATCATCATCTTCTTCTTCTTCTTCAACATGACCAGTTCTTTTATATTCACTCACCATCTTCTAATTCCCCCTTGTCATTTACTCCCCTTCCATTTCCCGTCACCCTCCCATCGTCACCATATTTCCTATATGGTCCTCTCTTCTTCCTCGTATCGTTTTAAGCCTCTCTGTAATCTTTAGGGTCTTTTCCAACATCCCTTCCCTTTTATGTTCTTAATCATTTCTTTCCACTCTTAACTTCTTTTGATATTGCCCTGGTGAAGCTCTTTTCCTGAATGCTTTATTAAAGAATGCGGAAAATTATTTATTACTAGGACATATATTCTCTCTCTCTCTCTCTCTCTCTCTCTCTCTCTCTCTCTCTCTCTCTCTCTCTCTCTCTCTCTCTCTCTCTCTCTCTCATATATATATATATATATATATATATATATATATGTGTGTGTGTGTGTGTTTTGTGTATAAAGATTTGAATATCTCCAAGTTGGTGTTCATATTCATACATTTATCAATATCTTTCCATCTCGCTGCTTCTAGGGGGGACGAATGAATAGAGCAGTCTTTATCTTCACGGTCCTTTAGTATTTATATCAACAATGGGTATTTCTCGTAAGTCACAGTTATTGTCGTCTCTACTCGTATCTTTCCCGCTTAAATGGTTTTTAATCTCCCTCCCCCTCTCCCTTCATATTTTTGGATTATTAGTAGCCTCCAGATTCCCGTCTCCGTTGAACTATTTATTTGGAGACTGGGCATAGAAGGTTTTATTTTTCACTATTTACATAGTAAAATTGAATATGCTTTTAAGGATTATTTTATAGATAATTCGCACGACTGAAACGTTTGGAAAATTAAGGTCTACATTTTTATTCATTATTCTTATTTCAGATGGGGTAGTTGTCTGTCTACATTCCTATTTTTTATCTGAATACACTTAAACTTGCAAAATATTTGTAGATAAATGATTGTATGGAAGTTTATATGTACAGCATATATAATATATATACATATATGACCAATTTTGCACATTTAGACGTGTTTTTTATATTCAAGTAAGCCATATATTTTTGATACATTAATGTCTGGATTCTCTTAACGACCACGGGATCAGGCGGTCAGAAGCTGTTGTCTTTGTGTGATTTCGCTTGGGGCTCTGATCCCGAGGTCGTTAAGAGAATCCAGACATTAATGTACAAAAAATATATATGGCTTATTTGAGTATAAAAAACACGTCTAAATGTACAGAATTTATCATATATGTATATATATATTATATATGTTGTACATATAAACTTCTATACAATAATTAAACTACAGATATTTTGCAAGTTTAAGTGTATTCAGATAAAAAATAGGAATATAGACAGACATCTACCCCATCTGAAATAAGAATAATGAATAAAAATGTAGACCTTGATTTTCCAAACGTTTCAGTCGTACGAAAAATATATGGTTTATTTGAATATACATATATGTACAGTAAACATATACTTGTGTCTATATACATATATATGTATATATATTTACATATACGCATACATTATATATATATATATATATATATATATATATATATATATATATATATATATATACATTTAGTCATACGTGCATGTGTATATACACATACATATACCGCCAGTTATCGTCATAAAATCCTTCAAAACACCTTACACCAGACTTATTATTTATGTAACGATTATTTTACCAGCCTAAAACACGCACACTTATATACTGTATCTATATACACATGCATACATACATACTTTCCTATTCTTTTATAAGGATATAAGTATTTTTAATATTAAAATCACTTTTTTATTTATCTCCCACTTTGATCCAATACTTACCTTTATAAGTGTATCGTAATGTACGGAAATCAAGTAATTAGAAGTAAATTTAGTTATTAAAAAATTATACATACTTGTGTGTGTGTATATATATATATATATATATATATATATATATATATATATATATATATATGCGTTTGTGTGTGTGAATGTAATAAAGATAACCCCATTTTGCGCACTCTAGTAAAAAAAAAAAAAAAAACTGGTGTCAATGACATGACAGTTAGGTTGGTAGGAGGGGAAAATTTCCCGAAATAAGAATGTTTATGCTTTTTGTATGAATTTTGATTTGTTTTTACTTTATCATATCATACTGGTTTGTTTCCGACAGTAATAATTATCTCGTGTGGTTTGGGGATTAAGCTGATGATCTTCGTGTGGGTGGTTTTCCATAAGATGGGGTTATATATCTCCAGCCCCCCCCTTTATTTCCTTTCACGAAGTTAAGTTCCGTATAAATTTGCGAATAGTTTACGTATAAGGTAGTACGTCATTGAACAATCTTAGATATTTACTTAAAGTACAAAAATAGATCCTTTCCTCCTGGCAAAAGAAGGGTGTAATAGGGCTTAATTTGGTAGTTCAGATTACTAATGTGAATAAGCTGTAATCGATGTTATTACTCCTTTTCCGGGATCATTATTCTGACCGTCTGTCAGGTCTCTTGATTTATATTCATCCCTTTTGAATAAAATCTAGTTTCAGTATTATGGCACAGTTCGTTTTCCGTGAGAGGTCTGTCCTTGGATTCCCGATGCATAGTTAAGGTTTAAATGAAACTCATGAATGGCAGAGGCAAGGGATAATGACATTGCACTAGCAAGCAGGACAATGCCCTAGAGACTGACCATATATACATGTGATCAGTGCTCAAGGTCTCTCCCCAACCAAGCTACGACCAGGAAGGGCCAGACAATGGGTGCTGATGACTCAGCAGGTAGACCTATAGGCTCCCCCAAACCACCCATCCTTAGCTTACAAGGATGGTGAGGTTGCAGAGACTTAAGACATTAAGTGGTTTGAGCGGGACTCTTAACTCCAGTTTGGCGATCACTATAGTTCATTTCTTTTAGCGATGCATATTTGCACCGACTCGCAGCGGTGCCCTTTTAGCTCGGAAAAGTTTCGTGATCGCTGATTGGTTGGAATTATCTCGTCCAACCAATCAGCGATCCGGAAACTTTTCCGAGCTAAAAGGACACCGCTGCGATTCGGTGCAAATATGCATCGCTAAAAGAAATGGACTATAGGCATGGACGTTTCCGTAGGACACCACAACCCTGTAATGAAACGCACTTCTACAAGAAGTGAAACACCAGTTTCTTTATTTCATGAAGCTGAAGATACTTGAATATGAGTGAAATGCTGTGACACCTACATATGTCTCGCTCATGTCCCATCCAAATAACTAAATTTATGAACGAGAAGCTAGACAGGAGTGATCCCAGGGTTCGATGTTGATGTGAGGTAGAAATTATTAATTAATACCTATTGCACACGTAATAGAGTATTGATTTTCATCATATTCACATGAAAGGGGTAATTCAAATAAAAGGCCAAAAACTCGCTGGTAACGATTAGTACAGTACTTGGAATCTAACCTTTTTCCTGGCTTCTATTAATTGACTGGTAGCGGTCTGGCCTATCGGTTGAAAAACCAGGGTTTTATCCTAATGAGAAGCAAAAATCTGGATCTGCAAATATACGATAGTATATATTTTTATATATGTGTGTGTTTATGTTAGTATAGTATTTATAATTTTTTTTTTTTTTTAGCAATTTGTTTGGTCTCACTGTTATAGAAGTATATTATTCTTTCAAGATTGTAATAGGTAAAATACGGATAATCTTTCCTTGGAGAAATTGGCCATAAAATTCAAACTTCGCTAATTTTTTACTATCATTTAGTGCAAGTGAACCTACAAATTTGTGCATAAATTATCTTCCTACCCGAAAGACTGCTGTGATGCGGTTAATTTTTTGTTAATTTTTCACTATTATTTACCTAATATGTTCTTTTTATTATTTGTGTATAGCAAGTACTTTAATTAATAGCTATTGGCTTACGCATCCTTAACATATAGATGCGTAAAATTTATTAAGATCAAGAATCAATACATGAAGTGTGGCTCATTTGTAACGGAGTGTGAGTTTGCAATCCATAAGTATTTTTTTAAAGACACATTACATTATACTTTGAGCATTTCTTAGTGTGAGACCAGGCTAATCAAAGTCCATTGAAATCTGCAAATTAGACATATTTATTTTGTAATATATGGTCAAGTGTATACATTCATAGGCTTATTATTGTATTTCTTTCCAACATACCATTTGGGAAACCAAATAACTTCTCTGCACAGTTCCAATTAATATCGTAGCCAAATCTTATACAATCTTAATGATGATAACATCATGCAGTCATAGCAAAGTTAACAAGGTAATCCTTTCCATTTAATTCTAATTTACAGTTTGTTTAACTTGTTCTTTATTTTATTCTTAAAAGATCGTGCGCCCAACAAGGAGCCGAAGTCTTATCAAATTACCACGTGTTGGTTCACAACAACCTGTTCAGGCGCTCACAGACAGAGGAACTTATTTGCTAGTGTTCTAATATAAATACACTTTAACATTCTTCTTTAACTTGACTTTTTCAGTCATTATCCCATTTAAATCGAAAAAGGACAGTATGTGATCTGAATTTGAATGCTTTTTTGGCTTTTATGTATTTTTTGTCATCATAAAAGTAGTAAATCAACTGTATTATACTGAAAGCACCCATCCCACATGAGGATCCTTCCGAACTATGATTAAGCTTGAACCAGTTTGGCCGTTGCCATGGTAACTGACGTCATGACTTCGACTCCCTATTGTCAGGAATCTATGGTATCAGATAAATTACCAATAGTTGGCATAATGTATGATATCAATTTTACAAGCCGGGAATCATGATCAATTCATCTATTAGATTAACATTGTTCCTTACACGATAATCTGAAAAATAAAATGGATTGATTCATAAAAAAAAATATGTTGAATAGTAATGCGAAGCGTAAACAATGAAGCTTAAACATTTGGCTTGCGAAAAAAAAAATTATCTTAGGGTCGTTCATGCAGATTTAAGTTGACTATGCCACCGGAAAATTTTTGACCAAATTTTAATGATATTTTCACATGTCTTCCAGAATACTTAAAGTATTGTTTTCCACAATAACGATTTTTTTAACTATGTATTTTCTTCACTGAAATTCTTCTTGTCCATTGCAAGACAATGGCCTTAGACATGAATTGGTCAGTTTTCATCTTAACGCTGGCCAGTGCGAAATGGTGTTGTTGGGAGATTGTTGTCATCGCTCACCAAGCTAACCTAGTATTGGGTGGCCCCGACTAGTACAACTTTGCTGATCATGGCGATAGGCAAAACCTCTCACAGCGTTAACGTATTCTTAATAGAAGTAAAGAAAGCGTTAAAAGACATGAAAAGCGTCAAAGCAACATGAGTTGCCCTAACAATTTGTTTAATAATAGATGGAGAAGATTTCATTGTAGTAAAACTGGCTGAACTCCACACAAATGTCTGCAAGAATGCTCTATGCCTGCAGCTTCGAAAAACTTTATCATTGTAGCAATTCATAAAAAAGAGGAGACAAAAAATACTTTAAAAATTACCGCTCAATAAGTTTACTACCAGTAATATATAGAATATTTACAAAGATTATATTAGGCCCGATAAAAACACACTTAGAATTTAATCAACCTAGAGACCAGGCAGGTTTTAGAAACTGGTATTCAGCAACTGACCATATCCTTGTAATTAACCAGCTAATAGAAAAATCAACAGAGTATAACAAACTAATATATATGGCATTTATAGAATATGAGAAAGCTTTTAGTTTTGTCAAAGCTTCAGCAGTAATTAAAGCCCTCCAAAGACAAGGAATAGATGAATCCAATGTTAAAATACTTGAAGCTATTTATACATGTGGAAGTACAGCATTCCTAAAACTACATGAAGATAGTTAGAAAATTTTGATTGAGAAAGGAGTTAGACAGGGAGACCCAACTCATTAAAAGTTTATATTCGGAAAATGTAGTAATTAATATTACTGGGGAATACCTTAACAACTTCAGATTTGCAGATGACATAATTGTGTTAAGTGAATCATGGGAGGAATTACAAAAGGTGATAGAAGATTTCAATAGCGAAGGGAGAAATGTAGGACTGAAAATGGATATGAGTAAAACTAAGGTAATGTTCAATGAAAATGCAGACAACAAATAAGGGTTGTGGACGAACTTTTAGGGATAATGAATATACGTACTTTTGGACAAACTGTTTCCCCAGGGCACGTGGCAGAAATTAAAAGAAGGATAAGCATAGGATGGAGAGGTTTTGATAAAGAAAATGATATTATGAATTGTATAATTCAAATTTTTCTAAAAAATGTATTTAATCAGATGAAACTAACAGTTTAAACTTATGTGTCAGAAACTTGGAGCCTTACTTCAGTCCTAGAACATAAGCTAGTTTCAACATATGAAAGATAAGAGATGGACATTTAGAATAACAGAAAGGGTCCCTAAAGATTTCACCAACAAAAAAGGAAAGGAAGAGAAAACAATGGATTGAGGAACTAAGAAATTTTGCTGATGTGGACTGGCATAAAAAGTCCATATACAATTGCAAGGGGAAGAACATGTCTGAGGCCTTTGTTTTGCAGTGATGGTGATTATATATATATATATATATATATATATATTATATATATATATATATATATATATATATATATATATATTGAAAGCGTAAACTTCAAGTAATGAATAAATACTGTGAAAAATACTAAGATTCTCTCTCTCTCTCTCTCTCTCTCTCTCTCTCTCTCTCTCTCTCTCTCTCTCCCTCTCTCTCTCTCTCTCTCTCTCTCTCTGCAATGCAGGACTCGAGTGTTCTCACTAGATTAGCTGGCGCAAGCATTATTTCTTGTTTCTTTGACCTTTTGTACTTTCCAAATTTGTGCTTTGTGTGGTCATTGTTTTCCGATGGCCACATTCATGCAATTCTCCTCCTCCGTTTTCGTTCTCGCTTTGTTAGCTTCCTTTGGAATTGTGTATTTTATGGGCAATTGCATTGAAGGCTTTGGCCCCATGATTTTTCTAGCTGTAGCTTTTTAGTGTTATTGTTCGTTCATATGTCTGCGAAAGTAGGACTGAAAATACAAGTACGGCGTGCGTCTCAGTATATGACCCGCGCAAGAGGAAAGTGAGAGAGAGAGAGAGAGAGAGAGAGAGAGAGAGAGAGAGAGAGAGAGAGAGTGAGAGACAGAAATTTTGTATCCAAGAATATCTCTGTTTTTTTGTTTACACTTACTAGTGTATGTGATCCTTCGAAAATTACGGCTAGATATTTACATAGATATGCACACATTCCCACACGCACCCCACTCTCTCCAGGGTATGATTACCTCCTCTCGTTCCCCGATGGAGAGCTGTGCGTGACCGCATATATATATATATATATATATATATATATATATATATATATATATATATATATATATATATATATATCCAGACACTTGCATTATTGTATATGGAAGATATTGCAATTCCACGTTTTCCTATTATTCTATTGTTCCGTAGTTTTTCTTTCATCATGAAATTATTTCATTTATCCTCTTACACTTGCATTCGACTGCAGTTCATTTTGGAGCCCATCTAATATCTTGGGGGAAGAGCCTTTCTAAGCTTTAAGGGAAAAAAATTGCAGGAACCCTTACGAAAGATTTTATGGATCTTGAATACTTTTGGTGGGATTCACGAAGCTGAAAGGTTTTCTTGGAATTGCAGTAGACAGTGTCTGTAGACTGCTAGCGTCTGCTTGTATTCTCTCCCATTTCTCAGTTATGCGACTTGCTCATTTCTCTCTGTCGTATATATATATATATATATATATATATATATATATATATATATATATATATATATATATATATATTTTATATATATATAATGTATATATATATATTTATTTTTTATTTATACACACACATATATATATAAAACTATATATATATATATATATATATATATATACACTATATTTATATATATATAGGTATATATATATGTATATATATACATATATATACACTACATATATAATATATATATATATATATATATATATATATATATATATACACACACTTTATATATATATACACACTATATTTATATATATATAAATATAAATATTTATATATATATGTATATATATATATATATATATATATATATATATCATAAAATTACCATAGCTTATCCTCATATTTCCTACATCTATTAAATCACACTTCTTCATGACTGTCTTCATGATAAAATCTCCCTATACTCTATTAATCGATTTTCATCCTTTTCATATTCTCTTTTCAAGTCCTTGTTCCTACATGGCTGTAACCATTCTCTTTCCTTCCCTGTCCTTCCCATTATCATCATTTCTCATAGTTATTGCCAATTGTTCCTTCCCCATTGCTATCCAAGGCTTCCTATTTCTTACCCTCATCGTTCTGCGTCATGTCAAAATTCCCTTCTCTTCATGTCACTATATTTTTCTGCTTCCTTCAATATTACTCTCCTCTTCTTTTGCCCTTTTTTTCCTTAATCATGTCAGTATTGTCCAGCCGAAGACATCGTCCTTTTTGCTTGACAAAAGGAAGAGCAGATTATTTATGGCAGGGACGCGCCAATCTCCGTCCTTGATATTTCATAACCAGGAGGTAACAAAACACTCTCTCTCTCTCTCTCTCTCTCTCTCTCTCTCTCTCTCTCTCTCTCTCTCTCTCTCTCTCTCTCTCTCTCTCTCTCTCTCTTTCATACACACACGCGCATATTCTTTCATATCTGCTAATTTTTGAATGAGAAAAGTACTAAAATGCAGGTTGTATACAGTGTGTGTCACTCAACAAAGTAAAGAAATTATTTGAATATATATATATATATATATATATATATATAATATATATATATAAACACACATATATACAGTATATATATATATATATATATATATATATATATATATATATATATACACACAGATACACACACATATATATACAGTATATATATATATATATATATATATATATATATATGCATATATATATATATATGCATATATATATATATACATATATATATGTATATATATATATATATTACATACGAAAAAGACGCTAGCAACAGCATTCAGTTCAGTGAGAGAATAGAAATCCCTCAGCGTGTATTAATGTAAAGCATGAATGTTCTAAGAAGATTACGTGGCCAGGACATTATTCCGAGTTTCTTTGATCTTTGTTCATATTCATTTTAGTTTAGTTGTGTTCGAGACTTCTTTGTGTTGGCATTGTTCGCAACTTGCGGCATTCATAAAATCTCGTTAGATTTCGGTCACGCTTTTTGTATGTTTCATTTGGAAGTTCGTATTTGGAATATATTGAATAGAACATTTACTGCCTACAGATAATTCATGGATGGTTTATGTTTTTTTTTTTTCATTGGGTTTATAAATTTTTTTTTATCTAATATATAATTCTTTTACTATATTTCTATATGAATGAGTTCTGTTCATGAGTATGATTGTAGCCGTTTCACTTGTTGGCTTTTCTTTTTCTTTTTAGTAAGGCTTCCCTCGTAACATAGTCTAGAGTTTTGTCCTAATATTTCTTTCTTTGGTTATATTTTCCATGTATTCTTCTGCTCCCTTCTTAAGTCGTTTCTGTTAGGAGTGAGATATTTCCCTTCTTTCAGATGTATAATTTACTTTTATTTTAAAGAAATAAATTTTATTTTTTATTCTCGAAGAAACTAATTCGCAGGTAAACGTGAATGTGTGTGCCTGATCGTGTGCTGAGAAAAGTACATATCCACATTGAAACGATTGATTTTTATTTTCAATATTCAAATGTTTGATGGGTACAACTCGTATCAATTGGCCATTTGGTAAATTGTCTCGAGAGAAGTATTTCTTAAGCTTATGAACCTTATTAGGATCATCTTTGCTACAACCTCGTCTTTATAAGCCCTTGCCATCTACTGCACAGCTCTTTGGGTGTTATTGCTACCAGTGTACCTCATGTGATGCACTGTAGCCTTTACTGTGGTTCAAGGCTCCTAGCTGCGACTACTTTTCTGCCTTCTATCATACATAAGATCCTGCTTCCTCGCTTCCGTCTTGTTTTACAACCGCCTTCGACATTTACTTCGTACTGCAACGTTAGGGTTTTCCCACAGTTGCGCCTATGCATTGAATGGCCTCCATGGCCATAACGCCTGACCATACGGTCCAAATACATTAACTATGTAAATCCAATTCAGATTCTATATTTTATTAATAAACCCTTTTTATTGTGGTTTTTTTTTTTCCATTAAATTACAGCCATCATTCTGGCAGCCATCAATAATCCAGTTAGATTTTCTTATCTTTTTTTATGTTTTATTTAAATTCCTTACGTATCATGAAAATTATTAGAAATTATTCCATCATAACCAGGGGCTTTCCATCTAATAGGATTTTTAATGATAGCTTCGACTTCAAACACACTGAATACATTCATGGCACATCAAGGTCTTCCTCAGATTCAGGTATATCAGTCAAATTATTCCCTTCGTATATCCTATTCATAACCTCATTAAAGTGTCCCATCCAACGTTGCCTTTCTTCATCTTCTTTTGTTATAACAGATCCATCACTCTTTTTGATGGGTATACGCTTCTTCTTCTTTGTCCCCTTAGAATTTTCATTAATAATTCTATGGGCAATAATTATACCATAGCCACTCTCTGAACTCATAGCTTTGTCAGTCTCTTCTGCTTTCATGTCTAAATATTCTCTCTAGTCAATCCTTGGTTTTCTTTTGATCTTGCTATTAATACTGGAATACTTAGCATGCTCTACCTTGTAATATTCATAACTTCCTCAAAACTTTCAACTATCAATTTTTGTCTATGAATCCTTTTTATAGTATCCCACGTATCATTTGATATCCATGGCTTTCTCCTTGTGACCGAGTGTCCCAAGACTTCACTACCAACTGACTGATAAATGTTCCTATATATCACCATTCTTCATTAATTGTCGGTTCTTCGTCTATCAAAGTCTGAGAGACTGCAAATCGATTCCTACATTAATTACAAATGTTTCTCCGTGCTCGTCTTCTAGAAGCTTTATTGTATCAAGCTTACTGTAGGTAATATATATGTATATATATATATATATATATATATATATATATATATATATATATATGTGTGTGTGTGTGTGTGTGTGTAGTGTGTGTGTGTGTGTGTGTTTGTGTGATGAGCATATCCCTTTGGAGCATGCTTTCTCTTAGAAACGAGAACAAATGATGCCATCAGGACCTCACATATAAGACAGGGTTCATTTTTCTTGTTGGAAGATTTTCAAGAATTATTTTTCCCAAGCCATTAATTTCGGACTAGGTAACAGTCTCAAATGCTTCCAGAAATGTATTTGCCGATTTTCCCTATTCTAAATTGGATTTTTGTAAGGACAAATTTTCTTACAATAGTTTTTATTTGATTATGTTTATTATAAGAATTTGGTTGCTAGTAGGTTTGTTTGGTTTTATATTTGTCAAGAAATAGCTTCATTTTATGTGGAGCTGTTGCAAGAGTTATTTATTATTAAATGAATAAAGGAAATTAGTTATTATTTATTTTCATAATCACAAGAACATGTAAACTGAGCTCTGTCAGCTGATTTATTTAGAAATATACTTGATATACTGTATATCCTTAAAACAAAAGTATTATAAAGATGATGTATAGTACATCGCTCCGAAGAAGTGCACTCTGTCACACTTCACTTCTCTGCAAGTACCCAAACAGCTAGTGATGGGAGAAGTGATAGGCAGAGCTAAGCACCGGAACTAGCTGTCAGTAATGCTGTAGCTTGGTGCACAGAGCGATGTATACCAGGAATTCTAGTGTCCAACTGTACATCTGAGATGATTCTTGGACAGGATATTCCTTTTTCTATTGATGGAAAAGGAATAAATATTCCTTTTATAATTATTCATTGCAAGAATAGAGTATTCTGGCAAGGTTAGTTGATTTGAATAGTCGATTTCTTTATTTTCCTCCATTGAAGTCTTCGCATTGTGATGGCGTCGTTTGCTGGCCACAGCGTTCGTAATTCGCGTTATTTTTCAGTCATGCTTTCTTAGAGTTTTGCTCAAGCTAATGTTTATGAAGTTCCACGTTTACTCGCAGCAATGGCCTTAATTTTTGTTTTGAATTATTTATAGTTACGTTTTTGTTGTTATTGTCTTTAGAAATAAACAAATATATACAAGTTGTGGAGGTCATTGTTTCGGTTTTTGCTTTCTGTAAGTAGTCTGTCATTTTTATTTATGATCAATATAATTAGTACATATAAATTTATTAACAACCCCCCCCCTCCCTTTATTATTCCAACCCGCTGTATTGCACCGAATTTTCCTTGAGTGTCAATAAGATTAATGGGAATCAGACACAAATTTTATTCTCTTCCCATCGTCCGATTTCTTCAGTCTTCAGCATTTCGCTTTTTATGACATCGGATTTCCCTGGAAATAACTTCCGGGTCCTGGAGGAAAGAGTTGCAAGAAGCACAACGACTGATTTTATGAGCTCCCGATGCATTCCCAGCCATTCCCTAAACTGGAATGTCTTTTTGGAATTGCTCTGGAAAAAGGTCACTGTGCAGTTTCCTTGATGCATGGGTCCCTGATATATGTATTTCAATTGTATACTCGCGCATTCAGTGGTCGTTGCTGTATGTTATGCAGTAAGATCTTCATAATGGCGATGAAATCCTTCTATCCCTTCTGCCTCAACTTGTTAAACACTAATTTTCTTCAACTGTCAAGGGCAGAAAAAAATTAGATGTTTTATTATATAGATGTTTGAAAAGGTTACTGTTCCATTTTGTTGGCGCCTTCTTCCTCTCCCATGGTGGCTAGAAATGTTTCCTTTGCAACATACTGATGGAAGTGGAATGTAGCAGTGCGGGATAGTTTCTTTTCTAAGTAAGAATAGTCATGTCTAAAAATGAAAGGGACGGATTGACAGTTCTATGTTATGATGCCATATAATGCAGTCATTTATGGGGCCCTCAGCTTTGATGGTATCGTTAAAGCTCTGTTTGTATGTAAGAATTTTTTTTCTCGCTTTATTTTGGTATCTGAATCTAGGTATATTTGACCTCTTGGCTTCTTGCTTCATGTTGCAGGTCATTGTCGCTCATACCAGAATCCTAAGGTTGGTTTTAAGTCTGTTGAACATTATTTTTTATGAGGTTGGTACCCCATTTCATATCCGTACAATTAATGATTGGAGTTTCTATATCGATGGCATCTAGTTTTCATTTGTGATTATCACTCTTAGTAGATCTCAGAGCTCTACAGTATTCCACTACGTTTATCAAAATAAAATCAATTTCGGTGGACGAACGGTTTTATGAAAAATCAACCGTATAACTACTTATCTACACAATTAGTTTCAGTGTTCTGAAGTTGGTATAGCTTTAATAAGTGATCTCTCTAAATATGTATGTTTGTGGGAGATGTGGTTTAGTATCTTTTGCAGTTATAGGCTATATTGCTTATTTTATCATCATTTTGAGGGTTCATATCTGCTACTTATATATATTGATGCTGTATTAAGTTCCTCTATATGTTTTAATAAAAAATTAATGTCAGCTGTAACGGTTACTATAACTCTCTCTCTCTCTCTCTCTCTCTCTCTCTCTCTCTCTCTCTCCTCTCTCTCTCTCTCTCTCTCTCTCTCAACTTTGCTCTTAGCTTGATGTCACTTTTTTATATATAGAATGGATTCCCCTTCGTCTCTCTGTTGATTTGTTTGATTTTTAATACAATCTCCTATCTTGATTTTATATATATATATATATATATATATATATATATATATATATATACATATATATATTACTAATAATGTTTATTGGAAACATAATTTTACCAGGAAGGACCTTTACCAGCAGTTATTCACTTAATGGACACATATTTGAGTAATGGCTGTTCTCCGGGTAGAATCATGTTCCGTAATGGCTCTTATCATGCTTTGTCTGCTATTTGCACATTAGGGGAGTTGTTGAAAGTGTCCCTGAGAAATATATATACGCGCACACACACACACACATATATATATATATATATATAGAGAGAGAGAGAGAGAGAGAGAGAGAGAGAGAGAGAGAGAGAGAGAGAGAGAGAGAGAGAGTGGTTTACGCAACCCGTCAAAAATTACTGCTAAATATTTAGATAGATATGCACACACGTGTACATAAACCTCCCCTCTCATAAGAGTGGCTACTCGCTCTCTTCCCTACCCCAGGGACGGGGAGAGCTGGGCGAGACCGAATATATATATATATATATATATATATATATATATATATACTGTGTATATATATATATATATATATATATATATATATATATATATATATATATATATGTAGCCGGACAATTGCTGTTAATTATATAAGAGTTTAAATTACAAAAGAAGTATTAGCCGATGGATCCGTTTATGTGGGGAATTCTCTCTCTCTCTCTCTCTCTCTCTCTCTCTCTCTCTCTCTCTCTCTCTCTCTCTCTCTCTCTCTCTCTCTCTCATACAAATCAAGAACCTAATATAGCCCGAATTGTAAGCGATTGTTTGTATAACCAAGAGGACAGTTTATTTAAAATCCTTGACTCCTTGTACAGCAAGATAGCGCATCCAGCATAAATAATAACCCATTTGTTTTTGCATTGAATACAAATCTGGCATCAGTAGAAACGTAGTATTGTATAACTGTGTGAACTTGGTTATCAGAGCCAAAGCAATTGATAACTACAATTATGACGAGGAAGATGATAATCGCCTCCTCTTATTTGAGGAGATACTGCGGTCTGAGTGGATAGCCGAAAGCGCTGTCGATTGAGGGAATAGGATACATTGAGGGTGACTGAAGATTTTCCTTTGGAGTGGAGAGGAAATATTAATAATGGAAGGGGCACCGCCCCTGGCTTTTGAGGAAAAGGGGGTTAGGGGAGTGGGAACGAGAGGGATGTGAGAGAGTCTAGATGTGGTGAGGTATAATTCAGCTTTAAAGTACACGTCATTTTGACTTTGTTCTCTTTCAGTGGTGCACATTACCTCTGCTTCTCGTCAGTTTTAGACATGAATAAGTGCATGTTTATGCTGCTGCCATGCGCATGGCATTGTGTAATAATCTTTATCCACTTAATGGCTGTAAACAAATGATCTCTTTGTTTACATCTGTGTCAAGTTACCTTGTAAGGGTTGAATTTGGGATTACGTTTATTTCCTTAACTTTATAATAGAATAAAGCTTACTTTTCCCATTTAGAGGAATTGCGGCGTTTTATTAGAATAGAATACATGTGGAAATAGTCACTGCCTGAACATTCTCTTATCAGCTTCAGCTTTGGGTCCCTTTATGCTCGCGGACATATTTGTTTAGTATACCGCTCTTAAAAGTATTCAATTTTACAGCTCACTGGATCCTCATTCCGAGTATGAAACGGGTTAACGAGATGATAAGGAGAGTTATAAAAGAGCCCTCGAGGAGAGAGGGGTCTTATTGGCTAGTAAACGGACCAGTGAATCTATTGATGCGGGCTATTTTTGTTTTTAGGAGCAAGGGGAATCCTCAGGGGTGTAATACTGAGGTAGGGCAAGGGAAAGGTAAACAGCTGACACACATACTTACACACAAACGCAAACACAGAGGGTTAAAGATTAGAAAAAAATATGGGTTAGAAACATTCTCCTGCCAGTGAGATCTGTTTACAGACTCATGAATGTTCTTTTTGCTTTAAGCAGTGTTTATATCTTTTTGAATGAACATTGCTCTACTGTATGTATAGTACATATGTATGGAATGCTAAGATATACGTTGCAAGATTACAAAGAGAGACATTTTTACCGGAAATATATTTCGATGACATGCTCTAATATTACAGTATCATATGTATTATACCACCAATATTCTAATAGAATATAAGATCATGTCATAGGACAGTTTTCCAGACTTTGATCTTTTTTTTTTTTTTTTTTCGTAAAGTTTCAATGTACAGTATTAAATTCTTTTGTGATTCCACCAATCCTTTTTAATGAAGGGATGATTTTTTATTCTTTACTTTTTCTTTCATTACCTTTTCTTTCATACCCGAGTGAAGAGAAATAGGATCATATATATAAAATGCATTAACACACAAACACACACACACTCATATATATATATATATATATATATATATATATATATATATATATATATATATTATATATATACACACACACATATACACACATCATCATCATCATCATCCTACGCCTAATGACACAAAGGGCCTCGTTTAGATTTTGCGACCCGTCTCTATCTTGAGGTTTTAATTCAATACTTCATCATTCATCATCTCCGAATTCACGCTACATAGTCCTCAGCCATGTGTGTGTACAGTATATATATATATATATATATATATATATATATATATATATATATATATATATAAAGTGGATGTTTGTATGCCTGTATATAAAGTGTTTGTGTATGTATAAGTACCTTATATGTAATTTCTCAATCCAATATTCTTTTTCTTCGAATGGCAATTTGGACATCACTTATATGGTTATATCCATTAATACCCCTGGGAATTTTCTTTTGCTTTTCTCCACTGTAGCATTTACCCCGGTAAATTGGAAATGAATCTTATTGTAAGCGACCAGAGAAAATAAATATGGAATTATACCCAGAACTTTCATTAATGATTATATTTTTTGTAACCCTGTAATTCATATACAAGTTACAGTATTCCTATTCTCTTATAATAACACTGTAGGCGGTTGTTGTAGGATTATCATACTTTACATAGATTTAAACTTTGCTCTTATATCGGAATATTGTTTCTCGACTCTTAGTTGTTGCTCCAAAGAAATGTAACAGTTATCAGTGTATACTTAGACACTGATTTGTTACTTTCAAATTCCTTCGTTCCTTGGCCATTTATTTGTTAGTGTATACGCACAAACACACACACATACACATACAAACACACACACATACACACACACACATACACACACACACACATATATATATATATATATATATATATATATATATGTGTGTGTGTGTGTGTGTGTGTGTGTTTGTGTGTGTGTTGCATTAGGTAAATGCTGCTAGCAACTTACATCCGAGTCCACGTTTGGGGTTTCTTCAATTTTATTCATGGCTTCTATAGTATTTGCTTGATAAATAAACCATTTTATCATCTCAAACCTCACCAGTGTCATCTGGGCTGTTTTAATTTTTTATTTTTGTTTTTAGAAGTCATGACTCATAGACTATACCTTGTTCCGAAACTTGACATTTGATAAAAGAAAAATAATAATTTGCACCCTTTCAATGTAGATCATTTAAATAAAATTCTCAAGAATATTTGCTTGTATTTACAAGAGTCTACTACTACTACTACTACTACTACTACTACTACTACTACTACTGCTAATAATAATAATAATAATAATAATAATAATAATAATAATAATAATAATAATAATAATAATAATAATAAAAATAGATCATAACCATAACACAATAGTAATAATAAAGAAAATTTCTTATTTGCTGAAGCACTTTTTATTATTACAATTATATGGCTCTTTCCAGGAAAAGCAATCACAATCACAACTAGGAAACGATTGTATGTTTTGAAATCTAACTGATGTACTCTGTAAAAGGGCAACGAAAGCCATATGCCTACGTAAAGGGATTTTGCAGGACTGGATGGAGGTCATACCATTGACATGTGAGTGGCTTTGGAACTTTTGGTCGTTCACCCTAGGCTTAGTATGTCTGCTTTTTTTTCAATATATAGAAAACATAACATATTTATTACCATAGAAATTTTCTGTATTATCAAACCGTTGATCAGATGACAAAAATCTTGTGTTCCAGATATGACCTGAAGGTATCTTAACTTTGTTTGATTGTAATTAATTATGTGGTTTTATGGTGAATCTGTTATGACAAAAGCGAAATTTAACATTTTCGTTTCCCTATCGTGTTCTCTTAGGCGGCTATTTCCAAAGCTGTATCTTCTAGATTGTGAAAGATATTTGGATTTTGAAAAGTTTTTGAATAGATAGAAAATTTTTTTTAATCGCGGAGGAAATTAATACAAATTGATGCTTATATTTCTAACGGGTTCAGTCCACTTTTTCTGGAGTTTGATTCTTGGTTGAGGGTGGCGAAACAGTGGTTTAGGTGGTGCACTGTAACTTTCTTTTCTCTGTCATGAGCCTATTGTGTTTCTGTTTCTGAAACTCGGCCCTTTAGATCAAACTCTTCAATTACGGCAGCATTGTTTGGCGATTAAACCATCTGAGAGTTGGAATTTTCTTGAGGTATGTGCAATTATAAATTAAGTCAAGGTGTGTTTAAGAGGAATTAAAAGCCAATGATTTAATTATTGGTGTGGAGGCGGTATAACAACTATGCCATACCTAGTATTAAGGAGTTTTAAACGTCTTTCATTGAAGTTGTCCAAATTAATCTGTGCTACATTCCATATTAGATATTAAATTTACTTTAATTTTTTGTCTTAAAACATTCATATAGTTGGCCTACCGATGAAACGCGATAATAGTTGGCTTACTGATGAAAGAAATTCATAATAGTTGGCCTATTGTAAAGATGGGAGTCTTCTGTCGCATGTGCACTAGAGATTAACTTGGTATATTTAATAGAAATGTGAAAACGACGAACAGTGGTGTTTATTTTTTTTTTGCGAATTCATAGCTAGGCGATGTTTTCCAACATTTTGTTTTATGATTTTATCGAGTAGCTGAAGTCAAAGTCCAACATCTAAATTAAAAAAAAAAAAAAAAAAAAAAGATAGGGCAGAGATCGATCAATAGAAAATATAACATTTATAAACTATAGCAGTATAATTTGGAAACTGCAATATTCACATGGTCAATAATAAGATAATTACACACTGTGTAGAATTATATAAACGGTAATGCTGTTGCTGCTGGATTCTGCCGTTGACTTTTATTGCTCGTAGCTTTTTGTATTGAGGCATTTCTTTTGGGATTTATTAATTATACCTTTGGCCGAAATGGACGCTCGTGAATTGAAATGATATTCAGCCTTCTCACTTTTATAGCACATTTTACTGGTTTCCTTGAACAACGGGTCTAGGAGAGCTGAAACGATTTCACTCGGAATTATGCAAAGTAGAAATATTTTTATTTTAGGTTTCACCATTATCTGAATTTACAGTTATGCCAGATATAGTGTATCTGGGTACAAGATTGTTAAAAGTTTATTTATTCGACTCCTTTGTTTCTATTTTTTTAAAACTAATCTGCAGTCTCCTTGTTCTTTTTATATATATTGTCTTCCGTTTATTTAACCAAGAAAACAAAAATTCTTTGCATTTACCTTCCTAAGAATCTGATATTTAATTATTTTTATTTTAATTGTAATGCAATTTCATGAATCATTGTTTAATAAGTCTACGGTCCCTGTATTGCCAGTTTCAGTTATCGAGCCAACACGAAAACACGCTCTTTAGATGCGTTGTTCATCTGAATACATTCTATTGCATGGCTCCCACATGACAAGGTTACTCACGCAATCTCTGTAATCCCCGTGTCTATGCGGTATAAGCACTGACCTTGAACCCAGCAGTTTATGGTCATTGACGTCACCATTTTGGCCCTGACCTGAGACCATAATAGAAGTTGAATGTTAATTTATATTTATATAGACTCAGGTGCTCTCTCTCTCTCTCTCTCTCTCTCTCTCTCTCTCTCTCTCTCTCTCTCTCTCTCTCTCTCTCTCTCTCTCTCTGCATTTGTCTCGCATACTAATCTGAGCCTGTTTTGCTTCGCGGCAATGGTCATCGTATGTGGCAGTGTATCGGTACAGTATATTCTGGAAGCAAACGCTTTAGACAGTCTTTACATATTGTATTTATTGTTTAAATATTTATTTTCATCTAAATATCTGTATATTTCTTTTACTGATGGGCTGAATTGGTGTTGGTGTAAACATGCCATCGTAGCGATGACGGTGTATAACTTAGGCAAGAAGACTACCAGCTCATTTACTTAATTTTCCGATATTTGCTTCACATTTTTCACTGTCCATTCGTGGGTGGTTCACCGTCGCCATAAAATTGTAACCCTCCTTTTCCTTGAGGCTTCATTGGTGGCTGAATTTCTTTGATTAAAGAAGCAATTTTCTTTTAGGTATTAAACCATCCCTTAGTAATCCTTACAAAATCAGGTTGACAGACATATAAGAATGCTTGTGGAGATATACTCCATAGGAATAGACATTTTTATGTTGTTATTCTTGCTTTAGTCACTGGTGAAATATGATACTGAAAAAGATAGACTTTATTGTTGATAATGTTCAGAGAATCTTGCTGTTAGTAAAGTGAACCATTTTAAAATTGCTTTTAAATGTATTTATATTTAAAAATAGAAAAATCGAAATGCGTTTCTATATCCTTAGCTGAGCTGAAGATGCAAAGGGAATCTGTTTAAAAGGTTTGTTTCATAAGAGTAAGAGAAAGTTATATTTTAGGAGTACGGTAGCAGTTAGATATTGGATCGATTTGGAGAGACACAGTTGTTTACCGGAGCTAATAATAAAGCTGTGCGGAATGTAATAATCTCTCTCTCTCTCTCTCTCTCTCTCTCTCTCTCACACACACACACACCCACATATATATATATATATACATACATATATATATATATATATATACATATATATATATATATATATATATATATATATATATATATATGTATATATATATATATATATATATATATATGTATATATATATATATATATATATGCACACACACACGTACTTATGTATATTATATATATATATATATATATATCATCAACAGCAGCCGTATCTAGTCCACTGCAGGACAAAGACCTCAGACATGTCCTTCCATTCCTGTGTTTATGGTCTGTCTATGCCAATTTATACCTGTAAGCATTCTTAGTTCGTAAATCCATCGTCTTTTTCTCCTTTCCCTGCTTCTTTTGCAATCTTGGGACCCATTCTGTTGTTCTTAATTTTTATCTATTATCTGTCATTCT
>NC_090739.1:68711301-68726301 GCF_036898095.1 Palaemon carinicauda
GCTCTGGAAATTCGTTTTTTTATCACAATACATGAATTGAATATAAAATGTTGAAGCTCAGGAATGCATCTCTCTCTCTCTCTCTCTCTCTCTCTCTCTCTCTCTCTCTTTTCTTCTTCTTCTTCTTCTTCTTCTTCTTCAGCCTGTGACTGACTCATGAAGAAGAAGAAAAGAGAGAGAGAGAGAGAGAGAGAGAGAGAGAGAGAGAGAGAGAGCTGGAAACGAATAAAGTCCTTTGATCTATTCTAATGAAGATGTCCCGGATTTGATTCTTTGTGTATGTGCCGGTATTGTCTGAAGTAATTGGGTCCCTGGACGTAATATCGGGAAAACTGATACAACGATATTTGCGTTCTGAGGTCGTACCGGTCATTTATTAAAACTTTTATCCGGGGCTCCTGGTGTATTGGAAAGTGATCCTCCTCCCCTCTCTTGAATTTAGGGGAGATTCCCTATCTGTCAGTATCTATCTTTCTACCTTCCTTGGGGCATTCAAGTTCTAATACTGATATGTAGCTTGGGTTTAGGGTATTGTGACTACAGAAATCTGTGTATGTATTACATGTATCTGTGTATAATATAAATATATATATATATATATATATATAGATAGATAGATAGATAGATAGATACATAGATACATAGATACATACTTATATTATATACAGATATATATATATATATATATATATATGCACACACACTGTTTAAAGACCGGACCTACGTTATCGAGATACCAGAAAAAAGGAAAAATCTAAGGATGGCCATATTCACTTCGAAACCAATACTGCGAGCACCTGATTTCAACAAGAAATCAGATAAAAACGGTAAAATTCCTGGAATAAAAATTGCCAGGCATTTGCCGTTTTAAAAACGGATATATTGACGTAAAGGAGTGATATTACGGTCACCAACCAATAAAAGATGGTAACAAAATAAGGTAGAAATTACGGTCGCCTGTATTTTACTGAAATATGGCTGAGAACAGTGTATTTTTACGGAGAATTTCCTATTAAAATTACGCTTTTTTATCACTAAGTATATATATATATATATATATATATAGGTTATATGTTATATATATCATAGCCTTGTGTGTAATGAAAATTGGACTTTAGGACTTATTAATGTTTTCAAAACTAAAAGAAAAAATTTTACAATTTTTTTGATCTTTTATTCGCAAGATCTGATAATTGTCTTTAAGGCTTTTGGTGAATAATGAAAATTCCGTTGGTATAGTTGACAACTTTTTGTTGAATAGAAATTGAATAACATTATGTGAATTGGTTCATTGAACTGTTTTCATCGTTGCTGTTGGTGCACCCAGCAACAAAACCGGTGTCGCCTGGCCAGACCTGGCTTGGAGAGATCATGCCCCTCTTGCCCTGAAAGGTGGCCGACATTAAACAACCGAGACATCGTTAGGATGGTTCGAATGTGAAGAGGAGGGAAATTACCGATATCACTCTAAGAAATGCGATGAAGAGAGAGAACTTTTTTATTTTTAAGAAATGTAATCTAATATTATTTCGAAACTAATTCATCAAAAGATTTTATCACAACTTTTTATTTGAATTTTCTTATCCTATTTTTATATAAAATTTTCTTGAATAATATTGGAACTGACTATTAATATCAATATTCATAACACGGAAATATCCTTCGTTTGCATTTTATTAAGCAATTCCTCTCTCTCTCTCTCTCTCTCTCTCTCTCTCTCTCTCTCTCTCTCTCACATAAATACACACTGTGGCCTACGTTTTATATGTAGGGGCTAATAATGTATCATTTCAAATAGCACCTATTGGGTCACTAATCATTAGTAAGTGGTCGTTGTTCAAAATTTCGAAGGTAATGAGGTTTAAAGGTTTAGTTGTTGATTTCAGTGTTTTCCTTTGATTTCGATCATGAGCCACGTAGCCTGGTGTGGTTGGTGTGAGCTTTTGTCACGGGCTACTTGGCTCCGGCACTGTTAGAGAAAATAGTATTATTTGCCATATCAATTATATTAGTTTAAGGTTGGGGATTTAAATTGCATCATCAGTTAACATTATATTGTTTCAGAAGTGATTGGTGACAATAAAATATGTGAAATGACAAGCAATGAAAGTTCCTTGGTGCATTATTATAGTGATGTGGTATATAGGATGTAGGGTATAGAATATTAAACTATCAACACATTGTTTACTCAAATTATCTGGTTCGGCGTCAGTAACCTTAGATGTCAGGATGACAAAAAAACCCTAATCAATCAGTCAATCAATCAAATTATCTGGGCAAGTCGCTCACTTCCAACCGAACCCCCTTCCCTGGTGACGATTGCTCAATGCTCGAAGGTCCGAGTCTAGCTGTCTTCACCCTTCCCAAGGCAAAAGGAAATATTTCCTTAGCATTGAGTATTCGTATTATTACGATTTTATTTGTCGTTTCATGTCCTGATGTCCAACACCTTAAAAGTGTTCCCCGGTAAGCTCTTCAAGGAATCCATTACTCTCGATATTTGTTCAATCAGTCTTTCGCATATTTACTTCGTTGTGATATAATTTTAAACACCTGGAAAGCAAACTGTATGAAATATTGTCATCTTGGTATTTTGTTTTTCATTTACTAAAAAACTTCCACCAGAAGGATCTTATCATAACTGTGAGACTTTTAAACCTCATACATTGGGGAAGGGGGTAGAAGGATATAACCAGGTGGGGGTTAAATATGATGGTGGAGAGGTGGCAATTGGGTGATCTTAATGTATGGCTTGACGAGGTTTGCTTATTAACATTTATGAAGTGATGATGATGATGATAATACCCTTGTTGATAACATTTAATATCAATGATTCCAACTCGCAATGAAAACGGGCATATATCGTTCTAACATTAAACATCTTTGGAACATGGGATCTTCACCAGAAAGAAATACAATTCCGGCACCAACTTGCAAAGTAGTTAGCGGTCTTGTGTGATCCTTGGGAACATCTAAATAATATAAAATGTTGTATACAGTTAATATATATATATACGTATATATATATATATATATATATAAAGAGAGAGAGAGAGAGAGAGAGAGAGAGAGAGAGAGAGTTACAAGGATTTTGGATGTCTCAAAGACTTTTTAATCTATTCGCAGAGACTCCATTTGCTCTTTGGTAGAGCGATTTAGTTTAAGCATTTGGAGAGTTCTTATGATCTTATCTAATTTATTCTAGAACTCGAGAGAGAGAGAGAGAGAGAGAGAGAGAGAGAGAGAGAGTAGCTACTGTTAGAATAATGCAAACACAGGATATATCATTCCGACGTATATTAATTGGAATAGTCAGTTCCCACAATATTTAAGGATGTTCCATACAGAAATGTATTAAGGAATTCAAATATATCGGTGTGATTATATTTTTCGATAACTATTCTCGAAAACGATTGCATTTTTTAAAAAAATAAGAGATAACCCCCTCTCTATCTCTTTCACACACACACACACACACACACACACATATATATATATATATATATATCCAAGTTTATTACAAGTCTACTGTACATATTCCTGTCGAATCCAGGAATCTGTTCTTAGACTTGAAAGCAACCCTTCTTTACTATGATAGCTGATAAGCGAGTTTTTAACACGTGGTTATTTATCATGAATCTATATCAATAACAACATGTTACAAACACAAATCATCTATCATAGTGGATATGAGTTTATATCAAGTCTAAGAACAGATTCCTGAATTCGACAGGAATATGTACGGTAGACTTGTAATAAAATTCGTATTCGTCTTGATAGCATGGTTGGTTACAGTCTCTGCAAGCATGGTTTCGGCTAAGAGGCATAGATTCAAATTTCTGGCCAGCCAGAAGCTGTTATCATAGATAAATTTCTAGTGGATATTCACCCCCAAAGGTAGAATATGTATATATATATATATATATATATGTATGTATATTTTTATATATATATATATATATACACACACATATATATATATATATATACATACATACATACATGTATATTATTTTTTTTACTTGCCAAGTTACAACCCTATTTGTTTCCGATCTATCGGAGTCCAGACATGGATGGCTATATATGAAAGATCTGGGACTCACTGACGGGTGTTAGGTAGCAGAAGCCTGCATTGTGAGGAGGAGGTATGCTGGCTGCTTATCGCCACCCAATTGGGTGAAGCGGGGTCATTTCATTCATAAAATATACCTGAAGTATATGCTGTATTTAATTTTAGCACCTCTTTGGCCCACATTTTGAGATTCCTTACCTCTAGCATCAGGGGTTTTTTGGCCTCTTATTTTGAGGTGCCTTACTTCTAGCATTTGAGTTTCTTTGTCCTGTATTTTTAGGTGCCTTATCTCTAGCATTAGGGGCTTTTTGACCTCTATTTTGAGGTGCCTCATTTCTAGCATTAGGGGATTTTTTACCTCTATTTTTAGGTGTCTTAATTTTAGCTTTAGGGGCTTTATGACCTCTATTTCGAGGTGCCTTATTTCTAGCATTAGTGACCTGTTTTGAGGTGCTTTATCTCTAGCTTTAGGGGCTTTTTTACTTCTTATTTTGAGGGGCCTTATCTCTAGCGTTAGGAGCTTTTTACCTCTATTTTTAGGAGCCTAATTTATAGCATTAGGGGCTTTTTTTACCTCTATTTTGAGGTGTCTTATTTCTAGCACTAAGGGCTTTTTGGCCTCTATTTTGAGGTGCCTTATCTCTAACATTAGTTTTTTTTTACCTGTATATCAAGGTGCCTTATCTCTAGCATTAGAGGCGTTTTTTTACCTCAATTTGAGGTGCCTTATCTCTAGCATTAGGGTTTTTTTTTTTATCTCTTTTGAGGTGCCTTATCTCTAGCATTTGCTGACTTTTACCTCTACTATGAGGTGTCTTATCTCTAGCATTAGGGGATTTTCTACCTCTATTTTGAGGTGTCTTATCTCTAACATTATGGGATTTTTAACCTCTATTTTGTGGTGTATTACCTCTAGCATTAGAGGCTCTTTGACCTCTATATTTAGGTGCCTTATTTATAGCATTGGGGGCTTTTTGACTTCGTTTATGAGGTGCATTACTTCAAGCATTACAGGCTCTTTGACCTCTGTCTGTAGGAGCCTTATATATAGCATTAGGTTTTTTTTTTTTTTTTACCTCGATTTGGAGGTGTATTGCTTCTAGCATTAGAGGTTCTTTGACCTCTCTTTTTAGGTACCTTATTTATAGCATTAGGGACTTTTTGACTTCTTCTTTTAGGAGCCTTATATATAGCATTAGGGGCTTTTTTACTTCGATTTTAAGGTGCATTACTTCTAGCATTAGAGGATCTTTGACCTCTATTTTTAGGCGCCTTATTTATAGCATTAGTAACTTTTTGACCTGGATTTTGAGGTGCATCATTTCTAGCATTAGAGGCTCTTTGACCTCTCTTTTTAGGTGCTTTATTTATAGCATTAGGGGCTTTTTGAACTCGATTTTAAGGTGCATTACTTCTAGCATTAGAGGCTCTTTGACCTTTATTTTTAGGTGCCTTATTTATAGCATTAGGGGCTTTTGACCTCTATCTATAGGAGCCTTATATATAGCATTAGGGGCTTTTTTTACCTCGATTTTAAGGTGCATTACTTCTAGCATTACAGGCTCTTTGACCTCTATTTTTAGGTGCCTTATTTATAGCATTAGGTGCTTTTTTACCTTTATTTTTATCTGTCCTATTTCTAGCATTAAAGGTTTTTACCTCTATTTTGAGGTTTCTTATTTCTAGCATTAAGAGTTTTTTTTTTTACCTCTATTTTGAGGTGCCATATTTCTCGCATTGGAGACTTTTTTTTTTTACCTCTATTTCAAGGTAATGTACCTCTTGCATTAAAGGCTATTTTACGTGTTCGTTTAAAGGCTCTTCGTTGCTATTCGCTTCTTTCTGTTCTAGTTTTTCCAAGATCTTTAGTTGTTCGGTTTCCTTTGATATTTCATCTTCCACTTTCCTTAGTTCGTCAATTTCCTTCGAGATTTCATGTATTCTTTCTTAGTTCGCCAGTTTCCTTCGACATTTCAAGAGAGATTTCAGTGCCGTGTCCTCTGTTTGTCAGATTCCTCAGAGAAATCGATGGCATCCAATCCATGTCTTTGTCCATCGTGGCGATGGGTAGAGACAGGAATGCAATAAATTTTCTCCACATACGTCATCATGCTAAAGTAAACGACGAGCAACACAATATGTTTACCAATACGATCTGGATATACACAATTCTCACAGTCAGCTCCCTGTTCCAAAAATAGCTGTTAACAATGTTCACTGCGTTGTATGCTTAGTTTGAAAAAAAAAAAAAATAAATAAGATCAGGTCTTCAGAAGTCATTTGAAGCTGGAGGCGGAGTCGTTCAGAACTGCTCCGGGAAGATTCTGTTCTGGAGTCATTCAGAACTCCATGCCAAGTCTACGGCTATGTCTTCTGAAGCCTTTGAAGACCCCGGAAAATTTTCTTCAGGTGCCGTTCAGGGAGCTCCAGGAAGAATCCGTTCTGAAGTCATTCAGAACTCCATGCTAAGTCTACGGCTGTTTCTTCGGAAGGCATTTGGAAATCCGGGAAAAATTTCTTCCGTAACCGCTCAGAGATTCTGTTTTAGGGTCATTCAGAACTCTATGCTAAGACTATGGCCATTTCTTCTGAAGCCATTCGAAAATTCGGAAATCCGTTTAGATTTGTTTCCGAAGCCGTTTCGGACTAGGGAAAAAACTCTTCTTTCATTTCAATAAACCCTAGTAACTCATCATCATCATCATCATCATCATCATCATCATCATCATCATCATCATCATCATCATCATCATCATCATAATAATAATAATAATAATAATAATAATAATAATAATAAACTATATGATTTGATTTATGGATAATTAATACTATAATTTATTACTTTTATTATCAAGTAACGCCTGCAGCGCACTCGGCGATCGAACTCGGGCGAAGGGTAATTGACTTTTTCAGCAAACCCCATTGAAATAACCGAAGGCTTCGACTTATTTTTTCTGGTTTGGGATTTCAAACAACCAATTTCCGGTACGAATTGATATCAGAGCCGTTCGAAACAGAAAATACGTCTCGGAAAAACGCATTTCACGAGTACTTTTCTGAAAAATTCATTTTAGACAATCGATAATGATGTAATGTTCGCATGATTTTTCCAATGGAATTATTACTTTCTAAATTTTTTTCAAAGGCGATGGATGTTACTATGCGTATATGTTATGTTTCTTCCAATGGTTTGTATATTCACACACACACACACACACACACAATATATATATATATATATATATATATATATATATATATATATATATATATATTAGTCGTCCCTATCTTGAGCTTTTAATTCAATACATCTCCATTCATCATCACCTACACGTTCATAGTCCTCAGCCATGTAGGTCTGGGTCTTCCAACTCTTCTAGTGCCTTGTGGAGCCCAGTTAAACGTATATATATATATATATATATATATATATATATATATATATATATATATATATATATATGGATGAAAATCAATACAAAATCAACTCAAGGTCGCTCTGGTGGAATGGTTGGAAGAGACCTGGCCTCTCATTTGAAGGGGCTAGGGTTCGATCCCAAGTATGAGGCAGAAATTTATATATATATATATATATATATATATATATATATATATATATGTATATATATGCACACACATACATACATACGTAAATTATATAATGAATAGACAACGTCTCATCGGCGTCCAAAATTGAAGACCGCTTCTCCTCGGGTAGATTGTCTTGCAGATAGTTTTCAGGATGACAGCAGAAATACATTTACTTTTCTCCATTTATTGTTTGGTATCAACATGTGTTTCGGATCACTTCGTGACCCTTTTTTCAGGACTACATTGAGTTTAGGAACTAAACTTTAATATAAAGCTTATGGTGGTGAAAATTTGATGTTGGGTTTAAAATCTAAAATTATCAAAACACTGTTTACTCAAATTATCTGGTTCGGCATCAGTAACCTTAGATGTCGGGATGACAAAAAACTCCTAATCAATCAATCAATCAATCAAATTATCTGGGCAAGTCGCTCACTTCCAACCGAACCCCCTTCCCTGGTGACGATTGCTCAATGCTCGAAGGTCCGAGTCTAGCTGTCTTCACCCTTCCCAAGGCAAAAGGAAATATTTCCTTAGCATTGAGTATTCGTATTATTACGATTTTATTCGTCGTTTCATGTCCTGATGTCCAACACCTTAAAAGTGTTCCCCCGGTAAGCTCTTCAAGGAATCCATTACTCTTGATATTTGTACAATCAGTCTTTCGCATATTTACTTCGTTGTGATATAATTTCAAACACCTGGAAAGCAAACTGTATGAAATATTGTCATCTTGGTATTTTTTTTTTTTCATTTACTAAAAAACTTCCACCAGAAAGATCTTATCGTAACTGTGAGATCTTTAAACCTCAATCATTGGGGATGGTGGTAGAACGATATAACCAGGTGGGGGTTAAATATGATGGTGGAGAGGTGGCAATTGGGTGATCTTAATGTATGGCTTGACGAGGTTTGCTTATTAACATTTATGAAGTGATGATGATGATGATGATAATACCCTTGTTGATAACATTTAATATCAATGATTCCAACTCGCAATGAAAACGGGCATATATCGTTCTAACATTGTTTTTAGGTGGTCATTGAACATCTTTGGAACATGGGATCTTCACCCGAAAGAAATACAATTCCGGCACCAACTTGCAAAGTAGTTAGCGGTGTTGTGTGATCCTTGGGAACATCTAAATAATATAAAATGTTGGATACAGGTAATATATATATATATATATATATATATATATATATATATATATATATATATATATACGTACGTATATATATATATATATATATATATATATATATATTACCTGTATCCAACATTTTATATTATTTAGATGTTCCCAAGGATCACACAACACCGCTAACTACTTTGCAAGTTGGTGCCGGAATTGTATTTCTTTCGGGTGAAGATCCCATGTTCCAAAGATGTTCAATGACCACCTAAAAACAATGTTAGAACGATATATGCCCGTTTTCATTGCGAGTTGGAATCATTGATATTAAATGTTATCAACAAGGGTATTATCATCATCATCATCACTTCATAAATGTTAATAAGCAAACCTCGTCAAGCCATACATTAAGATCACCCAATTGCCACCTCTCCACCATCATATTTAACCCCCACCTGGTTATATCCTTCTACCCCCTTCCCCAATGTATGAGGTTTAAAAGTCTCACAGTTATGATAAGATCCTTCTGGTGGAAGTTTTTTAGTAAATGAAAAACAAAATACCAAGATGACAATATTTCATACAGTTTGCTTTCCAGGTGTTTAAAATTATATCACAACGAAGTAAATATGCGAAAGACTGATTGAACAAATATCGAGAGTAATGGATTCCTTGAAGAGCTTACCGGGGAACACTTTTAAGGTGTTGGACATCAGGACATGAAACGACAAATAAAATCGTAATAATACGAATACTCAATGCTAAGGAAATATTTCCTTTTGCCTTGGGAAGGGTGAAGACAGCTAGACTCGGACCTTCGAGCATTGAGCAATCGTCACCAGGGAAGGGGGTTCGGTTGGAAGTGAGCGACTTGCCCAGATAATTTGATTGATTGACTGATTGATTAGGGTTTTTTTGTCATCCTGACATCTAAGGTTACTGACACCGAACCAGATAATTTGAGTAAACAATGTGTTGATAGTTTAATAATACCCTACATCCTATATACCCCATCACTATAATAATGCACCAAGGAACTTTCATTGCATGTCATTTCACCTAATTTATTGTCACCAATCTCTTCTGAAACAATATAGATTATCTTAACTGATGATGAAATTTAAATCTCCAATCTTAAACTAATATAATTGATATAGCAAATAATACTACTGTATTTTCTCTAAGAGAGCCGGAGCCAAGTAGCCCGTGACAAAAGCTGACCCCAACCACACCGTGCTACGTGGCTCATGATCGAAATCAAAGGAAAACATTGAACTAACAACTAAACCTTTAAACCTCATTACCATTGAAATTTTGAACAAAGGCCACTCATCAATGATTAATGGACCAATAGGTGCTATTTGAAATGATACATTATTAGCCCCTACATGTAAAACGTAGGCCACAGTGTGTATTTATGTGGGGAGAGAGAGAGAGAGAGAGAGAGAGAGAGAGAGAGAGAGAGAGAGAGAGGGAGAGAGAGAGTTACAAGGATTTTGGATGTCTCAAACACTTTTTACTCCATTCGCAGAGACTCCATTTGCTCTTTGGTAGAGCGATTTAGTTTAAGTATTCGGAGAGTTCTTATGATCTTATCTAATTTATTCTAGAACTCGAGAGAGAGAGAGAGAGAGAGAGAGAGAGAGAGAGAGAGAGTGAATGGTTTGGTTTTATGGTAGGTTCAATATAAGATGATTTTGGATTGATATGGCGATATGATTTAGGATAAAAAGCAGAACACGTTGGGATAAATAAATTGGCCAATACAACATGGTTATAAAAGGACTGCTTAATAGTTAATATCGAGAATGATGCAATGTTGATCAGTGCCAGCGGTCAAGTTACGTTAAAAGGTTTAATGGATGTTAAGAGACAACATCATGAGTCCTGGTTTGAAGGGTAGGAAAAATGGAAGATATAAACCAATCAAATATTGAAGCGCAAATGTTACTGGTAATAGACAGCGAAAGGAGAGTCACAGAAGATAGCTTAGCTCTCTTACAGAAAATAGTTATGACTCGGAGAGCACCAATAGGGGTTTGTATTATTCTTCATGGTGCTGGAATATTGTTGATGAGTATAGTAAGGAAAATCAAGATGAAAACTGTTAAGATACTTTGTACGATATAATTTGGAAGTTGGGTAAGGTTTCGAAGATGCTGTACAAATTCATCTTTTCAGAAGTTTGTTTTGAGATAACTGAAGAGAACAGACTGTTGAAAAGGCAAGTGTCAAAAGTTGAAGGAGGACTTAGAGAAGGAGAGCTGGAAAAAGATGGGTCGAGGGGGTTGACAGATAGGTCAAGCCAGAAGGATCGTCTTAGGTGGATTCATAAATATCAATTCTTGCAAAAATGCAATGGATGTTTTGCAAGAATCAACAGAATGCGAAGTTACGATCATTAGGCACTGTTGAAAAAAATTCTTTTAAAGCAAAAACTGTCAGCTCTGATTCGGCATGCAACAATTGCCGATGCATGCTAGCATGCAGTATCCTAGTGTACCAAGTAACAGCAGTAAATCTGGAGTTAAGAATCTGACTATTATGGTAAGCAATCAGGAGCTACAAGCCTCTCCATAGATATAATTTAATATGAATTGTCGTTACAATGTAAGGTAAAAGATAAACATCTAAAACATCTATTAAACAAATCCTTTCAACATGACCTAAAAGCATACTAATGAAGGGTAAATAAAATTGCTTTATCATATAATTAAAATCCTCGTAAAATATTTTTTAAGAAACAAATGCTAATAACTTTAAATCCGACAATCAAAATGACATACTGGCACAGAGGGTCTGAAAGCAGGATATTTTTTTTTTTTTTTTTTTTTTTTTGACATAGTCAGCCATCGACCGGCACGACCACTGGATGGTGTTACCATACCTAGCATTAAATAATACGTGATCTTATTTCATGAGTGTTATATCTATATAATCCACGATTTTACAGTATATCTTATCTTACATGAGTTTCTTTACGACTTTTCTCAACGTCATAAAATGCATTACCTTATTACAGTATTGTTTCACTTGACTTGCTTAGTGCACCCAAAATTCTACTCCTTACAATTGGCACCTGCAATCTGATGTTGTTTCTTATAATGGCATTACTGTCTCCATATGCTCTACTTACCGTCTTGTGTACAAGACCAATTTATCCGAATGCTCTATTTGTTAACAATAACAATTTGTCCGAATGTTATATTTGTTTACAAGAATAAATTGTCCGAATGTTCTATTTGTTTACAAGAAAATTTTGTCCGAATGTTCTATTTGTTTACAAGGTCAATTTGTCCGACTATGCAGAAGGAAATAGTTCCATAAATATAATCCAAAAATAGAGGAAAAAGAATTTACCCTCTGAGGTAACATCTCCCTCATATCAAGAATATGTGAACGAAAAAACAAATTGAACGTGGCCAGAATTATGATCAAATTATTTTTGTCCAATACATAACCCTACCTGTTTGGCTGAAGGTTTGATTTCTCTTTAGGATTGGTTTACTCTGTATCGGGTGTCAGTTGTACGCCGTACGAGTAACGAGTCCCCATACATGTGGTCACACGGACTTCGAATTTGAAATTTAACCTCGAAAACGAAGGCTTACTTAATACATCGACTTAAACCAGCATCACTAGACGACATGCTCCTGATTACTATTTTCACTTCATTTGATCGTTGGAGATGGATAGAGAAATAATCCCCCTTATGTAATAAAGACCAAGTATAAACACACACACACACACACACACACACACACACACATATATATATATATATATATATATATGTGTGTGTGTGTGTGTGTGTGTGTACATATATAAATATATATATATATATATATATATATGTATATATATATATATATATATATATATATATATATATATATATATATCCTGTCACGCTCAGAGGGGAGTGGAGTAGTCATACCCTGGTGAGAGAGGGTACCCCAAGAAGTACACTCGAAAGCCACACTACCCTACAGGTTGCCTAACCAGCGGGTTGTAGTAAGGAAAGGGGAGGGGCTGGGAAGGGTGGAATCTGTGTGCGCGTATGTGCATATCTATCTGAATATTTAGACGTTATTTTGTACTGCTCAAATACACTAGTATCTTAATATTTAGTAATTGATATAATGAATTTACTTTTGTATTAGAAGGTCGCGCAGTTAAATATATAACGTATACAGTATATATATATATATATATAATATAATATATATATATATATATATATATATATATGTATATATATGTATGTGTATATATATATATATATATATATATCACTTTCCCTTCTCTAATATCGAAGAATACCCAGAAAGACATTTAGATATATTCATTCTTCCTCGGGAGATAATTTTTTTTTGTTTTGTTTTTGGCCATTCCATTCATCATCTTTGATTTGTGGTTATATTTTTATGGACAAAGTCATCATTATAATAGAAAATGGTTTTTACTCTCTCTCTCTCTCTCTCTCTCTCTCTCTCTCTCTCTCTCTCATATATATATATAAATATATATATATATATATATATATATATATATATATATATATGTATATATATATATGTATATATATATATATATATATATATATGTATATATATATATGTATATATAGCGAGAAGTTTTTTTGTATCATAATCTTATTATAAAAGTCCAATATATTTAGACACTTCATGGTATTTTTTTAAGCTATTATTAATACCATTAATTTCATTGTCCTTCTAATTTTAGCTTCTTTTTATCTGTGTCTCGCAATATCCTGTCCCCTTCATAAAGGCACTTCATAAAAAAAAAAAGGGGGGGGGGGGGCTTTAATAAAACCTTACACTGTGTCGATTAAAAGTAATATCCGTTATCGAGGAACATTTTGATAGTTGACTCCGGGAAAGAAACAAAAGGTTTTTTCCTTGTATTGAGTGCTCCATACTCCTCTTATTTTATGCGTCATTAGTCCTTTACTTACTTTTATGTAGAAGTATTGAGTACT
This sequence comes from Palaemon carinicauda, assembly GCF_036898095.1. NCBI lineage: Eukaryota > Metazoa > Arthropoda > Malacostraca > Decapoda > Palaemonidae > Palaemon > Palaemon carinicauda. Next base: position 68,725,103 of record NC_090739.1, read on the forward strand.
AAGAAAGAGAGAGAGAGAGAGAGAGAGAGAGAGAGAGAGAGAGAGAGAGAGATTTTCTCTGTTCACGTGTGTTTAAAAAATAAGGCTTCAATATCTGATAGTATGAAATATTAAGAAATTGTGAATTCCTGACGGTTGTCAGAAGAATTTTTAATCACTCTTGACGTTTTTCAAACTCAAATTAACTAAACACTTGTCTAGAAGAATCCTTTTATGCGTGCAAATGAAGTATTACGTTGAGAGACATGAATAAAATTGTTACTTTGTTTTTTGCAGAAGGGTTTTGTTGTGTAGTGTGTCTTTTGTAATACTTTGTTGGCAAAAGCTAAACTAAAGGTTCTTTTCTGGTGTCACCTGCATTGCCTTCTGCCTTTTCCTCTTCTTCCGTTTCCCTTGGTCTCGTCCTTTTTAACTATCCAACTTCTCCAACTTTGTTCGTGCTAGAATTCTTACTCTTCGTTTGAGATGGAGTCGTTATTAAGATCAAGGAATGCGTAAACTATTTTAGAGTTATCATGGAGCTATTTAAGTTTTTGCAAATCATTTGGTGTTGAAGATCTTGAAGTACTTTTGAGAACGAAGAATTTTCTCTGAGGGTTTGTTTACCTCTTTCTTTTGCGTTTGCTAAATGAGTATGAAAATTTAACTGTGTTTGTTTCTCCTTAAATCTTTTTGTTGGTGTTTAAGCCACATGAAAGGGAATTATTCTCTCTCTCTCTCTCTCTCTCTCTCTCTCTCTCTCTCTCTCTCTCCTCTCTCTCTCTCTCTCTCTCTCTCCAAAACCCTGAGTTTAAATGATTAATTGTCCAGATAGATCCAAATATCATCAAAGAAAATACAACCAGAAATCTACTAAAAGCTACAATTCGCATCACATTTGTAGCTATTTTTGAAATTGGTACAAAAGCGACTGTCGATAAGGCTGCAAAAGAAAATTTCTCAAATTAGAAGAGTCATTCATGTAAATTATATTTATAAAGATTCCCTTCGCTATCCAAACATTCGCCGGATTAAGAATAATTTCTGCTCATGAACTTTTCCTCTCTAAAGGTAATTTGAATGGGGTTACTTAAAGTTTTGGCAATCATCTCGTAGCCCTGAAATGCTTTTTTGTGTGAAATCTTAAATCTAAGATGATCGTCCATATCGATATTTAACTTAAGCGAATGGTTGGAGGGGATATTGAAGTAAACCTGCAT
>NC_090739.1:68731301-68736301 GCF_036898095.1 Palaemon carinicauda
GAAAGCAGGTGTTCGTTTAGTTCACTAATGTAAAACACAAGTGCAAGACGAGGACAGAGAACCAGTAAAGACTCTCAGTATTTTTATACCTGTCACATGGTCGCTCTGTGAGAGGGATCGTGTCAATAAAGGGAGACAAGAATTTATTTACATGCAAAGTCGTGATTTAGTCTGACTGCTCTCGTCCGAGATTTCGTGTGTTGTGAGCTATGAAATTATTTGCACAGAAAGAGATGTTTATTTTGTTTTTATAATCAACTTTTTACTCTCTCTCTCTCTCTCTCTCTGTGCATGTGTGTCTGCAGTTATGTTTGTCGTCCATTTTATCATGTTAACAATAGTGTTCAAGGCAGATTGCCCCCTTCTGATGTTTATATGTACAGCTCTATTCGTTATTAGATGAATGACAGAAATATTACTGACGTTTAAACCAGCGGAACAGACGACGGTTACAGTTTACCATGCAAGGTTGCATGACTGAAGAAAGTCAGTTGAATGGTCATTATGAGATTGAAAATAAAAGAGAAAACATTAAAAATGACAGGATTCATCCGTCGCAATGCTCGTTAATTAATCATTTTGAAACCTAGGAGGTAGAGAATTTCCTAAGGAATTTTTAGTATAATGTTGACGTCCCTTCTGTAGAAGAGGGATTATCTCGAGGCTTTCCATACGTGAATTTACATATCAATTGTGATGTTCATTGAAAGTTGTAGTGCTATTTTCAAGCCTACAAGGTACCAGAGAGAGCTAGAATTTCTCCGGTTAAGTTGTGAAGTGACCGTTGACTGTACACGGGCTCATCAGACCTAATCAAGAACTTGTCTTAATTTGAACTATTTGCTCCGATTGATTGTTGCAGTTTGAAATATTATTAGGAATATTTGTTAGTTTTAAGGGCATTACCGTCTGCTCTCTTTTGAGAAACGATACATTATGAATTTTGACCCCCCCCCCCGCCCCCGATGTTCGTCTGCGCCTGTTCTAAAATTGTTTTTGAGTATTAAAAACATTGATATTGTTTTGACTCGGAAAATCGTCAGCTAATAACGATACAGTGGAGTTTAGCGTAGCTGATACTTGACACATGCGTTTCAAGAGGCATTGTTATTATTATTATTATTATTACTTGCTGAGCTACAACCCTAGTTGGAAAAGCAGGATGCTATAAGCCCAGGGGCCCCAACAGGGAAAATAGCTCAGTGAGGAAAGGAAACGAGGAAAAATAATATATTTTAAGAAGAGCAACAATATTAAAATAAATATCACTTTATGAACTATAAAAACTTTAACAAAACAAGTGGAAGAGAAATAAGATATAAGATAGAACAGTGTGCCCGAGTGTACCCTCAAGCAAGAGAACTCTAACCCAAGACAGTGGAAGACCATGGTACAGAGGCTAAGGCACTACCCAAGATTAGAGAACAATGGTTTGATTTTGGAGTGTCCTTCTCCTAGAAGAGCTGCTTACCATAGCTAAAGAGTCTCTTCTACCCTTACAAAGAGGAAAGTGGCCACTGAACAATTACAGTGCAGAAAGAAGAATTGTTTGGTAATCTCAGTGTCGTCAGGTGTACGAGGACAGATGAGAATATGTAACGAATAGGCCAGACTATTCGGTGTGTGAATATGTAGGCAAAGGGAAAATGAACCGTAACCAGAGGGAAGGATCCAATGTAGTACTGTCTGGCCTGTCAAAGGATCCCATAACTCTCTAGTGGTAGTATCTCAACGGGTGGCTGGTGCCCCGGCCAGCTGCTCCCTATCTGTGCATTAGCTATTTATTTTAACATTTTATATAGCATGGAATGATCAACTACACGGAAACCTTTGTGAAGTTGTCATAGTATTTATTTCGCTTTATGATCCTTGGATTCTGAATATTAACTGTTGGGATTATTGTGAGGTATTGAGGTGAGATACTATGGATATTCTCGTTGCATAGCTGTTATATTGCACAGTTAGAAGCCGGGTATGAGAGAGAGAGAGAGAGAGAGAGAGAGAGAGAGAGAGAGAGAGAGAGAGAGAGAATAATCAATCTGAGCACTAAGACATGAGCGCTGGATTTGTAGTTCTACGTGTCAGTCTTATTTCATTAAGAAAGAAAGTAATAATGGCAACAGAGGGAATGAAGAATTAATACCAATAAAAGGAAAAATGACAAAATCTTGGGTTACATTTCATGTAATAATCCGTAAAGTCCTTCTGGGATGATGAGCCCCTGTAGATTGGGAGGATCAGCCTGGCTGAACTTTGTCGAATAATTCATTTTTATTATCTTGAAATGCGCCTTTGAATTTGAATATGATATATACTTGAACTTAAGTTTTGCAATTTATTTCGAAAACTAAGTCCTTTAAAAGTAGCAAACATATAATTTATGAAAGAACTGTGAAATAATAATAAAAAAAATAAAAATGTTAATTATATATATTTTTATAGGCCTTTACATAATATCCATAATCTCAACATCTTTATTCCATCGCATTTGGCTTTTCATGCTTTACTGGTATGCATATATATTGCTGGCTTCTATAGGTGGTCATCTTACTCATATTTACACTAAAGACTAAAATTGAAGCGAAAGTGTTCTGCATTGTCTTGGCCTATTATAAACCTATTGTTTCTGGTGACTTCTTAAGGTAGTCATTTAAAAACAATCTCACAACCCTCCTATTTTACATGGGTATATAATAGGTGTCTCTCAGATTTTTAGTAATATTTATGACCAATAAATAATATATTATAAATAGTTCGATCTTATGACCGTTAAAATACGATATTGCCATGACCTGAACATTAAAAAAAGTAAAAAAAAATTACTATCAAATAAGAAGGTTAACGTTCGACAAAAATTTCCAAGACAATATGAATAACACTGTGATTCATTACGTATGTTATTACCCAGAGGAAATTACCAAGCTAAGCGAAGCAAGGAATATACCAACGACGGTATAATTATGTTTAGGTATTATCCCTGACATTTCTCCCGACTAGTCGTCACACACAGGAAAAAGCTTTGTCATCATGTCAAGCAAAACAGGATGACCTCTTCTTCAGACAATGTTAATTCGTTTTGTGGTTTTGCAATAATTCCGGAAGGAGAGTCTGAAAAATTCGAATCCCTCATACTTTGATTTTAATTCGTAAGGAACATTTTAAAAACAGTTGAAGAATGTCATCGAGTTCTTAATATCATTATGTAAGTTCCTGTAATTTTGTTAAACGTTGGTAATTACTGTCAAGAATATACTTCGAGCGTTTCCGTTATTGAAACCTAATTTCATCTCTTTTCGTCTTAACTTTGCTATGAATTAGAAATGTAAAACTATATGTATATATATGTATATACAGTATATATATATATATATATATATATACATATGTATATATATACATATATATATATGTATAGATATATATATATGCATACATACATACATATACATATATACACACACACACTAGTGTACGCAACCGTCAAAAATGACGGCTACATATTATGATAGATATGCACTCACGCGCACCCACCCACCTCTCACCAGGGTATGACTACCCAAGGGAATGGCTGAGCTCGGTGTGACCCGGAAATATCTATATATATATATATATATATATATATCTATATATATATATATATATATATGCATTCAGTATATAATATAAAAGTATTTATACATACATAATATTAAAAAAAAAAGAAAAAAGATATAATTCAGAGACCTCCACCTTTGAAATGAGAACCTCACGCCCTGCAAATAACCTCCCCTAATCTCGTGAAACCTGGGACGCGTTGCCATGAATAAAAAGTGAAAATGTATTGAGGAACTTTGGCCCAGTTGGATCCTCCTCATCCAACTGCTCTCATCAGCGGAGAGAGAGAGAGAGAGAGAGAGAGAGAGAGAGAGAGAGAGAGAGATCCTCTTTGGAAAATAAGTTCCCTCGAGTTTTCCGTCGTCTCTCCTTCTGACTTAAGCTCTTCTTCTAATATTGGATTTCGAATATTACTTTTTTCCCTTCGATTTGTGGAATGAGATTCAGCGTACATCTTTTAAAGATCGTGATTAAAATTACAGATATTCTTCTGGACCTTTGCTGTTAACTGAATAATTCTCTCTCTCTCTCTCTCTCTCTCTCTCTCTCTCTCTCTCTCTCGTTCTTAAAACTTTTATAGAAAACTCTACATGACACACACTATCTTCATTTACCCTGATTAATGATGGAAGCCTTTTATTATCGTACATCTAATTGTTTCTTATGATTTTTAAGCTTTTTTTTCATTATAATGATAACCCTCAAATTTGGTTACCTTCCCTCCTGAACCAGTCTTCGTGTAGTGTTTTGGTCCTATTTTTGTTTTCTTTGGCTTATAATCTTGTAAAAGAGCAGGATGATAACGGGACACTGACAGTCAACCCGGATAAAAGTCAATTCAGATTGTCAGCACGCCCATACACACACACACACATATATATATATATATATATATATCTATCTCTCTCTCTCTCTCTCTCTCTCTCTCTCTCTCTCTATATATATATATATATATATATAAATTCACGCTGAGGGAGGAGAAGGAATAGTCTGGTCTTCAGCTGCTAACTCTCATATTAGTTTGTTGGACGAAAACTTCTGATCTATTAAATTCCTCATTTCTGAGCTGAATAATAAACTGATGTACTGTTGTTCAATTACTTCTTTGTGATGGCGCATAAGATTTTTCCTAACTCTGACCATCCATTACATTCAGAACTCCCCAGACAGTACCATCCTGTACGTAGTACTCGTTATGCAGTTAATTAAGTCTTGCCCTTACCGTCCTTAGGCTCAATATTACAGTGTTCTAGAAGTTTTATTCCGGCTGTGACCAGATTGGAAATAATCTCCCTAATCTGGTGGTAGAATCTGTTGAACTTCTGAAGTTCAGTCTTGTTGCAAATGCTTTTCCGTGGAATAGGATGATATATATGATTTGTCTATCTAACGTGGATCTATGTTAA
>NC_090739.1:68743801-68758801 GCF_036898095.1 Palaemon carinicauda
GATAATAAAACAATGAAGGAATAAAATGTGACAAAAATTTAAGACAGTAAATCGGTTTTCATTCTTACAGATCAAACTATTGTAGTACCAGTTATTGTACTTGCGATCTTCCATATAACATTTATATCAATTTGTGTGAATTTTTTAATTATTGACACTACAATTTGACTTAGCATCACCTTGACTACCAAATCTAGAAGACTGCTGTACTATCTGACGAAGTTCTGCTTCCTGGTCTGCACTCACTAGAGCACTCAAGTGGATCTTCAGCTGAGCACTCAGGCGAATCATTTAGATGGCCAGATTCCGATAGAAAAGTGTATGTTATAAGTAAATCATATTCAATAACAGTTGTTTTCAAAATTTCCTCTGGAAGTGCAGGCGATCGCAGACCTACTCTGGCCTGAACACTAAAGTTACTTCATATGGGGATTATTTAGTTCCAGAATGATAACTAACTTGTGTTCTTTTATAACTGAACTAACCTGAGTCGCATAGGCCTGTCACTTTTATCATTATCGCCAAACAATGAAATAACCATGTCTTTTATATCACAGTTCAGGAGTTCATCAGATCCCTAGCTCAGCTGATGCCTTGATTTACCATGAACCATTAATGATTAAAGTCTAGCCAAAGAAGTCAAAATTCCGAAATGACAAATACTATAAATTTACTACCATTTTCGATTTTAAGAATTTGAGATGCCCGAAATATTGGAAACATGTCCATTAGTTGGAAAGAAACCTCAGCGGCCATCTTTTAAGTTAAGGGACGCCATATGCTATACATTGTTAGGTAATCTTGATACAACTTTATCCACATACTGTTCCGGTTCTTCTGAAACTGAACGCACAGAGATTTGAACAGTTTTACAGTATCAAATCTTTGACCATTTGTCTCTGCCACCATGTCCCGTTGTAATGTGAGTACGTTTTATTGTGTCGAACATATTCTCATAGTGCGCAAAAATAAACAGGTTCTTGCGTTTTACCGTTCCGTTCTTTTTATCAACGTCACCGCACTCAAGAAATTCGCAACATCCAAGGATGTAATGTCACCGATCTGATTTATTTTTACAGATTCTGCTATTCTGATGTTCTCTAGCAATCTGCAGTATATTAGTCAGCAGTGATGACTTTGAATCCGAGTTTTTCTTCAACAACACTTTTTTTGTGTGAAAAAGTGCTTCCGAACAACACGCCATACTTTCTACTTTTACACCGGTCACACACACACACACACACACTCTCTCTCTCTCTCTCTCTCTCTCTCTCTCTCTCTCTCTCTCTGTCTGATAAACTACGCTTGATATCATCACACAAACTGTCAATAGGCAATCTGACCGATTATCCATAACAGGATTCATTTCAGTCAATATGCCAAGAAAAAATATTCGAATGTTAGTCACTTTATAAATTGTCTGCAATTCTTAGCTAATTCATAAATTGACTGGGTGAACCAGGCAATACACATATTGCCTGAAAAAGTTCAGTCACTTTACAAACTGTCTGAATTCAGATATTGACTGTAACATATATAGATATATATATAGATAGATAGATAATGCGTAGGTGTGTATTCTAAGAAACACTATTTATTGGGATGGAAGGGGTGGTGCCATAGAGTTCTGACTTGGGTTTTTCAAGTCTTCAAGTGTGAGGTTCCTATCCCTATACCCCTTTATCGTTTCTTCAGCAGGCAGCAAATACAGGTATCCATTTATAGCTGGTTGGACTTGTAAATGATAGTCCACCAAACTGCATATGGGTACCTGCCGCTTCCAGAATCAAATTGATTGATTGATTGAATTTTCGACAGCATTTCCGTACTGAAAAATGATTACGCTCTACATTATCCACATTAATAATTTCATTTTCTTTTTTATCGCGTTTATTTCAAATTGAAATTCTTGGCACCAAATTCATGGTCAGTAGGACTGTTGTTGTTGGTTTGTATCTATGTACTTGTCATCTCACTTTTCAACATTTGTATAATAAATTTTTTGCGGATTTTTTTTTTTCAATAGGCTTGGGAAATATGTAACAGGAACGGTAGTGTCAAACAAATCGAATGAAGCAAATTGAATTCTTGGGAGATTCTTATATATCTCCCCTTTTCCCTCCTATTTACTCACTGTCGATGAATTATATTCTACTTCATTATCTTTGGTCGTTGTTTTGAGCTAAAAAATGAGCATTACCATTGATTTGATTCTTGTCTCAGAGAAAAAAGAATCTTCATAGTATTGTCATTGAAGTTGTTAATGAAGGTCCACCATCACTTCTTGAATTGTTGACGTTCTATCCTTAATCATGATTCTCGGTCCTTTTTTTGTTTGTTTTGCTTTCTTTTTATTATGAAATCTGGCATTGCAAAGACTGAATTAATTAAAGTGAAGTCTTTTTAGGTAATATTTTGTATCCGAGAAGTAATATCTTAAGAAATTTATAGCCCGGAAGTATTTTTAAAGACGCGAACTAAATCCATACTTGACATTCACCTAATTAAAAGTACAAATATCACCTTTAAAGTATAATAATAAGTTTTATTGTCATAGATTGACAAAGATAGTATTATTTCGTTTACGTATGTAATATTTTATTTTGTATATGGACATAATCTCACCGATATCCTAAAGTTACTAGTGTATGTAAGCTAGTTAGTTTATATATATATATATATATATGTGTGTGTGTGTGTGTGATGTGTGTATATTTGTATATATATATATATGTGTGTGTGTGTGTGTGTATATATATATATATATATATATATATATATATATATATATATATATATATATCACCAATATACACTGCCCAGCGTGGTGATGAAGACTGGCCAAAGCCCAAACTTGTCTGAGGCCTTTGTCCTGTAGTAGACTAGAAACATCTGCATTTATTTTTCTATTTCAACTTTCTGTTATTCTTATTTTCTCATAGCTTTATATCTATACTCTTTTTATTTCGATGGTGTACAGACTACCTCTTTCCTTCGTTTATTTATTTTGTTAGCGCAACCTACGTAATAAAGTGTATTTTCGTGTTTGTAATATCGACGTTGTTAGCGCTTGACTACGAACCGTGTGAGTTTTGTCTGGAAGATTGAAAGTCTCATACGTTTGAAGGCCATCCAGATTTTCTTCAATGGGATGCGGGATGTTACGGCTATTTCGTCAATGACGTAATTGGTCTTACTTCTCTTTAGCTGTTGCATTGAAAAGCAGGAAACATGTTGTTTCTCTGTGCTTCAAGGTCTTATCTTTCAGGTTATCAGAGGATAGAATCAATTGTGCGAAAGTAAGCTGGAGAATCTTGCTACATACAGTACTCTCTCTCTCTCTCTCTCTCTCTCTCTCTCTCTCTCTCTCTCTCTCTCAGAAAATATACAAATTATGCTGTCCCACTGCAATTACCTAGGTAATATTACTTGTCAGCGACTGTATTGATAAAGGATTCTGGTTTCACGATATGCAGAAGCTGTCAGTTTGTCTTATTCCTTTCTAACATGTCATCAACATTTTTGTGTATCGCTTTGCTAAGCCTTTATATCCAACCTTGTTGAGACTTCCATATTTATAAGCACGCAATTGATGTTTGTAGATGGCGCCAAATCCTCTCTTTGAAATTGATAACTATTGACATAACAAGTGGTATTCCAATACCTTTTAGTCCCTTTGTCTCTATTATGAAGGCTGTTACTGACCTAACCACAGTACCTTTGATCTTTAGTAGTAACGTTTATTGAACGAACGTCACTAATTGACGTATTGATAAAGGAAAAGATGGAACAAAACCTTGGACGCGTTGTATGTTGGCAAATATCCTTATGGCTTGATTGAAGGGCCATTGTTGTTAGTCTTGTATCATAGAAAAATAAACAGTATTTTTTCCGTGTCGGGAAATTACAAATAATATATGTCTGAATATATATATATATATATATATACACACACATATATATACACACACACACACACACACATATATATATATATATATATATAGAGCAACAAATGCAGCTTATAATCCACTGTAGGACAAAGGTCTCAGACATGTCTATATTCGTTTCTGGATTTGGCCATTTCATCACCACGCCTGCCATTAGGGATTGGTGATGAAGAGAGACTCTACTGTAGTGTCATCTCGCACAGCAAACCAACCTGGTATGGGTAACCCTGACTAGCACAACTTTGATTTTCATGGCCATACACAGACCTTTTTATTATGTTACGTTATCCCTACTTAGAAAGGGATATATACATATACTTACGTATATACATATATATATATATATACATATATATATATATACACATATCTATACACACATATATATATACTTAAGTATATATATATATATATATATATATATATATATATATATGTATGTATATATATATATATATATATATATATATATATATATATATATATAGCCCGACTTGCTCTTTATTTTATAGGGGATGTGTGTATTGAAAGTTTCTACTAATTATTGCTGTCTATGTTGTAATGGTGACCACTTCCTAAAGCCAACATTCTCCTTAATATTAACGATACTTCCAGAAAATACGTACGAAGCAGCAAGTGGCAACCATTGGCAGAGGGTGTTAAGAGAAACCATTTACAAACAGTTAAGCGCTTACCATATGTTCTTGCGGATTACCAAAATCGGGTAAATAGCTTTGGCAATGTGTATTTTAAAATTTCTGTTGTTATTAATAATTATTGAAAACGTCTAGCAGTTAGGTAGTCGACCTTGAAAAATTTAACCTCAACCCAGAACTGTATAGTATTTGTTAGTTCAAGTTCCGTAGAATTGAACATTTACGTATTACGATTTGTTTCATCGTTTTGGGAACTATTATTATAAATATATTTCTGGTTATGAAGCATTTGAACCACTGAAAATATGCTCCTTGATCTTTGACACATGGTGCATTGCCCGCAAAATGCGGCTTTATAGTACGTTGCTTTGTATATTGTTGGTATTCTGAGAGCAATAGGGTGACTTATGATTATGGAAATAATTATTAGAATGTATATTATTTTTATTTTTGTTTTAGCATAATTTTGTGTTCATTTCACTTTTTTTGCGATCTATATATAAAAAAGTAGTTTTGAAGTTATTTTCAAGGCTTGATATGTAATCGCCATAACAGCGAATGTAGAATAAATATATGTGTGAAATAAATAATATAGCTATACGGAAGAAAGGGAACTAGAATAAAGAGTTAAAAGCTAGCGAGAGAAAATATGCTTACTATGGAAGCGCTCATCCCGGGCGCATTAACCTCTAGCCTTAACACATGTCGAACACCACCATAGGAAAAGAATCAAGCCATTGATGTGCGGAGCATAAAAACATCTCCATCGTTAATGTATAACGTAGTTGTGAACGAGAATTTGCAGAGAATACATGCTGTAGAGCAATCTCCAATACTACCACAATACCGCATCGTGTATGTATAATGTTTTACACAATTATGTAATATGTTAATATTTTAATAACTGTAAATTAGAGAAGGTTATAACGATCAACATACAAATCATTGTGTTATTCATTGTCTGACACATGGATTTTAGATCAATAACATGTCAATTTGTAATGATACTTACTCGCATATTGTCTATGTCACCAGGTTTGATCACAACAAATAAATAGTGAATTCAACACTGCGGTATCAATTACTCCACCATTAGTCGCTAGAGAAATAGGCGACTACATGATATATGGTGTCTTCAAATTATTTTAGAAAAAAAAAATGGTTCCAGGGAAGTTTAGCATTTTATTTTTTTTTAACAGTTTGGAGTGCAATTATTTCCTAATGAAACAAACATCGATTGTTCTACTTGACTCTGTTTTGCATAATGGTTTTGGACTATTTCCTAATTGGTTTGATTATTTTATTTATAGAAATATCCATTAGCTTTCTAATATCATTGACTTGATATCTTGATCAACTTATCAAGTTGTAGTTCTCTTAAGCCTCATGATAAATATTTTGAAAAAAAATTCTTTCAATAGTTTTCAACTTTGATCTTATAGGTTTGTTTAGTGTTGTTAAAGACATATAATTTATTTTGCTTTTGTGGTGCATGATAAAGATGCTGATAAAGGCTAATAATATTCGTAATCACAATAAGAAAATAATTTCACTCATATTTACCAATATATTATTCTCTATTATTAGAAATCCTTTGTACAGTTATTTGTGAAGATAATTGATTTATTTTGGTTATTCTAGAAATAGGTGACTAGTTTTAGCATTTGCGAGTTTTTTGGTAAATTTAATTACTAAAATGACAATTTGATGTATACGGATTATGCTGTTCTTGTGATAAAATAAGTGTTATTAGGTGCACAATTATTTCTGTATTGCTCTTTCTTTTTTCCGAAACACCAGCGAATTTAGTTTTTTTTCCGTGGAGAGAGAGAGAGAGAGAGAGAGAGAGAGAGAGAGAGAGAGAGAGATCCATTCTCTTAATGTACAGTAGTGTTACTGTGTAGAAGAAAGTTGTTGGGAAAGATCTCATTGCTTGAAACAGCGTATGTTATTGTGTGTGAAAGAGAGAGAGAGAGAGAGAGAGAGAGAGAGAGAGAGAGAGAGAGAGAGAGAGAGAGAGAGAGACTGTATGGGCGTGCTTTTGTGTTTGTGAATAAATTATTTCATGTTTGCAGGGGAGAAAGGTAGGTACTGCCCGGTTTAAAGTTCCCAGCATCATTCATATTCCTACCTAGTTTTCGCTCTCCGTATGTAACCTAGGTTCAATACCATTCTGTATATATGAAAGGAATGCTAATAAATGATGAAATTTTATTCTTAAAATTGTATGGAGTAAATGTTTATATCTTTACATACGACTTGTTATGCGATTATAGAAACATAAGGTTTCGCATCTCTTGTTAAGTGCTAGGAGGTTCAAATTGCTCTTTGTAAGTACACATTGACTGTTTATTCGATAATGGAAAGCGTTTGAAAATGGTTATCGACATGAAAATAACCGTATCCAAAACAGAATATCCCCGGACTGTATTGCGTCATCCAAAAATTCTCTTAATCTTCCATCCGATCGGTCCATTCGCATTTAGAAAATATATTGTTTTATTTCCTGTGTTATTCTCTCCGAAATAAGTTTGAGGAAACCTCGATGGCCCTCTATATTTGGGGCCGGGATCCCGAACTCACGCCCCATAAAGCTGGAGCTGGGAAGTTTGAAGTTTGTACCCTGAACATTCTCTCGCTCGTGATAGACACTAACTCTGTTTGGGCTAGCTTTATTTTACTCGCTTCTGTTGTATCGCTGCATACTGATGCCTGCCTCTTTTCATTATTGATTTTATCATAGACTGATAGACCCTCCCTTCTCAAAGTGCCTACGGCTGACCGGGTTCTGCATATTTTACCCCGCGGTTTTACTGGTTTATCCACCGATTCCACTTTTATTTCCACTGATTCTACTCTTGATTTTCCTTTGATGCTTTCAGTTCAAAGACTGATGAAATAGATAGTGTAATGGCTTTCTACGTTTTGGTTTGGGGATTAAAGGAAAAGGAAAAGGATCAAAGATAGGATGTGATCTCACAAGGAAGCGTTAGACGCGTCTGTTAAGGGAAGGAAGGCTTCGTTAATGAAAGAAAACAGATGTAAGTGGGAAATAGCAAAGATATAGAGTGTAGGGACAGAAAAAAAAACCACACACCTACACACACAAAAGATAGAGTCCAGAGAAGAGGTGAAGGCACGGGTTCGTTCGGGTTATGAATTACCTTTGTTTGAATCCTGTTTATTTTTCATTACTATGCAAAATGAACAAACATTCATATACATTCAACACGTGTGAAACCCCTGATAAGCAAAGGTAACTTCCATTGCATGAAATATACTGGTGAAAACTAGAAAACAAGAGGAAACGAATGATATACAAATATTTACGAACGGAAAACATCCAGCTGTATCAGATGATGAAGGACAAAGTTCTGGGCCCTTTAACAGTAATAGTACTCAAGTAAACAGAGATCCTCTCTGCTGTTTACTGTTTCGCTGAGCTCAATGTGGGATTTTCTTTACGAAGTAGAAAGTGTGACTTGTTTCAACTCTCTATTGGTTATACACGCAAAAAAAACTCCCGTAGAGGATAGCTTGAATTTACTTTTGCAAAGAGATTAAAAGAATGAATTAATTGCCGGAATGATAGAACCCAGAAACTGTATCGTATCTCTGAGGTATGAGCGTGACAGAATTACAGGATATGAGTTAGGAACTGATTTCTAATTTTTTTTTTACTAATTAATCGAATGTAAGAGAGAATGTATTCGTACATACAATAAATTAACAAGGCATTATAGTAGATGATGACAGACACGTGTCCCTCGTTATGCAACTTTTGCTTTCGTCTTTCTGTTTATTTAAAGATCATACGTCATTACTGTGAAAGCAACAGCGACAACAACGCGATTCATATAATTTTCCAAACCCTAAAAAGAATTAGCTTGTGATGAGGGTGAGCGAGGCGGATGTTGCAAGGTATCGGCGTCGCATTTTAAAACAAACTCCACGGTTAAAGGTGACAGGATGTGGCCGAAATAATTAGGATTCTCTCGACATTCGACTACCGTGGCACCCAAATGAGAAGGGCTCCATCACACCAACGTAGGACTCTCGCAAATACTTATATGAATATCAAGTACACAATAGAAACGCTTGGGGTAATACATCGTGGTGAGGGGATTCTTAATGGGGGGTTGTTCAGACTCAAATGATTCTCAAATGGTCGTGATTATCCGTTGAATGTCAGAGATAACGATGCTTGTGGTGGAGAGGTGCTGGTTTCAGGGGTGGATAGACTGGAGTGGTAAAGGGATAACTTTTGCGGTTAGAGGGAGAATGTCATTTACTTTTAATGGGGAATAAGGATGCCATATAGGGAAGAAACAATGATGAAGCGATAATGAAAATAGAGATAACGCCGATTTTTATGAAGAATTAAAAAAAATCTGGTAGGAAAAAAACAAAAGCTTTTACCACGGAAAAGTAGTCGAAGAGAATATCCTTCTCGAGGGGAAGGAAATTTTAAAGAAAGGATTAAAAATAACGAGGATAAAGCGATAAAAACGATAATTATGATGAAACACAAAATTGGGGTGAGTGGTAGCAGAAAAGCCTTTTACCTCGAGAGGGGGCGAAAGAGGAGTTGAGGGCATTATCCCTTCACAAGTGAGAGAAAAATTGAGGAGCGGATTTGTCGTTTACGAGGAAAGAGAGAAAAGTATGGAGGAGTTTTAAGGATGTTGATCTCGCTGGCTTTAGAGAAAATGGTTCCGGCCGTCGTTTACAAGAGACGGATGTTACCTGGGATTAATATCTTGTGGTTTAGTGACAAAAGGGTTGTCGGAAATGGTTCAGCGACTAAGGGGTTGTCGGATGTGGATCGTTGAATTTCAGGGTTTGTTGCCATTCGTCTCTATTCAAGATGGGAAACGGTGGGGAGGTTATCAATTTTTTTTTTATTTTTTTTCAACGTTTGCATTGTGGATATTCATTCAACCAAAAAAAAAAGAAGAGTGCATGAATTCCCCACCTTCGTGTTGCCTGTTGTAGGTAAATACGAGAGAGAGAGAGAGAGAGAGAGAGAGAGAGAGAGAGAGAGAGAGAGATACTGGCCACGAAAAAAAGGCGTTTTCTAAACATGCTGAGGTTTTTTTTTGGTAGTGAAATAGGTTGTTTTTTCATGTTGTATTGTAAACATTTCATGTGTTGCATGCCGTTTTGAATACGCAGATGGTGTTGACTAGATATGATGTATGATATTTGTTAAGATAGAAATACTTTATCCTTTAGTTTTGATTTTATGTACATCGATAGTACATTATGATACGTTGTGGTATATGTTAACAAGTGGAAATTTAGTCCTTCGTCGCTTAGAATGAGATTTTCACATTGTTTGTAATTTATGTATTGTTTACAACTTACTTATTGCATTGTTGAGGATATTTGCGAATTAAAAGGTAATTATAAAAATAAGTAATCATTTTGTTTTAGAAATTAGATACATATGATATGTATCTTACGATTTAATAAACCTAAACTTTGGGTCCTAAAGGTTGCATAGGAACATTAGCTCATTATATATATGTGTGTGTATATATATATATATATATATATATATATATATATATAAAATATATATATATATATATATATATATATATGTGTGTGTGTGTGTGTGTGTGTCGTATATATGTGTGTATATATATATGTATATATATATATATATATATATATATATATATATATATATATATACATATAATATAATATATATATATATATTATATTATACGTATATATATTATATATATTATGTGTGTGTGTATATATATATATATATATATGTGTGTATATATGTATATATATATATATATATATATATATATATATATATATATATATATAAAATCATGTGAATTATTCATAAGGCTTCAACAGAGCATCAATTTTCATAGTCCATAATGAAGGATTTCACTATGAACTAGGGCGACAATCACCTCATCCATTGGTGAACACTAACATTTAAATTTTTTATCCCTACCTTTTTTTCTCTCCTCCTTGGCTGCAACCCGCAGTGTTTGAATAACGACAAGGTACACAATTCGCTGCTTAGGTTAACAGAGACAGAAAGCATATTAGGATGTTAGTGAAGTTGGCTATTCGTCTCTCTTCGTCCGATTCGAGAAAGGATTAGTCGCTATAGTAACCATCTGAGGTACCAGTACACCCCAAGAGAGAGAGGGAGAGAGACTTCTACTCTTTATAGCTGCAAGGCAAAGCAGTCAGTCTTTCTACACTCTTCTGTCCTCTAATTTAAGAAGTAATGGAAAGGACAAAACTTGCAAATTTACATTACAGAAATGTACTAACTTGACAAGGCTTCTAACCACTTGGCTAACGACGGGTTTAGGGCGAGTTTGTTGGCAAAATGGCCTCTCTTTTTGTGAGATCTGACTGAAAATAAAACTTTTGGATTAAAACATACTTTAAAGAGATACGCAATTTTCAGAGTTGTGTATTGATTTTATTCTTTAATTCATTGATATGATAATTATAGTTATTTGTTTTGTTTTTTATATAGGAAGTTTGTTCAGGTCTGCTTTGTAAACTACTCTTGTGTTATTACTGTTATAATAGTGGAGTACACTAGTGCTATACCCGAGTTAAATTGTTATAGCTCGTGTTCCTATTATAACGCCAAATGTAGTTGGAGTTAAATTGTTATTAGCGTTCTAATAGTCTTATTTTATCCGTATTTTTACGTTGAAAATTATAACAGGACTTAAAATAGAGAAATTGCTAATCCATTAGGACCATGGCGAGGGAGAGTCGACCGCAAAATTTATAGAATATATATGTATATTTATGGAGAGGTCTTCTACAGCACATACTCTAGGTCGTGATATTTTTATTTGTAGAATAATTTCATTAGAAAAGATATTTTGACGGTAGAAATAGCAATTGTATAAGAAAAGTTTGAAAGATTTTGGTGTTTTCGTAAATTCATGTATAAATACATACTCGAATATGCACGTATAGATTAAGACACATTTTATATATATATATATATATATATATATATATATATATATATATATATATATATATATATATATATGCTCACACACATAGATGCATTTATTCATTAGATACACACGCAAGCGCACACATACATACATACCTTTCCCCTGACAAATCATGGATGGTTCCTTTCTTAACATACAGTAGTTTCCACATCAGTCTCTTCACATATTACTCAAAGGACTAAGCGGCAGTGTGTCGAGCTGCCTTAAACACATTACACTATAGTCCATTTCTTTTAGCGAGTACATATTTGCACCGACTCGCAACGGTTCCCTTTTAGCTCGGAAAGGTTTCCTGGTCGCTGATTGGTTAGAATTATCTTGTCCAACCAATCAGCGATCAGGAAACTTTTCCGAGCTAAAAGGGCACCGCTGCGAGTCGGTGCAAATATGACTCTCTAAAAGAAATGGACTTTTGTGAAATGGTAATTGCTCCCGAATGAACATCATAAAATGACCGTGGAGGTCCTGTAGAGAGTAGGGTTCCCCAGCTGTATAGGATCAGATAAACATGCTTCATTACTATCAAGGATCTTTCTTCGTTCCTATAAGTTCGTTTCCCTTTTATATTATCGCCCATTCCTTCCACATGATTGAACCACCTCAAAATACTCTTGATACATCGTTTTTCCCTTGTGCTAATATTTTGTCACTTGCTCTTTCCCAACATATAATAATAAAGAAATAAAATAATCTCGACAGCTTTATTCTTTTCCTTCATTCGCTTGTGACATCTACTCTTCCTTAAAGGAGAGTTGGTTCATACATACTCGTTCCTTCTTTTTTGTTTTGTTTTGCAGACAATTCTCTCTCTCTCTCTCTCTCTCTCTCTCTCTCTCTCTCTCTCTCTCTCTCTCTCTCTCTCTCTCTCTCTCTCTCTCTCTCTCTCTCTCTCTCTCTTCAGCATTCCGTTCTGATATGAATTTATCTGGATTGAGTGACAATTCTAACAGTCAAAACAACGTTTAAATAGAAATTTTCCGTAATCTTATATATATATATATATATATATATATACATATATTATATATATATATTATATATAAATTATATATATAATATATATATACATATATATATTATATATATATATATATATATATATATATTATATATATATATATATATATATATATATATATTAGAATCTTAAAATTCAATTACAAAGAAGTACAATATTGCCGAAAATAACATCTTTTGTCTTGCGGTAGAACATATTAAGAAAAAGTTATATTACTTAGTATTTGTATCATTATAATATTTTCATTATCATCCGTCAAGTGCCACAATATGTGATTATAATAATTTTAAAACGGAGCAGGGACGAAAATATAGGAATAAAACGGAAGATGAAATTAAGAAAAATGAAGAGCAAATCAACAGCTGTTAGCCTTTAATATGGAAAATAAATTGTTATGAATTTTGTCATGAATTTCTTTATATAAGGTCATCTCTGGAAATAAAAGTGGCATTCACATTTGCCTACCTGTAGGCATCATATGATATGAAAAAAATATGGTGGTATTTTGAACTCTCTCTCTCTCTCTCTCTCTCTCTCTCTCTCTCTCTCTCTCTCGGGGCTGATTAGCTGTACTCTTTTTGATTGAAATGTAAGTAGATTTCGTACATTATTGGGTCTAAGTGTGCGTGTGTAAATATATATGTTTACTTTTATACTGTATATATATATATATATATATATATATATATATATATATATATATATATATATATATATAATTGTATATATAATGTATGCACATGAATAATTGAATATTTTTATAAGATATATACTGCAGTTGATTATTCATAATGGGTGGTATTACACTTGGAACATACGTAAGTCTAGCTTTTTTTTTTTCTTTTCAACTTTTAAGGTTTTATTTTATGTTCCTGAAACTTTCTCCGCTTTTATAATAGCGTGACAGGGCTTGTAAGTTTGATATTTTGTCGTTCAACTTCAAAAAGTAAAGGTTAATATGTGGTTTATAAACACCGGAAACTTTTCAGTATTTGTGGTGTAACTTTTAACGGTTTGCTCTTAAGGTATTAATATTTTTGTATTTGGCATTCAGTTTTTTTTTCTGTTGTCTTAGTAAGTTTACACGATTGGTTGGCAACGTCTGGTTCCCAACGGTTGAATTAAAGATGCTGACCTTTTGACCTATTAGTCCTGTGGGAGTTTTCTGACCTCAGTCGTTGTTTTTTCTTACCTAATAAGGCTTATAAACGGGCTTTCATATTTTTCAATCATGTGCATCTTTTAAAACTTTATTTAAGCCTATTAGTTTCTACTTGTAGTGAGCTAATAACGTTTGAGACCTTTATTTTTATAACGTAGAAGTTTACCTGTTTATTTTACAAATAATTTTCTCAGTTTCGGGTGGTTTTGTAAGATGAAATATGTCTTCATATCGAGTAACAATCTACTACGAAGCTAAAAGAAAGAGCTTTGAAATGTTGATATATGAGTCGTCATCAGAACAAAGGCTGGAAGGAAAGAGGTCATTAAGAAAAAGACATGTTGAGGAAAGAAGGGCAACGGTGCAGGGGGAGGAGGGCGGCGGCCAAGGCTTCCTTCGGAGGAGCCAGAGGCCAGAAGAGGACTGCGAAGGATGAATGGATGTGGTTATGCTGGCAGAAATGAAGTTAGTGCCTCAATTAATTACGCTGTCTGGGATACAATTGTTTCTGAAGGAAAGTATTTTGTGTGGTCCTTAATCCTATTACGAGGAAAAGAAAAAAAAATGAAATTGCTTTCGAGTTAGCTGGCGGTTTAATGGAAGCAGCCCACCAGACCTGTTGCTTTTGGAGTGGATTGTTACACACCGGGGAATGAAGAGAGGAATGAGGCAAGCATCATGGGAGGTATATTTAGTTGTTATCAACGCTCCAATTTCATAGCAAATGTTGTTATTACTTTTTTTTTCCTACAAGGATACTCATTTTTCTTCAAAATGACCTTGTACAATTTCGCCAATTTCTAAGATATTACTTCGAAATCGAGACCTAATTTGGTCTTGATGTGTAACGAGTTCTAAAGGACTAAATCTGTCACTGCAGACACCCATCTTGCTACTTCATTATTATTATTATTATTATTATTATTATTATTATTATTATTATTGTTGTTGTTAGCGAAGCTACAACCCTAGTCGGAAAAGCAGGATGCTATAGGACAAAAGGGTTCCAACAGGGAAAATAGCCCAGTGAGGAAAGGAAATAAAGAAATGAATAAACTACCTGAGAAGTAATGAAACATAATTGTAAAATATCTTCAGATCAGTAAAAACCTTAAAATAGATCTGTCATATATAAACTATGAAGAGAGACTTATGTCAGGCTGTTCAACATAAAAAGAAATTC
>NC_090739.1:68761301-68766301 GCF_036898095.1 Palaemon carinicauda
TGAATTGAAAATAGATTTTAAAGTTTTTTAATGAAATTAGTAAACTTTTTAAAATATTAATAATGGAATTAATTCGTGCTGAGTGACGGTAAAATATATGCTTTATTTCCAACGAAACTGGACTAACCTACTTAACTAAACTGACTGTTATTTGCGAATTTAGTGGTTTAACGTTCGCAATTGTATTGATTAATAAAAGAATATCTCTCTCTCTCTCTCTCTCTCTCTCTCTTTCTCTCTCTCTCTCTCTCTCTCTCTCTCTCTCTCTCTCTCTCGGAAAATGAGAAATGTTGATAAGTCTCTCCTTATTCCCAAGGATGATTGGAAATGTGTTGTGGAAAAATATGTGCAAGGGGAAAGTTGTAGTAACCGACATTTACATGTAAAGGTTTTTACTAAAGTTATAAATATAAAAGGACATATTACAACAGATAGTTTAAACTAAATCGCTGAAGTTTTAAAACAAAATTAAATGATTAACCTAATAGTATATCGTGGATATTTTCTATTTGATTGTTTATGGATATATGACACCTGCTTCCATGGGGTGTCATGTGTCATGTCACGCTTGCCTTATTCAATTTTAGTTAATGGATTTTCTACAGATATCCACTTAAGTTTCAAGCTTTAGACACGCTTCAATTTAAAGAGTGATATCATGAGAACTGAAGGAACTACGGATGCAAAGGTCTTGTTAGGTCTTATTGAAATGATTTGATATCATAATAATTATAAAGACTTTTAAAATGTTTAAATTCATAATAATTATAAAAAAATTTAATTATTTTTTAAATTATTATTAAAATCGTTAATATTATTGAAGGCTGATCTGCAGAAGTTAACAAACTAACAAATGCACCGTGTTGTATAGTGGTTTTTTATTTCCGTTGAAGACTACAAATGCAAGAAGCCCACAGCCGATTTGTGTGTAGTCGTTATTTCAGTTGCTTATTTCCCGCTTTCCGGAAGTTGTTTTTTAAAACTTAAAAAATGTGTACTGCTAATATTTGAATTTAGAAATGAGATCACAAAGTAATGATTATTTTAGAGTGGACTATAGGAATTTAAATTAATTATTAAGAATAAGCTGAAAAAAACTGACATTCCCCTCAAAGTGGATTTTCTCGAGTTCTTGAACCATAAACCAGACACGTTCCCGATAACGTATTCTGTCAGTTAGCATGCATTAGACGAATGATATGTATAATCTACAGTCTACAATATTCATACACACACAAAGTGAACTAAATTTAGGAAAAACAACTAGCCTACCATACCTTTTTGCGGATGAAATATAGAAGTTTTCAATTCTTTTTAAGAACTATTTAAGGTAAAATAGTTTTTTTGGGGTAGGGGTAAATGTTGAAAATGGTCCTTTCTAATTATCTGGCCTCGCGTGAGATGATGCCGATTGAATGGAGTAGAAGTTTCTTTTTTCCGGAGGAAGAACTTGCAAGAGATAAAACTTTGGAGGAAGGAGACGGAAAGACTCGGCCGAGTAATAATTTTGGGGAAATGGGAGGGTTGTTGGCGGTCTGCCTACCATGTCGAAGGTAGAAAACAAAAGGGAAACTCTCTCTCTCTCTCTCTCTCTCTCTCTCTCTCTCTCTCTCTCATATATATATGTGTATATATATAGATATATATGTATATATATTACATATATATATGTATATATATGTATATATATACAGTATATATATATATATATATATATAGTGTGTGTGTGTGTTTACTAATAAATTCACATTTTAGAGTACAAGTAGTAATATATGGCGATGAAAAAATTTCATCTTGCAGTCGAAAGAAAAATGTCGGTCTTTTGAACTGAATAAATGAGATTGTTGTTTGATGTTAGTACGGCGTGCCTCATATAGGTATGTACGGATGTATGTATTTTGCGCTTTTAGTTAATATTCGGCGGTTGTTTCAATGCGGAAAGTAAAATATACCACACTAATAAATGCGACACGCATTCAGTTTAACGATTTAGAAAATCCCAGTGATGAATTTTTAGGTCCGTAATCCAATCCAAACCGAGGAAAACAGGGAAACAGGACACAAGGGAATGGAAGTTATGAAAGAACATCTACGATCATTTTTCTCATGTTACTTGAAGTTTTTTTTTTTTTTTTTTTTTTTACTCACGCTCCAAGAAATCCGAGATAACGCGAATGATTTATCGTTTCACTTATCGGGTAATGTTTATGTCCCGTTGGTGTTTTCGTATTTGTTTGTAGCTTTTTTTATCCTTAAAGTTATGGGAACGTTTGTATGTCGTCATCATCTCCTGCGCCCATTGACGCAATAGGTTTAGATTTCATCAGTCGTCTCTGTCTTGAGCTTTGAATTCGATACTTCCCCATTCAATATCTCCTAATTCACGCTTTATAGTCCTCAGCCATGTAGGGCTGGGTCCTAAGTCTTCTAACTCTTTTAGTGCCTGGTGGAGCCCAGCTGAACGTTTGGTGAACTAATCTCTCTTGGGGAATGCAAAGAGCATGCCCAAACAGTGTGGAATTTATGGATGATTTGATTTTTATTCCTGATAGTATTGTGCTTTGTAATTAAAAGTTATTTTATGGTTAATATAAAGGGAAATAGAGCTGTTGATTAATTATATAATGTACGACTTGTTATAGATTAGATCCTCTGGCGGAATTTTTTTTTTTTTATACAGGGATTTCAATTTGATATAGTGAATTTTGTATGAATTTTGATTTTTCAAATTTATTAAGGAATATATTTTCTTCAAAAATTTTTACTTCATTATTGTGAACACATAATTTTAGGCATGTTTACCAATGTAAGGTATAGGAGTATTTTTAAAGTATGCAGGGTTTAAATTAGTTTTATTTATTTTAGAACATATTAAAAATATTTTTTGCTGACGTCTGTAATCATACGAGCTGATAAGAAAATATACGGAACTCACTCAATTAATCATATAGAGAAGACCTTAATATTAAACGTTTGTACTTCAGTTAGTGTCGATTCAAGAAAATCCGAATACATTCATCCTACATCTGCCCAATTTATTCACGACATTAACTATTTTGATACACCATTAACAGCACGTTTCGCCATTTACTGGATTTTAGGATTCTTGCTTTCTTTTCAGTACTCCTTTCGCACCTTCAATCCAGCACACGCTAGTTCTTCCCGAAGGGCTCTTGAAGATGTTTGCGTCCATATATTCTTTTTTCCAACTATTACTTTATTAAAGTATTGATAAACTCTTTCATATAAAATATGTTTACGACTAGCAAGCCTTCAGAGTAATAGGTGCCGTGATTGGAAGGGATAATTTGTTTTCAAAATGATGTAGTGATCCTTTTGCAGTTTTTCTGAAGTTTTTATTTAATGTTGACTTGTTCTATTTTCGCAGGAAGACTGGAAAACATTTCTGAAGGACGCTGCCAGCATCGGCACTGCAAGGTAAATAATAAATACTTTTTTGAAATGGTGAGAAGGATTTACTTACTGAAGATTTGAAATTGTTGATGATTTGTAACGGTTTGGGTAATAGGATACTTATATCGAAATTTATTTTTATTAGAAGTTATGAAACCGTGCAAAAAAAAAAAAAAAAAAAAAAAAACGTGAAATGTATAACAAGCCTGAAAAAGATTTTTTTTTTTTTCGGTTTGATCAAAAGCTAGACTCAGGATCCCACGCCTGAACCTAACGATGTCGGGGAGTTGCCATTTGGTGCGAATGCTTCATTTGCTAAATTTCACACCTTATATGTTTGAATCAAAATGCGATAGTATTTTTGGAATCGAATATTTATCTAAACATTGTATTGTTTCCGACAAGTAACTTTTTTTCGAAATAATATCCTGAAATATTTTGGAGAGAGAGAGAGAGAGAGAGAGAGAGAGAGAGAGAGAGAGAGTAACATTTCACATGACTTGCAACGCAATTCACCTAATTCTACATTCTGGTGTTATTCAAACCTTCCACCCCAAGGAGGAGACTAAGGAATCTGGTATCTATTATCATTTATATGGTGAGATTTCCTTAGTTCTCTTTCATCTCCTTTTTATCTTTTCTTAACTGCAAACGAGAAGCGACTCTTTTCCTCCCTTCTCTAAACTTTTCCCGAGTCACTGAATCCACAAATATATTCTCTAGTGATCGACTTTTGGCTTATGAAGACTTAACAGACTTAACCGGTCCCATTGACTTTGGAATCAGGTTCTCTGGGATAATCTTGACTTTATTAATATCAGTCGTTTCTGGAACACACGTTGAAAAAAAAGGTAATTTTTACTTATCTTTTTCATCATGTTTTCTCGTTATTTCAGAGGATTAAAAAGTAAAGCATGTTATTTCCCCTTCGTTTTTAAACAGTTTAGCATAGTTTTGCAGTATATTCACGAATATGCTTCAATATGTTATTATTTTCCTTTTTGAAGTGTACATATGTACAACATACTATAGTCAATTCTTTTTTGTGAGGCAGATTTGCACCGACTCTCAGGGATGCCCTTTTAGCTCGGAAAAGTTTCCTGATCGCTGATTGGTTGGACAAGATAATTCTAACCAATCCGATAACAGGAAACTTTTCCGAGCTAAAAGGGCACCGCAGCGAGTCAGTGCAAATGCGTCTCATTAAAAAGAATTGAGTATAGTGTGTGACATCATTTGTGTGTCGTTATCTGCAGTATCAATATTATCTCTACAAAAGTATACTTTCCTGTATGAACATCTGTGTAGCTGGTATGTACAGTATTACATGACTGTATAGTTATTTGTTTATATTTGTCTCAAATGTTTGTTAATGAATGAAACCCTCGCATCATGATAACGTTGCTTTGGGTAAACAAAGCAACTAATTCTTGCAATAGAAATATATTACAGATTTAAAAAAGATATTTGTTTGTAGTTGTATTTTATATGTATGTTTCCCATATCCGTGACAAACTAACAATATCCAAAGTATTGGAAGATATATGTGCATTAATTTCACGTGTGAATGCAAGCGGACACACCGG
>NC_090739.1:68771301-68828801 GCF_036898095.1 Palaemon carinicauda
TAGGAAAATAGAGTAATGGTATCTAAGAATCCTTAGCAGTTGTTTATGATTCTTAGTAAAGAGAAAGAACAGATAAAACTGTTCATGGTACTAATTATCCTCATAGTTGTTTTTTTTTTCGTGTGTACGCTTATCGGAGATACTTTGCAATAAATAGACAATAGATAAAGTTTTAGTCTTCAACAGAGAGAGAGAGAGAGAGAGAGAGAGAGAGAGAGAGAGAGAGAGAGAGGAGAGAGAGAGAGAGAGAGAGAGAGCTCACTTGGCAGGATATCTTAGTTGAAATTAGATTTTTTATCCTCTCGACTTCTCTCTCCTCCCATCTCCTTTCATCCACGTGTTTTCCGTGCTCCTTCCACTCCCACCCCCTACCCCCACCCCCACCATCTCCCCTTCCAATTCACCTGTCAGCTGCAGTTGGAAGGCAAGGAAGAAGCCAAGCTTTAAAAGGCCGTGAAAATAGAAAAATACCGCTAAAATAGTATTAGCGTCGAAGTAGGAGGTTCTTTTTTCCCCAGGGTAAATGTTTCCTAACGTTTAAACCCTATTAAGTGGCTCCCAGCCCTTACAGGGTACGTTATGTATTTGTTGGTAAAGGGGAATGTTGGCAGTTGGATGTATGTGGTCATTATGTAGAGGGGCATGATTGTAGAACCGTCATTCCTTTTGTGAAGGACTGTCATTTTAATGTTGCTGAACTTTAAGGTACACCAAACTTTTAACTCGGCTCCACAAGGCACTCGAAGAGTGGAAAGACCCAGGCGTATATGGCGGAGAACTATGAAGCGTTAAGTGGGAGATGATGAATGGAGAAGTATTGAATTAAATGCTCAAAATAGAGACGACTGGGAAAGCCCTTTGCGTCAATGGGTGTAGGAGGAGATGATGAACTTTAAGGTATATCTCTTACTTTCCTCTTTGTAAGGGTAGATGAAACTTGTTAGCTATGGTAAGCAGTTCTTCTAAGAGAACGACACTCCAAGATCAAATCATTGTTCTTTAGTTCTTTAGTCTTGGGTAGTCCCCTAGCCTCTGTACCATGGTCTTCCACTATGTGAGGGTAGAGTTCTCTTGCTTGAGGGTACAGTCGGCACACTAATCTATGTTATTTCTTTACCTCTTGTTTTTTATATTTTTATAGTTTATATATGAATGGTGTTACTGTTCTTAAAATATTTTATTTTGATTGTTAATAACTTCTCTTGTAGTTAATTTCCTTATTTTCTTTCCTCACTGGCATATTTTCCCTTTTGGAGCCCTTTAGCTTATCGCATCCTGCTTTTCCAACTAGGGTTGTGGCTTAGCAATTGATAATGATGATAATAGGAATATGTGAGGGTAACGAAATGTTAATTTGATAATTTATTAACTTAATATTTACTCAAATGTTTACCAATGGAATGACTTTATCGTGGATTTTTCTCTGAATAATTCATTGACTTGTGTTGTCTGACTTTATCTGAAAAAAAAAAAAAAATTGAAACAATGGCTAATACGTCACAGCTCAGTGTTTACGGTGTACACTTATGAGCCGGAAATATAGCCTGGCATCATGGATTGGAAGAGAACCGTTATCTATCTTGCATGTGCTCCGAAAACAATGGAATTGCCATTTTCTGTTTCTGAGGAAGAACATGGCTGGGAGAGGGGAAGGTGGAATCATCGTATCCCACTGAAACGGATAGTGCTGTAGCCTTGTTTTTATCATTTCTCCCTTCACCCCTCGCCTCGCTACCTTCCACTTTAATTCTCTCTCTCTCTCTCTCTCTCTCTCTCTCTCTCTCTCTCTGTATGGTTGTGCACTCCCCACCCCATTTTTACATAGTGGTTCATACTTCGCTTAGATGAAATGTGGTTGGTATGCTGTAATTGTTGTTCCTTCTAGATCTTTCTATATTGAAGATATTAATCATTTCAAAATGTGTTTGAATTTTGTCATGTTTTCTTTTGGAAAGTCGTTAAATGTAAAGTCCACTCATGAGTTCAGAATTTGCATGAGCAATGGAAACAGGAAATAAGACGATGGCAGTCGTTGGGGGTGATTTTGCACATTCTTGTCGATAGCTAGAAATGAGAACTATTCTGTGTACTTCGAAGACTTAATAATTTCTCTTGCTGGAAATTTCTCTAAATAATTCCAAATTTTTTTACTGAAATATTGTGTATTCCAAAACCTGACCATGAGCAATTTTTCAATGTACTTCGGAAATGATTCATAGAATATATTTCTTGCTGTTTATCAACAATTAACGCATTATTCAAGTATTTTAATTTTTTTGTAACATTAAAATTTAAAGCGTTTCGGCCTCCTAACCATGTTATAACTATACCATTCTCGCAGGCTCCCCTTCCTGAAGTCTCGGCAATATATGAAAAATTCATGTACTTAACAGTTCACGAAATGCAACGGTAGTTATCCGAGCAAACTCAGTCAGTATGCAAATGATGGTACTGTATACAGTCCGTCATAAACACAAAGGATTCCCTTCTCGTCATTAAATTTACATTTAGCGAAAAACGCATGTAGGGGAGGACCGCTTGAGCGTCCAGGGTGTTAAGGTTATCTCTGTAGTAACGTACAGAAAGTTTTTGTGGTGATAAGAGAGGTGCTAAGTAAGACACCAAATGGTGATTCTGGTATTGCGCGTGCTGGAAGCTCTCTTTATGACGTGAGACGCGGGAGGCTCATAATTGCAAAAACATACTTAGCTGTCATTTGCAAACACATCGTAACTCCTGAGCTGGGAAATTGCCGTTGGAAGACGCTCATCAGTAGAGGTCCTCGAAAAGTTATGCGTGACATTAGTAGGATAAAAAAGAATTATCTTAAAACATCCGTTCAAAAAAATAATCCGTTTTGTGTTCCGTTGTAAAAGTACCATAAAATTCCCGTTGGTTAACCGACTTTAGTACAGTTTCCGTGTCTTCTTAACGATGAAAGAAAGACACATCTGTTTTTAAGATCGTAGTAGTAGGGGGGTTGTTGGCACATTTTGAATTTCTTCCTTTCTTGCCTTGAAGTAATATTCGATAGAGATCAGTTAGCATAATCTGTATAACGTTATATTTCCTCCTCCTTTTCGAAAACAATATCTTTATTATACGCCGAGTCTTGGTTCCATCCTTGTAATTTTCATTGATCGGTTATACCTTTGTTTATTTTGTCCAACATTGAATTTTTTTAAAAGTAATATTGACCACAGTTCAAAGTATTTCCAAGTCTACCTTAGTTGAAAAAAAATGTTAGATCCATGTTATTTTGCCAACCATGAAATGGTCACGATGTCTTTGGATTAGGTGAAATTGTACAACAGATGATGTATTTCATTCTTAACTATCATTGTGATACATGCTTGTGTTATTAATCAATATTACTGAAGGTCGTCTGAGATTGGTATTGCAGACCTACCACAGTGGGCTTTATATAGCAGATCACGTGTGATAAACAGAATTGACATTAATTTATCGGCGGTATATTTCCTTAAATCTGCATGTTTTCTTACTAATCGGTTAAGGCTTATTTGTTGCAATGTTCCTTAAGCAGGAACATCGCGTTAGTTGTTCGGCTTCCGTCCTATTTTCAAGAATCTTCTAAAGTACTGATTTTACCTTTCTGGCAGAAACACATTGACACTAAATCCTAATCTTTAGGGGCTATCCGAAACAGATGTGAAAGTTGTCTTTTTCTTTTTTCCCTGGAGCTCTATATATCTGTTGCCAAGAGAGAGAGAGAGAGAGAGAGAGAGAGAGAGAGAGAGAGAGAGAGACGATTTTCACGATCCAAAACTTGAAAATGTTTGTTGGTCGAAACAGATTAAGAAGTCACAGACTTGGACGCTTGGCTGACGGGAAAATCAATAGAACCCTTTCGGACTAAAGAAATATATTGTGGACGAAATGATGCAAAAGCATTAAACCAGCAGTGTAATCCTGTCTAGTTGGCTATGGCACCAGCCACCCGTTGAGATACTACCGCCAGAGAGTTATGGGGTCCTTTTGACTGGCTAGACAGTGCTACGTATCTTTTTCTCTGGTTACGGCTTTTTTCCCTTTGCCTACACATAATCCGAATAGTCTGGCCTATTCTTCACATATTCTCCGCTGTCCTCATACAACTGACAACACCGAGCTTACCAAACAGTTCTCTCAAGGGTTAACTACTGCATTGTAATTGTTCACTGTCCACTTCTTCTTAGTAAGGGTAGAAGAGACTCTTTAGCTATGGTAAGCAGCTCTTCGAGAAGGACACTCCAAAATCAAACCATTGTTCTCTAGACTTCGGTTGTGCCATAGCCTCTGTACCATGGTCTTCCACTGTCTTGGATTAGAGTTCTCTTGCTTGAGCGTACACTCGGATACACTATTCCATCTTATTCCTCTTTCACTTGTTTTAAGGTTTTTATAGTTTATATAGGAAATATTTATTTTAATGCTGTTCCTGTTCTTAAAATATTTTATTTTTCCTAGTTCCTTTCCTCACTGGGTCATTTTCCCTGTTGGAGCCCCTGGCCTTATAGCTTCCTGCTTTTTCAACTATGGTAGTAGCTTATCAAGTAATAATAATAATAATGATAATAATAATAATAATAATAATAATAATAGTAAAAATGCAGTTATTTTAACCTGAGCTTATATAACTTAGTCAAACCACTACGCAATCATGTGATTTGCTTTTCTTGGGCTCTTTACTTAATTTTAGATTTAGTTACAGAACTGAGATAAAGCCGGATATCATCATCAAAGCGAAGAAGTAAAGTGATTGTTTCTTCCAAGACCTACAGAAAGATTTCTTCTGTCAATCTACGAACGTTACCTCAGTATCGTGAAGTCTTTGGGACGGTAAAGCCAATATTTTGTCGTAAGGCACAGTCTAAGCATTCCGAAGAGACTTCTGAAGTTCTGCAGTCTCCCTTTCTCTGTGCTATGACACAGACAGTAAAGGCAAGACCAGAAAGTATAGCGCATTGGCAACAGATGGTGCTAATCAATTAGGTCTTTAGTTTATTTGTAGAGTAGAAAAGAGTGTTTGACGTGAATTACTTTGTCACAACTGTACTGCTGAATATAATAAATATTATTGAAGAAAATGCATATTTTTTAGAAAAGCAATACCCACAGTAGTGTATTACAGTTGAGGGCTTCAATTTAAAATGTAGTTGTCCGTAGGTATTTTCAGTGAATTTCAGTCATTAGATGGCGCTGATCGGAGAGCTAATGCGCATGGTGTTTCCCTTTACTATCTTTAGTGTATAATTCTTTCTTTTTAGTAACTATTTTTTTTTTTATACTAAGGCCTATTCCGACCCAAGAACTGAAATATTGTATCATCTTCGTTCTATTTCCTGCCTCCGGTTTTGTCAAGGTGCCAATGAAACCGAAATCAATCAGTTGATCGGCCTCCCCCATTAAAGAGTAAATCTTTCGTTTCTTAAGTATGAGAATAGAAAGGAAAGGTCATTATACGGATTATGTTTTTTTTTTAAGTTCTTTGGGCCCATTTTTAAAGGAAACAGCCCTGAGTTAAGATCAAATAAGCGGGCCATTCTTTGAAAAGAGAGAGAGAGAGAGAGAGAGAGAGAGAGAGAGAGAGAGAGAGAGATACAATATCTAAATAAATGGGGACAGTACTAACCTTTAAAATACCGAATATTCCACAATTATTGAAAACCTATATCCTAAGAGAGAGAGAGAGAGAGAGAGAGAGAGAGAGAGAGAGAAGAATTTTTTTGAATCGAGTCTGCTTCTCAACATCAAAGGCCAGCAATGGAGAGAGAGAGGGTGGGTTTAAAAGATCCTCTTAAAACAATAGCCGTGGAGTTTCGAGAGGGCACTTACTTCCTTAGCTTATCTGCGGCGTTAATGAGAAAGTTGTTAATCCTCCTGCAGGAAGCTTTAATTGCAACGTAGCTCCCTTTTTAACCGAGTTCCAGAAAAGGCCAGGAAATACGAGTGCTACAGGTTAAAAAAGGACCCTTGTTGAATAATTCGTTAAGGCTGCCACCTTTTCTCTCATTATGGATATTCGTGACTCTCTCTCTCTCTCTCTCTCTCTCTCTCTCTCTCAACATATATTTCCTGTTGTCGTGAGAGCGATGTACAAGCTGTCTGTCGGAGTCTGCATCTTGGCTGGAATTTCGAACCTTTGGACTTCAGTTAATGACTTAACTAACAAATGTTGTTTCGCACCGTTATCTTCAATCCGTTGTTTTTTCTCTCTCTTCGTAAAACGGAGTCTTATTCACAGGTTTCGGTATCCGTGCGTGTGAGGTAATTATCACAAATCACACGTCATACAATATGGAAGATGTAACCGCAAGTTGAGTTCGCTTTACTGATTACATGTTAATGATTTCCTCAAATTCCTTTTGTTGCTATTGTGTGTTTGTGGGGATGGGATGAGAGGAGGGGCTGGTGGGTAAGGGATTAATTACGTTACATCTAATTTATTACTTGTTTTCTCTCATGACTTAAATGACTAGAAAAACAAATGAATGTGTTTTTGCATCTTTTGTTTTTTTTTGTGACCATTCTATTTTATATATATTTTTTTTTTTTTTGTATTCAGGAAATACGTAGTTCCGTGTATATAGAATTACAGGAATTCTAAGAATTTACTCTACCGAATGTTACGATTTCAGCAATTTCTATTGGTTTTTATAGATAGCCATCGATGAATAAGTACCCTTTAGAAATGTCAACATTTGATATCATAGCTGTTAAGTTGTATTAATAATAAAAACGTAACGAGTTTATTTAGTGAGAAGTGTATACGAAGAAGTATTAGTTTTTTTTTCCTTTTTCGGTTTGCTAGAAATCATGGATATGCAAAATGTAATGTGGTTTTGTACGAACATTTAACCTGAAGCTGAGCCTCTTAACTTATTTGAATTTGAAACAAATAGAAAAGTATTTCTTGGGTCGAAGATCTTTTTTAAACAGCCTGGTTTTAGATCCCCCAGTTGTGATTAACATAATACCCATGTGCCATTAATGTCAGTTTTATTGATATAATTTAATAGCTACAGCACCATCTATTAGATTTTATACATGTCATGTCGAGGGGAGAATTGGAATGTGTTGAATTGCTAAGCCTTATTGATTATTTCCCCTCTCCAAAAATTTTTACTCTTTTTATTCCAGCAACAGTTTCAAGAAAAATGAAGGTACGTCAATGCCATATTGTCCTGTATAACATCCGGGAAACAGAATTACCTCAAAAGGAGCGTTTTCATTATGTTCCCTCAGGAGTGATACATTATGTATTCAGATTTACGACTTAGCAATTTGTTCAGACTTTTTTTTTATGTATTACCCCGAAAAGTTCCTTTCAAGGAGTTAGTTTTGTTTACCATTTACTATTATGCTATAGAATATGGTATTACCATTGTGGATGTCTGGAAAACATGCATCACTATAGTTGCTATCACTATTGTTGCTACAATTGCCAGAGAAATCCAGACAATAGATGAATATTTTCATCCTTTTTTGTGCTTTTAAGCAAGGCTGATAAGCTCGATCCCGCTCTAAGTGGGGAGACATTAGCAGGGTGAAAGGGTTTGCGTATTGCCATGATCAGAAAATCTGTACTACTATGAGATTCAGGGCCTCTGTAACACGGTTTTTTTTGGACTTTGCTCCTTATCAAGGCATCGGATGTAGCTGTAAGTTGACATATGCATATTTTACAACCACTCACAAATTTTGTCAGCATTTTCAATAACCTAAACCCGATAGTTTTAATTTTTATAGAGTAAAAATGATCTAGCCGACGCCATGGCCAGTGATAACGAGCCAAGAGTCGAAAACATTTATTATGTAAGCAATGTAAACACCTTTTGACAAAATTTTGCCCCGCCCATCCACCGGACACCCATTCACCTTCTTCCATCGGCTCTGGAACCCATAACAGTCAAGAATGGCTAGCAGGATTTGGAATTGCCCCTGTGGTTGCAAAACTGCATTTATCTTACGACTTGCAACTTTATACAGTCAAGAGAAATCCCATGGCCATATTTACTATAGCCTGAATAGGTAATTATTCAGTTTCTAGTTTAAATCCAATGTTTATGGTCTGATTTGTATTTAGCGTAATATGATTATAATACTTGTAATGTCACTCAGGCTTTTGAACATTTCCATTAACTATTCACTATGCCATCAAAAGAGAGAGAGAGAGAGAGAGAGAGAGAGAGAGAGAGAGAGAGAGAGAGAGATTGTATGTAAACAGTCTTGATATAACTATTTTTGTTAAAATGAGAATTTTGTGCTAAACTCTCCATCAGACCAACGGATCATCCGATATAATTTTTTTTTTCTTCTTAGGCCGTACGACCGTGTTGGCTATGTTTTGGGCATGACTGCATTTTGTAAATAAATCATGAATAGTTTTAGGAGTTTTATTTGTACATCTTATGTGAATTTATAGGAGTAAAGTGAACATAATTAATTTATCCTTTAAAATAATTACTACATGTAGCAAAACAAATAGTAGTAAAGATGATAATGCAATGAAGGAATGATACCAAACTTTATCTTTAGCTTCAACATCGGCAATAACATACCCAGTTGCCATAAATTTGTCAGCTTAATGAAATAGCCTATCATCTAATATAAAACTTAAATTCTGAGGAGGCCATGGCTTAGTGCACAGTGAAAAAAAATGACACAGACTTTATGAATGGCGGAACGATACATAAATGTGGGTGGGGTATCTGTGCTAGCGTAGTAATACTACTGTAGCAGTAGTCCCGCAACAGTAGTATACATGAATTAAACGTTTAGGCCAACTGCTGGGATCCTTGAGGATCATTTAGCACTTCTTACAACTACTCGAGAAATAAGTTTTTATAGCCAGAATTTTAATTTTCTGATCCAACAATGCCCATGATAGCCTTCAGTGTTATCCAGAATTATAACGAGGCTAAAGTGGGTGGAGCCTCATGAAGTCATCATTCTGACGATAATCATTGGTGAAAGTTTAAAGCAAAATGCAGTACCGGCTATTTTTTTTTTTTTTTACAGTAAATAGATCGGTAGATAGACAATAAATAAAAATTGCTTGCCATTGGATGTAGCAGTTATCAAATCAAGCTTGTCTACTACGTTTTTGAAAATTACCAACTATTCCATACACCTTGTCAGTCTGATTGTGAGCTATAAAGTAGACTGTAATTTCTTAGGAAACTTATTTTTGGAGTTAGACAAATAATCGAAGTGTTTTTGTATTTATTAACATATTTTGTTCGTTTGTTCATTATGACAATTCTCAGTGGAGAGGTTTCAGAGTTCATAAAGGTGTACTGCTTTGCTTTTATTTACACTTTTGTGTTATTGTTTGCAGAGGTATAGCCTTCGTTACGTATAACCAATCATCAATCGAGAAAGAGAGAAGAAATGCCGTCATAAGTTACGTAACGAGTGCGTTCGAAACCTTTTCTCTGAGTAAGTTGGCCCGTCTTCAAAAATCGTCACTTTTACTTAATAAAGTACCAAATTTATTCAACCTACGTAATGCAGAATATAGTCAAAATTTATGTGTACATATAATGTGCATTCTGAATAAGCGTTATATTTATGAAATTCATAGAAAAAAAGTTATTGCGAAAAAACCGTGTTACAGAGGCCCTGAATCTCATAGTAGTCAAGGCCACCCATACTAGTTGGATAAGGTGATGAAAATTAGCCAAACACAAACATGAATAATGACACGTCTGAGGCCTTTGTCATGCAATAGACTAGAAATGACTGCATTTGTACAACAAAGGAATCTGGAGTATATGACACTAACACAAATCCAAGTCCGAGCAAACAATTGTAAAGGTAAATGGGAGTTGATGAATGTAAGAAAGAAGAGTGATGAAAGATTTTAGCGCGAACGTAATACGCTTAACTGAATTAGAAATCCAGAAGTATTATAGCGGTAGCAAAACATTTTAAAACTCTTAAACGAGTTTACCATTGTTTAAAAGCTTTTCTTCAACCATTGAATAAGGCCTCTTTCACTGTTGCAGTTGTGTTTTATGCTCTTTTTTCGAAAACTGTAGAATAGCGAGCAGGATGTAGTTTGAAGTGTCTTTAAACTTTTTTCTTTTTACGACTTGTGGGTTTACAGTATTATGTTTTCATTAGTATACTGTAGTGATGCTTAAATAGGAGAAAACTATTTGGCACAATATTCACGTTATTTTTTTCCATATATAAATATATATATATATATATATATGTATGTATGTATATATATATATATATATATGTATGTATGTATGTATGTATGTATGTATGTATGTATGTATGTATGTATGTATGTATGTATGTATATATATATATATATATATATATATTATTATATTATCTGAAACGTTTTTACATATCTGTTTAATCAGATCTGCTAACAAACAGACATTAAAACAAAGTGAACCAAAAGCAAAACCTGCTTGCTTAAGATAACTATGATTAATGTTCTAAGTTATGGAGTAGAAAACAAATAAGTAACATATATTTAATGTATATGTATATATGTGTTTTTGTGTGTATGTGTATATTTGTATTTAAATATATAATTTATTTGTTTACTACTCCATAAGTTAGCCATTAATTACTGTTATCTTCACCAATCTTTGGTTTTTGTTCAGTGTGTTTGTAGTAAAATTGATTAAGCAGATTTGCGACGAGGTTAGAAAATGCTAGTTTGTCGTCAAGGAATACTCATTGTCCGAGGCGCCAGTTAGGTGATAACTGAGAGGCGGAGAGAATGCAACTAGACTTTATTGAACAGACTTCGAGCTTAAATACTAGGACTTGCGAGCAAGAACGTCACCAAAATTTATATAAAATCAGGCATGAACTATCAAGTTATACAGGTTGGTTTATTAACAGTGCAAGGAAGAGCGAATGATAATATTCAAAACAGTTAGAGTGTACGAGCGTGTATAAAACACGTGCTTTACATCATCATCGCGGAGGTTTTCGAACTTCAAACATTCTTGTTTTCATATTTGGATTTTTCTGTTAACAATTCCTGTCGTCTATTATTGGTTAATTGGTTAATAGATCGTTCTCTACTTTCTCCTTTCTTTTTTATTCAAGCTTAAGCTACTTGCAGGTAGCCTTCCCATCATCCTCCACTTGTTGATATGAAAGTTTGTTAACCTTATATCTTTATTTTAGATTTAATACTTTCTAGGATTTTCATTATTCTGGTATTATTTTCAATGTATGTACTTTCCTTTGTCAGAATACCTTTTATGCTTTAAATATGTACTTGCTAAATATATGTGTACATAAAAAAAAAAAAAAAAAAAAGCTAAATATTAAATGATGACGGATTGTCGAATTAGATACCCAGGTATAAAAAAAGGAATAAATGAGGAAAAAATGTCTTGAAATTGTTGTTATTTGACAACCCCATCTTTGGAGTCGTTTATTGGGACCTTAAGTAATTCCATGGCAACAGCAGTAAGTTAAAAGCTTAGGCCTGTGCCACTCGGCGGGAGATGGTGTTGTTAAACTCTCGTAGAGTTAATTAATGCTGACAGTTAGAGTAACAGTGTAATAAATCGTGTAATGTGGTAGGCATGAATATTCTGGAATTCGTCGTGGCCCGAGGCAATATGCGTCCTAGATTAATAGCTAATAACGGAATACACTTACACGTTGCTGGAATCACAGGGACAGAGGTAATTACCATTATTGGAATCGTCTATTAAGCCTTGTTCGGAAATTGGGTCGCCAGGCTTTACTAAAACGTTTATTACTCATATGTTGTGACCGAATATGCTGAAATTCATTTTTGCTTTTGGGTGTTTTAAGATGTTTATGTTTTAATTAGAAATGGAAAGTAGTTTGGCAATAAATGTTTTTTGTGTTTATTGTTATTGTTATAGTTTATAATATTTATAGTAGTAGTAGTATTTACAGTAGTAGTAGTAGTAGTAGTAGTAGTAGTAGTAGTAGTGTACCTGTATTGTTCAGAATAAGTGAAATTTCATCATGCTTGTGTAATATATTATGTACTTTATTTACAATATTTTATTTCAAGAATGTTAATGATGTAGATAAAATTAGGTAAAGATAATTACGTTTTATCTTAGCTATTGTGATGCAAATGATAGCTATTACTGGTATGAGAAATAATTTTATGCTCATCTATACATTGGCCTGTGTATATATCAATAAACTGACCGTAATTTAAAAATATGAAAATGGTTATAAGTGATTGATAGTATAGAAACAGGAAGCAGGTTTCTTACAAAATTACATATCAAAGCAATTAAAGGTAAGACACTGCTAAATAAGAGTGTCAGTATTAACGAACCTCATCTAGGTTGGATATTGGAGTATATTAAGAAGGGTAATATTTCTGTTGTTTCTTATTGCTGCTATTTGTTTGTTTTTTTCACGTCGATTTATGAATCACTGAAACAGAGGATATTAGGTGACAGCACCTGTGAATCCACTGCCTCTTCTCAAGATGGAAACCCATCCATGTACTGGCCAGCCTCGACATACAATGTATGTAATAATTATGTGCATGATATAATATTCTTATCTGTAGTGGCAAAGTTTACATTTTGAAATGAAAACTTAAGGGAATGTTCATCTTCCATTATTGTCGAAAAGAAACTAATATAAAGTTCTAGCAAGACTAACTACGAGCAAATTTCACTTTTGGCACTTTAATGTTTGAGAGCCGTTAGAATACTGTACCGCTGTTATTGCGCGAAACATTATTTTCCCCG
Source organism: Palaemon carinicauda (assembly GCF_036898095.1). Lineage (NCBI taxonomy): Eukaryota > Metazoa > Arthropoda > Malacostraca > Decapoda > Palaemonidae > Palaemon > Palaemon carinicauda. The sequence goes on from NC_090739.1 coordinate 68,784,039, forward strand.
GGGCCGCACATAGTTTTCCGGATCATTTGGCTTTTCCAAAAATAATGGAAGACACGAGGATCCGTAAGCTCGTTCTGGGTTATATTTTTGGGTTCATTTCGTAATGCGTTCTGATGAATTTCGAAATTTTCGATGAATTTTTATGTGAAGACAATTGAGGCTCTGAATAGAGGCGGGTTGTGGGGTGACGTTGTTGGAATAGGCAATGAATTTGGATGGTGCTATTATTCGTTTCGGATTTGCATATGTTCACTTATGTATGGCTACCCTGTACAGCATTGTTTTGATGCGGATATGATGAGGATTATATTGAGTACATACATATATTCATGCATACAAATGAAATGAATTAGGGAAACTGAAAGGAAGAAATTATACAGAATATTATTATTATTATTATTATTATTATTATTATTTATTATTATTATTATTATTATATTTATGGGAGGATGTTCCTCTGGAGTAAGTAAAACTGCCAATGAAATTGATAAGTAATATGCAATTGAATACAATGTCCATGTGCGAAAAAGATACACAATGAGAAAAGGTGAGAAACTAATAAAAAGTTAGAATAAAAAACAAAGACGCCTCGAGAATAGAAGAGAGGAATCAACTAACAAAGAATTTCATACATGCCTCAATAACAATATTAGTGAGTAAGATGGTCGTGCTTTTGTGTGTTGTTATAGATTAAGAGAGAGGTAAAATCTGAGCATGAAAATGCATGCTTACAAATAACTGTATTTATTTATTTATTTATTTTATTTATTTGTTTATTTTATTTATTTATTTATTTATGAATCGTCGTTGGAGGTTTCTTAGGGATTCCATGAGAGAAACCTGTTTACACATGTTCTCATCTTCCCCAAATTCTGTATATGATTTCTGCTGAACTAAAAATAATTTTATATTTTAAATTGTCTCTAGTTATCAGCTCTGTGTTTTAGTTTTACTATTCAGTTTAAGTAAGTGATATGAATGATCTTAAAGACATATAATAGATGGACATTAAAATAACAGAATTGCAGAAGAAGCAGTGAAAGAGAAGACGATGGAATGACGAGCGAAGAAAATTTTGCGGGTATAGACTGGCATAGAAAGGCCATAAACAGACGAGAGTAGAAGGACATGTCTGAGGCTTTTGTCCTGAAGTGGACGAGTTGCGGCTGATGATGAAGAAAGATGTAGAAATTGATTGGAATAAGGTTCTTTCCACTTCAGCTGGATCATCTTTCTTTCTTTACTGTCGAGATACTGTTCTTTAAAATTTATATTTTAACTTCATTACTTCTTTTGTAGTTTATTTATTTCCTTCTTTCCTTTACTTACTAGGTTATTTTCTCTGTTGGAGCAATTGGGCTTATAGCATCTTGCTTTTCCAACTAGGGTTGTGCTTAGCTGATAATAATGATAATAATAATAATGATAATAATAATGATAATGAGGATGATGATGATGATGATAAGGAACAATTTCCTCGCGTCACGGGTATAACAGGGGGTGACAGGGGGCGGGGCTCCCTAAGTGGGTTCCAGTGTTGAAGTGATTATACCCGTCATAAAACACTCCAGGTGCTTTGGGAAAATAAAGGCTCCCATCCTAATCTCACCAACTGTCACGTTTCTTTCGTGTTGCTCTTTTTATTCTCCTTTATTTCGTCGAGATGACGTGGTGTTGAAAAACTGTTGGTTTGTTAAATAATTATGGAAACTGGATCCTTTATTTTCTATTCTCATACGGTGGTCTTTTAGTAACGCTGCCTTGCATGGAAATATTCAGCCTGAGAAAGTCTTTTATATTTTCAGTATGTATGAAGATCGACAATTTTTTAAAATTTTTTATTGTTTGAAATGAAATTCGGTATTTTGTGCTATTTGTTATTGAAAACTACGACTCGTAGTTGTGTGTTCAAAGTGAAAACATGAAGTACTTGATAGAATTAGCGAACATTCATATTTATTTCACCGAGATGCCGGAAAATTCCCGAATAAGTGTTCAGCCTTGAATGTATTACTTGAAAGTTTTCTGATCCAGAGTAATATTTCGAAATGGTTGTTTACATTCTACATGATTGGGCTTTGGTGCTATCTTCGATTAACATCTGATTCCCCATTTATTTGGTTTGAAAATTTTATGAAACTTAGATGTGGTCAAAACCCCCGAAAGAAAACACTGTTATTAAATTTTTAGTGTCAAAATCATTCATTTGATTCTCTCTCTCTCTCTCTCTCTCTCTCTCTCTCTCTCTCTCTCATATTCGTATATTTTTCCAGAACGCTGGTGTTTCAAAAGCTACTAAAAAGGTATTCTCGAGAGCCAACTCTTCGAGAACTGTGGCTGGATGGCTTAAGGGCTCTTAGAAAGAGGCTTGGGTGAAAATTTCCTTTGTTTCTGGCGGTCGGTCAGTCACCCTTGAAGTATACTCTCTCTCTCTCTCTCTCTCTCTCTCTCTCTCTCTCTCTCTCTTTGATGTTAAACTAATGGTGCTTCAGATAAGTTCCAATTTTTATCTCTTTCTCGGCAATGCTATGGTACCCGCGTTCGAGTCTCGTACCGGACGAGTAGGAACAGAGAAGCGTGTTCCTAAAAATTGAGATTACGCCTGTTAACCTCTCAATTTATGTACCTAGGTGTTAGTCGACCGTTGCGGGTTGCAGTTAGTGTTTAGAGGTGAGTGAGTGTCCGTCTCCGCCATAACACTTGCATGCCATGAAAAACTGGAGGGCCTCATAAAGGTAATAATCATCCTACGGGGGTGAAAACATCCAAAAGATATTATCTATCTTTGAAAATAAATCAAATATGCTTCATGTCGGTTCCAATTCTCTCTCTCTCTCTCTCTCTCTCTCTCTCTCTCTCTCTCTCTGGTTAAAAAATCAAAAAGCCTAAACTATCATTCGCTTATTGTAAAAGTTAGAGAACCAGGACTTTCCTTTGAATGTTTATTGAATAATGCTGAAACGTTTTACTGGACATTTTACCTGCTACTCTTATTTGGATCATGGTCAATTGGCCCGTTATTGGATATGGGTCCGGATCTGTTTTCTAGATGCGGTATATATGTTGGATCTGGTTCGTGAAGTTTCACCGTTTTTGGAACTAGAGCCAGGTCAGTAACTGGACTGCATTTGCTTACATTCAGGCATTTGGGGAATAATTTAGAAACGGAAAACTTTTGTGAAAGTGTTATCTAAGAAATGAATAAGTGATTGGGAGTTTCTTTTTTTCTGTTATGAACGGTAATTTTTCACGTATTTTTCTCACACGGTATATGCATACATATGAGAGAGAGAGAGAGAGAGAGAGAGAGAGAGAGAGAGAGCATTACCTCTAATGCACAAATGTCCCGTTATTTTTACTGATTAACTTCATAATTAGCCTGTTTCATTTTAACAGAAGCCTGAATCGTTTCCCAAAGACTTTTTGATGAAACAAATACTTTTGAAATGAGATAATGGAAACTGACAATTAGGATGCCGGCGAGCACGTAATCTACTCCCGTCGGCTTAATTCGATTTCATGACGAGAAGGAAGCAAGGTATTCATCCTAGCGTTAGCAAGAGTAATAGAATGGCAAACTGGTAGGCAGTTGAAAAAAAAAAGTGAGATTAGTTTAGAAAACCAAATGCCAGATTGATTACTGCTTAAGATATTTTGATAAAGTATTGTTTGTTAGGAAATACTCTCGTGCACACTATTCTATTTTTTTTTCCTTCCCCAGGTTTTTTTTTTCTTAAGTTTTTATAGTTTATATAGGAAAGAGCCAATTTAATGTTTCTGCTGTTCTTGAAATATTTTATTTTTATTGTTTTTACTTCTCTTGTAGTTTCTTTATTTCCTTGTTTCCTTTCTTCACTGGGCTATTTTCCCTGTTGAAACCCTGGGGCTTATAGCATCATGCTTTTCCAATTAGGGTTGTAGCTTACCAAGTAATGATAATAATAATAATAATAATAATAATAATAATAATAATAATAATAATAATAATAATAATAATAATAGTTGCAAATAATTAGATGGCTGAAGGCTTATCGAATAATTGTGTTATTGATTTAGAAAATTGTGTCGCGTTCTTAAAAGATCCTTAATTAGAAAATATGTTAGAAGCCAATCGCAAAGCATTAGATGACTGAAGGCTTAACGAACTGTTATGTCTTTACTGGGTTAGAAACTTGTGTCGCGTTCTTAAATAATTATCAATTTGGCATTGTCTGACCTCCATTTAGAGTTTATTTTATTTATAGTCACAGAGGATTGAAAAACTTTGTTTTTTTGCACCAAGTGTCAAGAGAGTATGCAGGTAGTGGCCGTTAGTAGATGTAGAAGGCATTGGTATGTATGTTCTCATGGAACACTCTTTCTAAACCTATTTATAAAGATCATCATTAATGGTCGAAGAAAGTTATTAACCGCAATAAGCATATTGTTACAATAGATTTCTTTTCATTGTTATTTCCTTACAATATGTGGTAAGTGAAACACGACAATTTTTAATGTAGCATTTTACCGTGTTTATTATTAATTAACGTAGCATACTAACATGTTTATAATTAATTAACGTAATTGAGTACGTGAGTTTATCCTTGCTCTTAATGGAGGCGTTACGCCCTACAAACTGTATATAGAGATGTTCCCATTGAATTATTCACTGTATTAATAAGTCTTCAAGCAGATGCAAATGGATTAGTGATCACGTCCACAAACCGTCAGAGCTAATGAAAGACCTTAAATTAGGGAAACAGTATTCAAGTTGTACAAATCTTTTACCTTTATGAACAGTTACCCGAGCAGTGAAACGGTTTTAATGTGGTTGAGCTGCCACTAAGCAATATTCATTTATTTATGCACATTAGTCGAGCGTATTAACTACAAGATGCAGTTAGACATAGGTAGTTTTGTGCAATACTAGTCATGATAATTAAATTATGTAAGATGACGATGGTGATAGTGATGATAATAATAATTATTATTATTATAAAAGACTGGTGTTGGTTTCTCAAGAGGATACATTTAGTTAAGCCTATTATTCTACAGTACTCTTTGAAAAACAGCGATGTTTATGTTTCAGTTTATAAGTAAATGCCACTGTTTGAAAGTCTCTCTCAGAGAGAGAGAGAGAGAGAGAGAGAGAGAGAGAGAGAGAGGGGGGGGGGGCAGGTGGTGTTGTGAATGTGGGATTTGCGGTTTGGATGGCATTCATGAGCGTGTCTCTGATGGCGTTAGTCAATGGCACTTCCGGATCCTCGGATTCCCACGGTGGGTGACTTTATCCCACTGAGTGGTTGAGTGGATGCTGCTGATACCTCTCTCTCTCTCTCTCTCTCTCTCTCTCTCTCTCTCTCTCTCTCTCATACAAAATATGGATTTGCCTTAGAATGACCGTCGGCTTCCTGATGTTGATTCTTGTAGGATAAATTATAGACTTTGAATAGATATTAAAAGAAGTTAGAAAGACAAACTCTCTGAGGAAGACATCAAAGTCTTTAGGAATGTATTAACGACTTAAAGAAGACTTTAAACACCTTTTGAATATATTAAAGACTTTATTAAGAAAATATAAAAATCTCCAAGGGCAACTATAAACTTTTAATTCACAGGTAAATAAGACTTACATAATTGACCAAAATGAGACCGATAATATGAATTTTAAAAATAAATATAAATGATTGATATCTTTATCTTGATAAAAAGAGACCCACCTAACTCCTTACTAATACGTGCGTTAGAAGTAACCAGAAACTCAAATTCAGTGTTATTGAGTTCTCGATAAATTTTCAGTGCCCATGAAAAATTTACTCTGCAACAAAATTACCTACCTGTTACGTACATTAAGTCCCGACAAAATCTCTCGCTTCCCGTGAAAATTTTCCTTTGTCGCCATTTCGGCGAATTTACAGGAGGCCGTGGGAAAGGTTGGGTCTTTTTCAGGAAGGAAAAGTTTTTATTCGTCCTTTTTATCTTGCTGCCCGCTGGAGAGTCTAAAGGTCAGATCAAAATTATTCTCCTTAGGTGTTTCAGGAGTAGCTTTCTCAGGCTCACACGCTCTCTGTCTGGAAATTGGGGCAGGAAGCGTGGGTTAAAAGAAAAAGAAGAATGGAAGTGAATGTGTAATACAACATCTGATAATTGGATGGGAATTTTATGCTTTCAAACTTTTGTTCTTTATGTATCCTCTCAGTTTTTATATGTTCATGCGATGCTTTTATATCGTGTTTAATAGCTGTAGTGGGAGAACAGTTATATCGATGTAGATATTTGAATGCTAATGTTGATTGGGGAGAATGGCTGATTCACATGAGTAAGGGCAAATACAAGAGATAATGATGAGAGGTGAGAAGAGGTTGAGGCCTGAATGGGGTGTGGAAGTCAAAGTGGGAATTTATGAAGTCTGAAGTGATTGGAAGTGAATTACAACTATGGAGGTGTAAATGAGGAAACACAATGAACCAGTTGGCGGCAACTGTTTGCGCAGTAAGAGAGTAAGAAAAATTAGCAGGATGAGAAGTGCAAAGATACGAAGATATAAGAAAATGAAGTCCCCTAATACCTAAGAGGCTTGTGAGTCAGTGTACGGTACGATAGGAGGAAATGACGCACTAAATGAACAACTTTTCGACAAACTACTGATGAGTCTTCATTGTAGATGTTTGAGATGACCAGTGTAGTGAATTTTACTGTTTTACTTCGCTTTTGTTCATCCACGATTCACTCATTACCGTTTGTGTTGTGTTTACAGAAATGAATAGATGTACCAGTAATGAATAGTTTCATTAAAAAAAAAAATGGAAGCAATGTTTGTGTCGTTTTGCCAATGCATTTTTATTTTCATCCTTTCAAAGAAAATCTTTCATGTCTTTGATGTCGGAAACATTAAATGGAAAAGAAGAGTGAATCTCAGTCCTGCAATTATATTTTGACGGTTGGATGCTCCTCTGGCGGGAAATGCAAACACTAAGGGAGAAGCGTTATGTAATGATTCTTTCTTCCGGCCCTATTTTGATGTCTTTGTTTCTAAGCCATTGTGTCTCTCTTTCTATTATTATATTTTATGGCTGCTCACTTGACTATCCTTGAATGGCAGGGCATGCTATTTTTATTTATGTATATATCAAATAGTTAATTATTTGTTTATAGTTCAGAAGTATATTAGTATGATGCCGACGTTCGTCCCTCTTGGCATATTGTTGGTCCATCTACTTGATCATAACAGTCGAAAAAGATTTTGATAACGCCATATCAGTGGTTATGGTAAATGAAAAAAGGGGGTTTTAAAGTATTCAGCCAAACCCTTTCCACTTCTGCCTCTTTTCTTGTTCGCTGTTACGCCTAAGTTACTTTAGGAAAGCCATATTGATTGTTAAATAGTTATGCTAGACAGAACCATTTCCCTTTATCTGTCGCAGTTTGAGCAAATAAGAGTTTTCAGATTGGGTATTTTGCTTTTTTTTTATATTAAATATTTAAAAACAAAAATCTTTTGATGAATAATTTAGATCTTACCAATAAAGTTCATTTTCCCAAATGGTGAAAAAGCAAAAGGGCAAACGTTTTGGAACCAGATAAAGAAGGACACAAACGTTTGCAATCTCCGTCATTGGCGATGTCAGTGCATCGTTTTCCGTTGAACGGTCCAGCGGCACAACAGTGAAGTCTTTGATGCAAAAAAACCGTCAAAGGGCGTGTTTTGCATTGCAGTCTCCGTTTTGGGATTTTTATTTTTCTCTGCTCTTTTATTCGTGTGCACAATAATGCTTTGGGGAGGAAATGTGCGTGAATCATAAACCCTTTCCCCTGCCATGTTGCGCTTTGCTAAGATGTTTTGTTTTTCTTTTAAAGTTGTTTTTTCTGGCCCTATAGTTCTTCCTGTTATTATTATTATTATTATTATTATTATTGTTATTATTATTATTATTATTTAGATGAGAATGAAATTATTATTAGTATTATTCTCATTATTATTATTATTATTATTATTATTATTATTATTATTAGTATTTTTATTATCATTATTTTGATAATGAAATAATTATTATTTATTATTATTATCATTATTGTTATACAGTAGTAATTACAGATGTAGTTGTTGTTAGTATTAGTGTTATTATGGAGCAATAGCAGTAGTAGTCGTTGTTGTTGTTGTTGTTTTGGTTGCTGTTGTCGTCCAATTACGGCAGTGATTTTTCTCAGTTAGTGCTTTAACATCACTATGAAAATGTGATTAAATTTACGTGAAAATTTAAGATGAAAAGTTCAGGATGTTATTGGTACAGAAACCCCAAGTGAGAAATATATATGGTAAAAGTGGACCATCAAGCTATTTGACTAACATGAGTTGGTTGGACTCCTTTGTTTATATATGCATTATGATATTATAAATAAAACTTTTTTTTTATTGTTGTGGGTAAAATGCATTTATATTTAACAAAATTCTCTCTTCGTTTTCCTTTGAGAAGTGACAGGCCAGGAATGCTGTTTAAAGATTAAAAAAAAAAAAAAAGAATTATCATATTTAAGATGAAATGAAACCATTAGAAAATAAATTCTTTGGCGAATAATAATAATAATTGGAATAAGTAATCAGAATAATGGTTATTTTTAAAATATCCTTGGGAAGAAAAGACAGTTTTGATGTTTTTGATTAGTATATTTAAGTATATCCAAGTATAGCTAAACCATATTATTCTACAAGATATGTTAATGGGTAAATTTTCTATGAAAAATAATAGGGTAAAACTTGTTATAGAAATTAGAAAAACAAAATCAAAATCCAAATTTTTCATTATTAAGCATAAAACTTTTGTGGATAAATGTAAAGCATTTATTTCAATGTAAATTATCTTTTTGAATAAAAAGCGAAAAGTTTTCTCGACGTCCAATAACAAGAAATATGCGAAACGTGTCATTATAACTTCAAAGAAAATAAGATTCTTCTCCTTTATAGAAAATCCATTGCAAAATATGCTTAGAATTTCCCGAACTGTTTTATTTTTTTCTTACTTGTCTCGCTTCTAGACCTTGCCTTTTATAAAGGGCGCTTGCGTCGTAACGAGAGTTGGGGTGCGAGTCTTGCTCAAACTCGTACGTTCCTTTCGTCGCTGTAACCTCGCCATCTTTGGGGTGTTTGAGGAAGTCTATTGGCCTATCTACTGAGTCATCAGCAGCCATTGTTTGGCCCTTCTTGGCCCTAGCTTGGGTGGAGAGGGGTCTTGGGCACTGATCGTATGTATATATGGTCAGTCTAGGGAATTGTCCTGCTTGATAGGGCAGTGTCACTGTCCCTTGCCTCTGCCATTCATGAGCAGCCTTTAAGATTTTAAATCTTCTGATCTACTTGTTTTTTATTTTTTCTGTGCCTCATCGACCCTCGGTCAGGGAACCCATGAAGAGTAAACTTTTTTTATGTAATACAAAAGCTGAAAAGGAATTATCAGAAATGTCATCGTAGTCATAACGCTTCGTATTATGAGACAAACAATTCTTGCACATTATATTGTTTTAACTTTTTATTTCTAGATACATATTCGTATTAGTCTTTGTTTTGCAATTTATTGAGGATTTTACTGATTTCCCGTAGTTTAGAATCCTTACAATTATTTTTAAAGGGCATTGCATATACCTGATATTTTATCCATTTAGATTTCTATAATATTCTCTGATATATATATATATATATATATATATATATATATTTATATATATATATATATATTTATATATATATATATATATATATATATATATTTATATATATATATATATATATATATATATATATATATATATATATATGTAATCTATGAATCTAAGAACTCTTTTTATTTGGAATTTCTAAATTTTATTAGGAGTATTGCAGATCCTATTCGTTTGTTTTTTTTCTGGTTTTTATGAATCCCCAAAATGGTAAAGGTCATAACATTTAAAGGTTGGAATAACATGTGGTGACGGGAAGGGCTAGAACATGAGCTGTAACCTCCCATGCAAAAATTTACAGCTCAGTAACAAGACAAAAGTAATCGGAGTCAGAGAGGAAAAAAAGATACTTGACCCTTTTTATTTTGATACTATAATATAGATATAACCCATAGCGTCTTGTACTTATTGAGAGAGAGAGAGAGAGAGAGAGAGAGAGAGAGAGAGAGAGAGAGAGAGAGAGAGAGAGAGAGAGAGAGAGAGAGGGGGGGGTGGGTGGGTACCGTGAACCCGATACAGCATTTGGTTTCCATCTGGCATGACAGCTGTGAGTTCAGATAAGGCAACCTATTCCTTAGCCAATATCAAATCACTTCGCATTGGTTTGCTAATGTATATATTTGTGATTAAGTATAATGTAGTTACATACATACACATAAATATACTGCATATATATATATATATATATATATATATATATATATATATATATATATATATTCAAATAAGCCATATATATTTTTGATACATTAATGTCTGGAGTCTCTTAACGACCTCGGGATCAGAGCCCCAGGCGAAATCACACAAAGACAAGAGCTTGGCTCCGGCCGGGAATCGAACCCTGGTCGGCAAGCCTGTATAGACAGTGACTAAGCCACTTGGCCAAGACAAGAGCTTGGCTCCGGCCGGGAATCGAACCCTGGTCGGCAAGCCTGTATAGACAGTGACTAAGCCACTTGGCCTTCTTGGCCAAGTGGCTTAGTCACTGTCTATACAGGCTTGCCGACCAGGGTTCGATTCCCGGCCGGAGCCAAGCTCTTGTCTTTGTGTGATTTCGCCTGGGGCTCTGATCCCGAGGTCGTTAAGAGAATCCAGACATTAATGTATCAAAAATATATATGGCTTATTTGAATATGAAAAACACGTAAAAATGTGCAAAATTTATCATATATATATATATATATATATATATATATATATATATATATATGTATGTATGTATGTATGTATGTATGTATGTTATCATTATGCATGTACACTCACGATTATGCGACCATAAAACACTTAATACTTAAGAATTTTTAATTTTTTCCAAATATCAAGCCACAAATACTTCTCAGTATTTAATCCAATCTACATGAGGCGTAACTTTCACTCAAAGGAGAGTTGAACAAAACCATCTACACGGGCCAAAATCCAAAAGCATTGGATTTGATTCCTGGTCGGCCAGTAGGCATACTTGTAGCATAATATATCATCAGCCCAACATGCACACACTTACACACGCGCGCGCGCGCACACACACACACACACATATATATATAAATTTCTACCTCATACTTGGGATCGAACCCTAGCCCCTTCTAAATGAAAGGCCAGGTCGCTTCCAACCATGCCACCAGAGGAAGCGACCTGACCTTTCATTTAAAGGGGGCTAGGGTTCGATGTCAAGTATGAGGTAGAAATTTATTTTTATTTGAGCACGATATTGTGTTGATATTTATCCATATATATATGTATATATATATATATATATATATATATATATATATATATATATATATATATATATATATATATATATATATATATATATCACTTCTAGCGTCCAAAAAAGTGAATCCATAAGATTTCTTTTTTGTTTATGCATGTGCTTATACGAAAAGATTCGTGAATTTATTACGTATAACTGACCATTCCGACTATTATTATAAGTGCTGTCTTGGCTATTATCCGATTAGTTTGGTTTATGTATTTTGCCTGAAGTACTTTTTTCGTACTATTGCCCGAATAACCAACGTTGCTGAACTCTTGTGAACAAAGGAGGAAATAATTGGAGATTTTTATCTTTGGAATAAAACAGTGTCTAAGGGACTCACGCGTTAAATATAAATACGATTAGTATTACCTTTTACCATAAAGCAAACGTAAAATTAAAGATTCCACTCCCATTTCAGCTACTGTAGGAGTTTTCTTTTAGATGTTTCTCTGAAGATTATATTTGTTCGTTACTTATGTTTTCTGGAATAACATTGCACATCAATCGTGAAAGGATACGATCTATTTATCACGTCACTCTGGAATAATTAACTAAAATATCAAGTAAACGCAGATTACAGTGATTTCACTGGTTCAATATCAAAGGCCGAGAGAGAGAGAGAGAGAGAGAGAGAGAGAGAGAGAGAGAGAGAGAGAGAGAGAGAGAGAGAGAGGACGAATTATGTCTGTTTACGATCCATAACACAAGTCGTGGATAAACTAAGAGGTCATTTGTGCTTGGTAATTATATGAGGTGTACATGGACGTTTAACAAATGTTCATGGAGAGAGAGAGAGAGAGAGAGAGAGAGAGAGAGAGAGAGAGAGAGAGAGAGAGAGAGAGAGAGAGAGAGAGATGAAATATTACAGTTTGCCTCTACAGTATATCCATTACTATGGTTGTGATTAATTTCCAATGGGGAAATATAATGCCACATATATGAAAACAGCTGTTCTAGTTGAGTAAGAAGATGATAATAAAGAAAGACCATTTATAGTAACAATAATCCAAATTATGGTGTGTTAGTTTAATTGAATGTGATGTGACATTTGAGATCAAATTTATTAAACTTTGTACATCATAATAAACATGAAATTTAACTTTTTGAAATCGTTCTCTAGTGCACCACTAGACTGCGTAACTTCATGCTCTGCGATGTAACTTGATATGGCAGACCAGTGTTAAACATTTTCATGCAATCTGTCCTATGTAACTTCAAATCAAAATTATCTTCTTAGATATATATAAATATCTACCTTTATGTAATGGAATACTTTGGTTTTAATGTTAGGGTTTTAGTAACAGAAGCTTATCCTGAAAATTCATTGATATGGCGACCATGTTTGTAATTCATCATAGATATAATACTTGGTTATTATTATTATTATTATTATTACTATTACAAGGTAAGAAACAACTCAAGAGGGAAAAATAACCCAGTGAGGCAAGGGAATAAGGAAATAAATAAATTACAAGAGAAGTAATGAACAATATAGAATATTTTATAAATAGTAACAACATTAAACTAGATATTTCATGTATAAACCATAAAACCTTGAAAAAAAAAAGGAAGCGAAATAAGATAGAATAATGTACCTTCAAACAAGAATACTCTAACTCTAGATAGTGGAGGACCATGACCATGGCATGTCCCAAGACTAGAGAACATTGGTTTGATTTTGGAGTGCCCTTCTCCTAAAAGAGCTGCTAACTATAGCTAGAGAGTCTCTTCTACCCTTACCAAAAGGAAAGTAACCACTTGGCAATTAATGTGCTGTAGTTAACCCCTTTGAGTGAAGAATAATTCCTTGGTAATCTTGGTGTTGTCAGGTGTATAATGACAGAGGAGAATGTGGAGAGAATAGGCCAGGCTAATCGGTGCATGTGTAGGTAAAGGAAAAATGAACCGTAACCAGTGAGAGGGATCCAGTGTAGTACTATCTAGCCAGTCAAAGGACCCAATAACTATTTAATGGTAGTATCACAACGGGTGGCAGGTGAAAAGTATAAACCTTTTTATTTTGTCCATTAACTTATTTTAGCCGCAAATAGTTTTTCGATTAGTTTAATTCTCAACGAAAGTGCAGGACACGTAAATCTTTATGCCTATATATGAGAGGTATTTCAAATACTCTTTTTAATTCCACACAGGTAACGAAATCGGTACCTATGAAGCATGGATTGAATGGGGAAAAATCTTAACAAAGTACTTGCCATTAAGAAGAGTGATAATATGAAAATGGCCTACAGATATCTTACAAATGGAAATTTTCATCGAATATGAAGTAATATTCAATGAATATTATGATAGCCTTCCTACTTTTGTCAATTGTTGAAGTGTATAAGATCAAAATTGTTGTCAGATTCTAGGCTATAGTAAACATTCATTCTACATATATGTTCATAAAAATTAATTGGGGAATACCTGTTTATATTTATCTTTTGAATGGAATATTAGACTTCTTGGCACTTGGAGAAAATACATCTTACTTAGCTCTTTGATTACAGATCTTATAACGTTTTTTTGCGTCACCTATACTGTGGCTCTCCTCCTTTCGTCCTCCTATATATATATATATATATATATATATATATATATATATATATATATATATATATATATATATATATATATATGTATGTATATATTATATATGTGTATATATATGTATATGATATATATACATATATATGTATATATAAAATATATATATATATATATATATATATATATATATATATATATATATATATATATATATATATATTGTGTGTGTGTATTGAGAGAGAGAGAGAGAGAGAGAGAGAGAGAGAGAGAGAGAGAGAGAGAGAGAGAGAGAGAGAGAGAGAGAGATTCTTTTCTGTGTTTTCTCTTATTGTTATGTATTCCAAGACATTAAACCTATTAGCCGTTGCACCTCTTGGTACTGACGTTAAACTGCAATTCCTGAAATTTGTTGTACCGAAGAATTTATACAAAATAACGAATGCCTTCTTTTAAATTTCCTGTTTGCTATATTGTATTAGATTCCTTCTGCAAAATCTTACCATTTTTGCTGACATATATGTATGCTTATATTTGTATCAAAGTTTCAGTCGCGACATTGTCCTGGGAATTTTTTTCAAATATTCGACAATTACGCTCTCTCTCTCTTTTCAAATATTCGACAATTACGCTCTCTCTCTCTTTTCAAATATTCGACAATTACGCTCTCTCTCTCTCTCTCTCTCTCTCTCTCTCTCTCTCTCTCTCTCTCTCTCTCTCTCTCTCATACACACAAACAGAATTAGGCTAAGTAATAAAGCTGACATGCAGTAAAAATGCCTAAATTAACTTTACTCAATGCCCTTGATATCTTTATTGTAAACAATTTTAATAACAGGTTCCTTTGTGAGTAGGATAACACTAATTGTTAGAATACTTCCTGCTGTCGCCGACGACTCCGATGTTACGTCTAGACATAGCAAACGATGTTCTCTTGTTTATTCATTCAATTATTTACTAACATTTGTTCAGTGCCCATCTGAGATATCAATGTAATGATCTGATTTATAACTTGTGACCCAATACACTGTGTGTGTGAATAGTTATTTTATTGAATATTTTTTTGTTTTGAGTGTTTACCTTACGTTTTAATGTATGATAAAGAACTTAGATAACGTTATCTAGAACATTATATAACTAGTAAAGCAATTTATCATGATTTTACATGGTGCTGAAAGCCAATTTCTCTAAGTATCTAATTTTGGTGTATACATTTCTATGATAGAGTAAAGACAATTTGGTTTTTGAAAAGCTCTTTTCTGAACCTGTTGTTTTCCGTTTTTATAACACAAGTATTTTTACTAGCATGAACTAAAATTCCCCATTCAATTAAAGAGAAATGGTGCAGTTCTCAAAGGGCTGAGACACAGAACAAGAAAGGCGGGAAATGGGAGCACCGTGGCCTGGAAGCGTTGCTATTCAAGATATACCACAATGGTTAAAAAGAAAGAAAAAAAAAATCTACTGTACTGTATTGTACAAGGCCAGAGACTGCAGTGTGGAAAGTAACATAGTATGGAACAGGAGACTTGGAAGTGAAGAAATTATTTAAGAGAAATAATAGAGAAAAGTAAGCATAGACAAATCAGTTTAGTTATGAAATTGGACTCACGTGAACCTGCTAAATAAAGTACTAAAGCGTTGGAACCTATAGTCAATTCTTTTTAGTGAGGCAGATTTGCACCGACTCACAGCGGTGCCCCTTTCGCTCGGAAGAGTTTCCTGATCGCTGATTGGTTGGACAAGATAATTCTACCCAATCAGATAGCAGGAAACTTCTCCGAGCTTAAAGGGTATAGCTGCGAGTCAGTGCAAATGCGCCTCATTAAAAAAAAAATTAAGTATAGTTTGAACTCTCAAGATCCAACGATTCAACTCCGTGACTAGAACTCTGTGACTAGTCCTGTAATTCGGTTACAGTTGGAACAATACTACATAAAGTACATAGTTTTGTTTCAGAGAATGATGCGTTTGGTTAAAATTACATTTAAGACTGCTTCAAGGTTTGTTAATTTTTTTTTCTTTCTTTTATTGCCTTTTAAAGAGACACCTATCAATTAAACTTGGGTATAATGGATAGAGAGGTAGGATTTTGCAACCGACTGTAAAATGGCTTTTTTATACTTGTATTTTATAATATAATTTACAGAATAATATATCGCTCAAGCGAAGTTTGTTAGAACAATTTGGAATAATCCAGGCCAAAATTCCACATGAAAATGGATTTTGGAACTATTTACATGAGTTTTTATAGTATAATTTAACATCGGACTTTATCTTAACTATATATATATATATATATATATATATATATATATATATATATATATATATATATATATATAGTGTGTGTGTGTGCGTATAAGAAGGTGGTGTTTTATACATGTGTTTGTAGCTAAAGTTGAACATATTCTCAAAGATTCGGTATAACTCAGTTTTTAATGTCTTCGATGAGGGAAATCTTGCCACTTTCATTTATATTATTAGAATGGAGTATTTTTTTCATGATGTTCTTGTTACATTAATAGCGGCATCAGAAGTATTAGCATTTGCTGTGGCATTTCAATGCAGAATTCCACCGAGGCGTTTGGGTTTATCGAGAATAGTGGAACACAGGTGATTGCGCGAAGAAACGAACAATGGCCGTCCAATATCTCGAGAGACAGATGGAATTGAATGTCCCCTGGGGGATTAAGGGAGAAGATAAAAGGGCCGAGACACGGAACAAGAAAGGCAGTGGCCGCTTTTAGAAGAAGTTTTGTCGAGGCAAGAGATTTTTATTTTTCCCCAAACTTTGAGATGCGAGTAATTGGGTTTTATTTGAGATGGGGAAAGCCTTGAGAATTTGTATATAAAAACGGGCATATAATTAGTTCGTAATATCATTTCTTGCCTGTTGGGTAGTTTTCAGTAATATACCCTTAATTGATGTAATCCATGAGAGAAAAATTTGTATTGATTGACGTTCATGTGTGGCTCGTCAGTTACCATATTGCATAGTCCTTTTTATTAGTAACTTTATTTTTTAAATAAGATTTTTTTTTTCTTTGAAGCTCATGTTTCCAACCAATTTCTGAAGCCTATTTACATCTCTGGTTCTGCATTGTATCATTGGCCTTGAATTTGATTTTAGTTTCAGTTTTTCTGGTTACGATACCCTTAGAAATATGTATTATTATTATTATTATTATTATTATTATTATTATTATTATTACTAGCTAAGGTGCAACCCTAGCTATAAGCTCAAGGGCTCCATCAGGGAAAAGTAGCCCAGTGAGGAAAGGAAATAAGTAAATAAATAAAACGATATGATAAATAATGAACAATTAAAATAAAATAAGATATTTTAAACACAGTAACAACATACACAAAGATACTTCACATATAAGGTATAAAAGACTTATTCCAGCCTGTTCATCATAGAAACATTTGCTGCAAGTTTGAAATTTTGAAGTTCTACTGATTCAACTACCCGATTAGGAAGATCATTCCACAACTTGGTCATAGCTGGAATAAAACTTCAAGAATACTTTGCAGTATTGAGCCTCATGATGGAGAAGGCAGCACTATTAGAATTATTATATCTTAATGAATGGCCTCGGCACTAAAATGTGGCGTTGACTTCTCGTCATACTGTTGATTATAATTGGCGGTTTTCCATTTTAAGATGATGGTCTGGAATTGTTACATTTACAAGGAATGATTAATTATAGTTCCTTTCAGGAATTAAGACTGATCTTTACTAATGATTTTAAGTAATAATAATAATAATGATAATAATAATAATAATAATAATAATAATAATAATAATAATAATAATAATAACTTTTAGTTCGCAAATTGAGCATGGATCTCAGCTCTACCATTTCTTTAACTGTTGGCTAAACTAAATAAACTGTGTAAAATTATTTTGCTGAACAAATATTTCGATTTTAATTGATTAGTGTATCAATATAAACACACACACACACACACACACACACACACATATATATATATATATATATATATATATATATATATATATATATATATATATATATAATACAACAGCAAAAGCAGTTGTTTCCAGTCCACTGAGGGCAAAGGCCTCGGGCATGTCCTTATCCATGTCTAGAGTTTGACCATTTAATCACCACACTGGCCAGTGCGGAATGGTGAAGGTGGGAGTCTTCAGTCTGGTACCTCACAGCAAACCAACCTAGTATGGGTGGCCCCAACCAGTACAGCTTTGCTGATCATGGCGATACACAAACCCTTTCACCACGTTAAGTTCATAGTCCAGTGGATGATAAACCAAATCCATTTATATATATATATATATATATATATATATATATATATATATATATATATGTATGTGTGTGTGTGTATGTATGTTTGTATATTCCGATGTAGTAAAGAAATTTAATCAATACAATTACATTTTTTATATGGATATTGAATTAACTTAAACTCGTAAATTGGATTGACGTGTGATCCATATGTTTTATTTTAGCTTAAATTTTATACACACTTATTAAGTTATTCATTTGAATACCAAGTAGTTCGTATTCAAATATATCCGGATATCATACATTCGTAGTAAAGAGCTACATAGATTTTACGTATTTTACATTATATAATTTATGTTTTCTATGGAAAATGAATGTATTAGGATGCTGAAATGTGTTAGTAAACATTCGGGGAAGAGATACTCTGCTAATAAAAACAACTTATTTTAAAAAAGCAGAAAAAACCCGTTTATTTTGCGTGTTTGCTTATATAGAGTTCAATGCCGTCGTCAGTACTTACTATTATTATTATTATTATTATTATTATTATTATTATTATGATGATTATTATTATTATTATTATTATTATTATTATTATTATTATTATTAACAACTAAGCTACAACCCTAGTTGGAAAAGCAGAATGCTATAATGCCCAAGGGCTCCAACAAGAAAAAGTAACCCAGTGAGGAAAGGAAATAGGGAAGCAAATAAACTATAAGAGAAGTAGTTAACAATGGAAATAGAATATTTTAAGAACAGTAACAACATTAAAATAGATCTTTCATATATAAACTATAAAAACTACAAAAAAAAAGAAGAAAAAAACACGAGGAAGAGAAATAAACCAGATTAGTGTACCTGAATGTACCCTCAAACAAGAAATTTATCTATTCACTGACTTGGAATTGAATTACAATTATTGCTTATTGTAATTATGGTGTTCAGTGCTGACGCTCGGATTAGGACTTGAATCATTTTGCAAAGCAACGGCGTAAGGCCCAGCCACATTACGCATTGCACATTACATATTTGACACATTACACAAGACATTGACAACATCCGGAGAGAGTCGTAGTGATAACCCACAGGAAAATAAAAGGAAATTTTACGTTAAACAAAAAGCTTTTGTGTATGAGAAGGGAGAAACTCCAAACTAGTGTGGAAGGGAAAAGGGAAAGGGGGAGAGATTAGATTGCTGGAACAATGGAGAAAAGGGGGGAAGGGAAAAATGGGTGGTTCCAGGTCATTCAGTCTCGAGGGATTCGCCTCGGACAAAGGAAGTGACGGTTTCGACCCGTCCGGAGCAAGGAGGTAAAATCGGAAAGGAGATGACTTCGAATTGGTTTTACCAGTAAATGATGTCCAGGCAACTCACAATGGAAGTGAGGGAGGTTGTCAATGGATTGGTATGAGGGTTTTGCCTTTGAAATGTCTTCTTTCCTCGCTATTTCTGTTGTGTTGAGTTCATTATGGCACCCTCTGTCAAGCAAGTATTTTTTTTCTTTTTCTTTTTCTCGCCGACTTTAGTTCTTCCTGAGTGTTGTTGTTGGTGTTGTTGTTGTTTTTGTTGTTGTTGTTTTGGGGCGGGGTGGATATTCCACTGCATATTGGGTTACACGTGGATGAGGGAGGATTTTTTTTTTTTTGTGCGGGGGGCCTTCTGGTAATTCTAAAGTATATATTTAAAAAAAATAGTTGTGGAAATTATACAAAAGCCTGTAAAGGTTGTGGTGGCCGATATGGTAACGTCCCTGACTGGTGAACGCCAAACTGGGGTTCGAATCCCGCTCAAACTCGTTAGTTTCTTTGGTCGCTGAAACCTCACTATCCTTGTGAGCCAAGGTTGGGGGGTTTTGGGGGAGCCTATCGGTGTATCTGCTGAGTCATCAGCAGCCATTGCCTGGCTCTCCTTGGTCCTAGCTTGGGTGGAGAGTGGGCTTGGGAGCTGATCATATGTATACTGTATATGGTCAGTCTCTAGGGCATTGTCCTGCTTGATATGGCAATGTCACTGTCCCTTGCCTCTGCCATTCATGAGTGGCCTTTAAACCTTTAAAAGGCAAAATGTGTAACCGATAAAGAGGGACAGTTGAGCCACAATTTTCCTCTCTGTGCCACAGCATATAGTAATAAAAATAATAATAATATGATTGCGCGCAGAGCATCTGGTGGTTTCAGCCGTCATACTTCTGACTGAAGGTAATTTGTTAGTTACCATGGAGATCAGAGACGATCGATCTAGATCTCCTATGGAATCATGTACAAAATGTCATGCACTGGGAATGTAAAAAGGAAAAGAGAATCTTTTAGTTGAAAATGAATTATTTACCATTCTAGATATATCTTCAACATATATTTTATCATAATCCAACGATTTAATTTACTGTATGTATTTAATCCTGGGAAATGCTTGCGCGGCTTTGAATACATATATTTTATTTTTATAATTCAACATTTAGTGTCACTTTTTTCGCCAGAAAATTGTTATTAATCGTTAGAAAAAGATTGTTGCAATGATAGCAGTTTGAAATGAAAAGAAAAAAAAAATACGTGTTCATAACTAAATGAGAGAAAAAAAAACTACTTTCAGACCGAGATGCCAGTTATTATTCAATAAGGTCAAATGTGAAGCTGTCTCTAACCATTTCAGTTCTAACCTTTACGATGGTGTAATTGTAATAACAAAAAGCGATTTTACAAAAGAAAACCTTGAATATAAAAGATTCCTGTGTTGACGTTCACAGAGAGAGAATTATCTGGAAGCGTAATTCCGATTTTCATAACTGGCGATTTGCGGTTGAGTCAAATTTATGCTGAATTCATTTACCTGCGCATGTACATTAAGGCACTTTTATTACCAATATTTAATGATGGTATATCTTATGTTTAATATGATTTTATAAAAGCGATATTTGTGTTCTGACTGTATTTGCTTCATGGAATGAGTCTGGTAATCTAGATTATTGTTGTTGAATAAGTTTCTATAAATTTGTTTAGGTAATTAAGCTTACAGTGATGTTAAGCTAAAATAAGCAAGTGGTTTGTAGGCTTCCCGACTTCATTTTTACAGTGAAATTTTACTTAATTTTATATCTGGAGTTTCGTTTTACTTCGCCTAAAAATGACAGAAATTTCCCGAACTTATTCTCCCCGAGTCACATTACCAGGAAAAAATTTACAGTTGCAAAAATGAAAACGTTATATCAAGGTATAGGAAAATGGAAAAGGAAAACTTGAAAGACGTTAAAAAAAACCGGGTAGCATGAGCAGATACTCGAAGAAGTTTCAAAATAACTTTTGCGGGAAGAGTTTTGAAATTAGGAGGCATTTTCTCGAGTCCTGCTTTCAAGAAATCGAAGATAAAAACTTCACCGCCATGTTTCGGATAAGATCTATTTCACGCAGAGACTTCCATTTCGGTTTCCATTTAAAATGTCCAGAATAACAAAGTTTGTGTGATAAGTGTTGACATAAGTTTTGTCCTTATTCATTTTCATGAAATGTAGGAATTTTTTTTTTACTTCGGTATCATTAATGGATTTATCAGTGTTTTGTACTCCGTAGGGGTTTAACAAATCCTTCTTTTGTTATATAGATGCGATAGTAACCCCACGTCTTATTTTTTCTTTAAGTCTTGACTTATGTATATTATTCAGTGGTGGATTTCTTTTTATCCTTCAGAAGGTCATTATATACCTAGTGGTTGATCGACTGTTCTGGGTCACTCCCATGATGTGGTATGAAATGCAATTCAGTAATTTTAGGGGATTCCCACTTTCAGATTAAATTATTACC
The DNA here is from genome assembly GCF_036898095.1 of Palaemon carinicauda. Taxonomy (NCBI): domain Eukaryota; kingdom Metazoa; phylum Arthropoda; class Malacostraca; order Decapoda; family Palaemonidae; genus Palaemon; species Palaemon carinicauda. The sequence goes on from NC_090739.1 coordinate 68,806,104, forward strand.
ATTTTGTCTCAAGACCTTGATAGATTTATTTTCTTTAAATTTATTGATTATCAGGTAAGTTATCTGTTTGTTGAAGTTTATTTGGCAGTCCACACCAGGTCTCTAATGTTCATTAACATCTGACCGTCACTTACGGACTGTCATTAAGCATGAGCCTGTACTGGCTTAATATATCAACCAACTAATTTACTTTTGTCTTTTTAATGAATCTATTATGTTGCTGTTGTTACACAATGCGTGGATTGATTTTATGATTCAAATACACCCAAAATATTTGGAAAGAAGTTCTCGATTACTTTGAATTTGTAGACGTCGTTTATCCCTAAACATGAAACTGGATAATTGGGAACTATTTTCTTATGTGTAATAGGTTCCCGCTCTTTTCATATATATTACATTTTTTTTCTTGTAATTTTATTTTGGTTTTGATGGCTCCCACCACATGTTTTGAGATTTTGAACATGAAATTACCTTAGGTGTTGCTAGAAGGTTTCTAGATAATATTATAGACCGTTTGAAAATTAGGATTATTTTAATATTTCAGTCTCTCTTGTAAGAGTAAAATTGGGCGAGGTCTGGCCAGGGCTGCATCAGGTGTACCATTGATATATTAAGGTGTAGACAGTGAAGGTGTGTATGTGTGAAGTAGTTAGCTGCTGTTTTGTTATGTCTGCCTTTTGCAGGACCTTCATACAAGTTGACTTTCAAGATTGCATATCAGCATGCGACTTTTTATTTTTTTTTTTCTCCTAGAAATAAGTCCCCTACCGTCGAAATTATTTTGCTTTGGATTGAACTTAACATTAACTGATATCTGTTTTATCTCTCTCTCTCTCTCTCTCTCTCTCTCTCTCTCTCTCTCTCTCTCTCTCATACCCCATCTCGTCTGAATTTCCTGGTCATCTTTTGTGATTAAATTTTTTTTTAACGAAATTTTTAGATTTCACAGTGCGGTAGGTATATTGAGAATTCATGTATATTATATCGATCCTGACATTTTTGAGGTACTAAAACTAGATTGAACAAATAAATGAATCAAAAATTCTTTCACCCTCTTATTTCTATGATGATCTTCCAACTCCTCTCTCATTATCCTGTCCTCATCTCAATTCCGTGTAAGGTCACCCCGTCATTCACGCTTTCGAAGGAGGAGGAGGAGGAGGAGGAGGAGGAGGAGGAATTGAGAGGTGAAAGAAGAGGCGCAAGAGTTCTCCCAATGGCAACTCCCCTTTAAGTCTGGGTAAGGCCCATGAGGAGTTTCGCCCTGAACTTCGAATTTTGTCTTAATTAACCAGACCGGAGAGATATTTGGTCGTTTAGATCTTGGTCACTTTAACTCCTCCCTTACCATCCCCCACCTTTCCACCTACATGACTCCCTCCCCATTCCCTCACCTTCTCTCACTTCCCAATCCGCTTTTTATTTGAGACTAGAATTCTAAATAGATATCTTCTAACACCATCAGCCGTCATGACTGACCGAGTGACTGACTGCAGCTTGAAGGATTTATGGAATAATTCCTCTAAGGACTGCAGGAACCCCCGTGAATCTCCCTACCTCTTCCCTTACCCTCGTGACTCCCAAGGAGCTCTTGTCTTATCCTCCATTTGCCTCTATTAATGAAGGAAGTTAGGCGCCGAAGTTCGGGGTTGGGGATACGTCCTCTTGATTAAGGGATTATTATGACTTGAGGGAGGAGAGAGGGAGGGAGGGAGTTTGTGAGGTCGCTGTGGCATATTTCATTATCACGCTTGTGTGTTTATTCGACTGGTGGGTTGAGTCTGCCATTAATTTTTTTTATTTTTTTTTCTTCATGAGCAGAGTGGCTGGAGGGAAATATTGGGAGTTCATTGGCAGAGGGAAGAGGCGCGTGTATTGTTGCATGGCTGGAGGGAAATTCATGTTAATGAAGAGAGAGAGAGAGAGAGAGAGAGAGAGAGAGAGAGAGAGAGAGAGAGGAGAGAGAGAGAGAGAGAGATTTTGTCTCATCAAAACTTGTTAAAATCTTTATAATCAGATTAAAACTTCTATTTGTTAATGAGAGAGAGAGAGAGAGAGAGAGAGAGAGAGAGAGAGAGAGAGAGAGAGAGAGAGAGAGAGAGAGAGAGAGAATTTTGTATCATCAAAACTGGTTAAAATCTTTATAATCAGATTAAAACTTCTATTTGTGAATGAGAGAGAGAGAGAGAGAGAGAGAGAGAGAGAGAGAGAGAGAGAGAGCATTGTATCATCAGTGGTTGTTGAAAGATAAAGAAATAATATTAAAACTTCTATCAGATGGCTGCTCGCTCTTCGTTATTGCAAAATCCTTTAGTTTCTACATTGGTATGTGCGCTGCTCTTGCGAAATGTCAGAATATAATTTTAAAAATGCTTATTGTTTTCCTGGTTTCCGACCTGAGTTTTAGTTGTAAGTTCATTCGTATTTAGCTAATATGTACAGCTCCTAGCAATCCTTATCACGAGTGTCACAGTCATTCCTGTACGTTTTGCCATAATCTCTGCTTATCATTTCATGTTTTTAAACAAGAATCACGAATAAGCCATCTTCGCACGCACTAGTTCCATGACTTTCAATATTTTGAGTACGTGAGTCCAATTTAATAATATTAGTCTTTGTGTGCGTTTTGTGTTTTTTAATCAAACAATCACTAAGGAATTGTGTCTTCTTTTTTTTTTTTCTTTTTATCTCTCCTTTTTTAGTGACTTGATTGACCTTTTCTCGTTATATTTAATTATAATTATTTCTTGAATTTACCTCTTGGCACGCTTTGGTTGCATCTTCCACAGTGCATATTGCCTTCCAATCTTTATCGGTCGGCTGATCCTTTGTCTCCAAGTCTTAACTGTGTGAAATCCATCTTGTCCATATCCCTAAGAGGTAAGCGAGTCATATGACCCAGTGGTGTGGGTCAGCGGTTTCTGGGGAAGTTTACTGACAACCATTCATTTTACCACTTTTTTATCTTTTATTTTTATTTTACCATTTTTCGTGATTTTTTTTTTTTACTTACTGTTTCCGGGAGATGTTCGGGTTCTTGTTTGTTACGAAAACTACGACTTTAAAGTTTCTCTGACAAGGATAACACTTCACGCAGTGAAGAGCAGAATTGTTTGAATGACTTGGTGAAAAATAAAACTTTTTAAGTTACAAAACAAAGCGCCGAGAATAGGAGGAATGGGGTCTCTGGTTAATTAAATCTCGAACGTTGTATTCTTGTTAGAAAGGTGTCTTTACTTGACGTAGTTGTGTATTCTAATTTTTATTTGTTTCTTTCGGGTTCAATTTGGGTAGTGAATATTTTGAGTCAGATAACTGGGCAAATCCTTTTTTTTTCAGTGCAGTTACTTGTCCGAGAAGAAAACAAAGTTACAATTTTTATTTTTAGTAATGCCAGGTAGCATCCTCTCTCTCTCTCTCTCTCTCTCTCTCTCTCTCTCTCTCTCTCTCTCTCTCTCTCTCTCTCTCTCTCTCTCTCTCTGTTTTAAATACTTCCCATTGGAGTTGGGTTGCGTGAATGTTTTGGTTCCGTAGATCCCCTAATTTATGAGCATGAATTTGTCAATAGCAGCCACCGTCAACACAGCTCGTATCCAATCATTTAATATTGAAATGTTTTCACTGTATTGATAGGATCAACTGTTACCCTAATGCCATGTTTTTTTGTGGCTATATAATGTTATTGTCTCATTTTCTATCAAAAACAACAGAACGTGTAATCTCAATAACAAACAAAGCTTTGAGTTTATATAGTGGTCATGTTGTTGAGGGGATTTGCTTAGATTCATGTGTTGTTTATGAGCTGATAAATGTGTTGCTATTACTCTTTTCTTTCATGTAATGTTTTGCGATTACAATCCCACATTTACTGTGTGAATGGGTATAATGCTTGCGGTTTCATTGGAAATTTTGAGTACTGTAAAGTAATTCATTTTCTATTTTGGAGGTTTTGAAGGGTATCCGACATGAATAACCGTTAACTAACATGTCTAATTACAACCCTTTTTTCATCTGCTTGTTGCAGAACTCTAACACCTTTCCTGATTGTTTTGTTGATGGGCAATTTCCATTTTAACACCTACCATTTCTTTTCGTTTTGAAGGATACAATTTCTGTTTCATTTTTATAGCTACCATTTTTCTGTTGCATTTGAAAGCAGTCATTTATTTAAAAGTTTGATAGCTACCATATCTCTTGCATTCTGATAACAGCCACTTCTCTTTCATCGTGATAGCTACTATGTCTGTTTCATTTTAAAAGCAACATTCTCTTTCATTTGGACAGCTACCATTTTCATGATTTATTGTAATAGAATCCATTTCTGTTCATTTTAACAGCTTTTATTTCTGTTTTGTTATGACAAGTGCTTATTCCACTTTATTTCGACCGCCACAGTTTTTCATTTTTCACTAACCTCTATTGTCCCGATTCTCATATTTTCTTATCCTCCGATCGTGTTAAGGTAATTTTTATAAACTTGATTTAATCATTATTCATTTGAAATATTTTTTTTATTCATTCTTGTAGTGAGGTGGATGAGGTATACAGTATATCATTTGTGATCTGATGGGTCCCAATTTGATGCTGATCATTGACTGTCTTATAACCTTGTACAACGTTCATTCATTTTTTGTATAGATTCTACAGTAATCAATTCAACGACCTCTTATCTACCACTGATTTTTGCCATTGAGTGTAATGGTGTTCCTTTACGAAGCGAGCGTGGTTTTTATACATTATTCATTTTTTTCTAATCAAAGTTTTAGTGGAAAGATTTTGAAGTCCTGAAGAATGATCTTCTTCGCATTGAATTGTGGCTGAGAATAATGAAAACGATTTTTACTTAATAGTGATCCCAATTTTTGGTTTGATTTGATGGCAAGTAAAAATATCTTCCTGTTTTTAACCACTGTTGTCGAATTGTAAAGTTACTTGTTTTGAACAGTGACAGTGAACTCGCGGAAATCCTATAAATATTTTATTTTGCTGGCTGTTCATTGCTGCAGAGCTGGCTATGTTGCTCAGAAATGTATGTTTGTACGTATATAACCATATACTGTATATATATACACGCACACAGACACACACACACACACACACACACATATATATATATATATATATATATATATATATATATATATATATATATATATATTCATCAGCTATTACTAGTCCACTTCAGGACAAAGGCCCCAGGCATGTCCTTCCACTTCCGGCGTTTTATGGTCTTTCTATGCCAGTCTATACCCGAATATTTGCTTAGCTCGTCAATCCATCGTCTTCTCTTCCTTCTCCTGCTTCGTTCGCAATCTCTAGGGACCCATTCTATTGTTCTTAATATCCATCTATTATCTGCCATTCTCATTATATTTCCTGCCCATGTCTATTTTTACACGGTTTTAGAATCTCTAGTTTGCTTTCGTTTCTAAGTTGCCCTTTTTCTGTTTCTTAGTGTTACAACATCATTATTCTTTCCATTGCTCTGAATTGTAATTAGCGTAGATTTTAAGGCTTTAATAAGAATAGGTTAATACTGATAGGTCCATCTGACTAAATACTTTTCTTTTTAGAGAAAGTGGCATTATACTTTTCATAATCTCGCTTTGTTTACGAGAACCTGTCCATTCTATGCTTATCCTTCTTTAAATTTCGGTCTCATGTCCTTGGGAAACACTTACTGTCTGTCTTAAGTATATATATTCATTAACAATTCCTAGAGGTTCGTCCATAACCTTTTTTTGTTGTCTTTGCATTTTCATTGAATGTCATCATATCTATATCATGTGCAAATCTCAATTTGTTAAGGTATTCCCCATTAATGTTAATTCCTACATTTTCCCAATCTAAATCTTTTAAAACTTCTTTTAGGCACGCTGTAACTAATTTAGGAGAGATGGGAGTCTCCCTGCCTAACCCCTTTCTCAATCGGAATTTTCTAATTATATTTAGTTTTAGGATTACTGTACTAAATTTGACAAGACTCAATGAAAGAAGGATTTGAAGTTCTGTGGCATCCTGACATCGAAGTTGGCAGGACTCAAAAACTTTCTCATAATCTATGAATGCCATATCGTATTTCAACTTTTTTATCATGAGTGTTTTTATGCGCTCTTTAGAAACCAATGGTAATAAATATGATTTGATGTAAATTCTTAAAATTGTCTTATCTTGTCCATACCCCCCTTTTTTTAATCTATTTTTCAGCGTTATGGAATTCTCTCTACTTTAGTGTACATAAAGGTTTTCATGAGAATGAAAATTATAATGATATACATTATTAATAAAATTAATAATACTGCTCTTTCCTTATGTTTTAAGCCATTTGTTGTGATCGAGACTTTAATGACAATGATGAATATGATAAAGATAATAATTTTCCCAAATCTCTGTAAAATTTGTTCGGTGAGAACTAATAATTAAGAAATTATTAGAGCATCTGTGGCTTTTAAACTCACAGTTGTGCACAGAAACTATTAAATGTAAATTATGACGTTCATGATAAAAAAAAAATACTATCAGCTATGGTAATAGTAAGCTTTTTTCAGGTGTGTGCTTCATATTTGGCCAGGCGATATTCGTTCACGATTCTCGGCGTTTTTATGTCCCAATTGATAAATAATTTTGAAGTACTATGCATTTCATCAGCGGGCAAAGACCATTTAAAGCAAATATCTCCGAAACGAATCGTTAGATCAGTTTAATTAAGCACAACACCTATAACATCCCGGGCTAATTTATGGCCGATATACTATAATCCTATAAGTGTTATATTGGAGTTTACTGAAGGATATTAAGCCTAATCAAGTCATTATATCCAAGGTGTTATACAGAATCGGGGGAGTATGGGGTGCTCATCTAACCTCTCCATCAACGCCCAAAGCATCCCCCAGACCACCTCTTGCCTACCCCACTATCGCAGTCTCCCCCTCCCCATTTCCCTCTTCACTCCCAGTCGCACTATCTCTGTCCCGTCTTTGAATTTCCATGCTTTGTTTATTTTAATTACGTACATGATATTTGAATATGACAATATGTATATACCTACATATAAGGCGACCAAAATGATGAAGTGAGTTTTGGTTTTGTCCAATCCAATAAAATCGTTCATAGTTGCTTCATAAGTTTTTTACCTTTTTATATAATCAATTAATGCCTTCATTGAATTTCCTCCATCTCCCGTATCCCTTCCCCCTCTCTGAGGCCCTCCCCCTCCTTTGTCGAGTGTATGACGTAAGCAGTCTGCGACAGGGCATTTATCATTGACTGCCAAAGCACAACCAAGAGCAACATTGTCTGGAATGTTATTCCTTTGACCCCGTCCGTGGGTATAGAACAACATTTTGTTTTTCGTACCTACTTGTAGTAAATTATCATATGTTAAGATTATAAAAAGATAAAATGGGGTCTTGATAAATGGGTGAATAAATGGCGGCAGGAAATATATAAACTGAATGATATTGTACATCTATTCCTTAGTATTCGTTCAATCAAAACGCTGCTACACTGGCTTTGGAATTACAAAGATTCATTATGGGTTTTGGCAGCCTTATTTACACCGAGCGGCCAAAAGAAAGATTTGTGACACACACACACACACACACACACACACACACACATATATATATATATATATATATATATATATATATATATATATATATATATGGGAGGAACACAATAGTGATAAGGGAGGTGAGGAGCTGAGGTGTATAAGAGATGTGATTAGGAGGGCGAGACAAGCGAGATCAAAGTAGTTTCCTTTGAATGCGCCAACTGACTATAATTTGTGTGATTATTCACTAGTAAACTCCTTACGTAACACACAGCAATATTATTGTGTAGGTTATATGTAAGTCCATTCAGTTGGTAGTTACGTCAACATAGAACCGGAAGTGGAAGAAAAAGTAAACAAAAAATTTGTTTCGTGGTTTATTTGTGGATTTTTAATCTTTAGATGTTCTCATCATCATTTCACAGGTGTGTGCGTGTGTGTGTGTGTGTGTGTGTGTGTGTGTGTGTGTTGTAAACAACACATTAGCAAAGATGTTGTGGGGAAGGAGATATGTGACTATTCATATTCATAACTCATAATTTTTAGAGTGTATATGTACTTTAATTTTCATTTTTATGCTATATCTTACGATAATGACTCCATCAGGTTAATTATATTTGAAAATAACAAGAAGGCTATTAATCTTCACAACGAATAATAAATAATCTCACAGAGATGAAAACTAGTGTGATTCATGGAAGGGAGTGTCAAAAATGAACACTGTGAACCTTTGCACTATTTCATATTCTGGGATTAGCACCACATCTGTCACACGCCATTTAACGATTCACCATTAAAGACCCTTCAAATGCACTGCCTTGCCTTGATGAGGGAGATTCAAGGTAATGACAGTTATAACTGACAGCTTGAATGATAAAAAGGGGTCTTGATAAATGGGTGAAAAAAGGCTGCAGTAAATGTGTGGACTGGATATTATACATCTATTCCTTAGTATTCGTTCAATCGAAACGCTACACTGGTTTTGGATACAATGGTTCTTTATGGGCTTTGGCAGCCTTATTTACACCGAACGACCAAAAGATATATATATATATATATATATATATATATATATATATATATATATATATATATATATATATATGTATATATATAGTATATATATATGTATATATATATATATATATATATATATATATATATATAGGCTATATGTATGTATGTAAGTATATATATATATAATGTATATATATATATATATATATATATATATATATATATATATATATATATATATAATGTATGTGTGTATTTGAATACATTCAGAAATATTGCTGTGACTTTACATAAGATTCAATCTATCCCTAGAAACCTTGTGGCGAGAATATCAGTATTAAATCTTTATGAAAAAAAAAATTCAGTTCTTTATTATTATTATTATTATTATTATTATTATTATTGTTATTGTTTTTGTTTTTATTGTTATAATTATTATTATTATTATTATTATTATTATTATTATTATTATTATTACTTGCTAAAGCTACAACCCTACAAAAGCAGGATACTATAAACCCAGAGGCTCCAACAAGGAAATTAGCCCAGCGAGGAAAGGAAGTAAGAGAAGTAATTAACAATCAAAATAATATATTTTAAGAACAGTAACGACATTAAAAGAAAATAGTATTTCATATGTAAACTATAAAAAAAAACTTAATAAAATGAGAGTAAGAGAAATAACACCCTTTTAGGTGGCCTTACCGCCAGCACTCGCAAACTACGAAACCAAAATATTCCATTTGTGTGCAATGTCATTTACGATTATGTTCTTTACTTAAAGCAGGCAGATTTCCCCCCATTTCCTGACAGCATTCATGAAATTCCTTCGTTGCAATCCGTTTATCCTCTGAGGCGCGAATTTGAAAGGAAACTCGGACTGTGAATTTATAAGGATATTTTACCTTTTTAGTACCTCATTCAATATGCATATGGTACCGTATCTCCCTTTGTGACGGAAAATCCAATGGCTTTACGGGAGGGCATTATATACGTTTTATGCATACAGAAGTCATGAGTTTCTGTATTTTCAAATGAAGTACTTATTGGCTTGTTCATGTATATTTTCAGTATAATCATAAAAGTCTCTCTCTCTCTCTCTCTCTCTCTCTCTCTCTCTCTCTCTCTCTCTCTCTCTCTCTCTCTCTCTCTCTCTCTCTCTCTCTATATATATATATATATATATATGTGTGTGTGTGTATACATATATGTACATATATGTATATGTATATATATATGTACATGTATATGTATATATATATATATATATATATATATATATATTTATATATGTGTAATATATATATATATATTAGAGAGAGAGAGAGAGAGAGAGAGAGAGAGAGAGAGAGAGAGAGAGAGAGAGAGAGAGAGATACTTTTATGATTATATTGAAAATATACTGTACACGAACAAGCCAATATAAATATATATATATATATATATATATATATATATATATATTTTATATATATATATATATATATATATATATGTGTGTATATATATATATATATATATATATATATATATATATATATATATATATATATATATATATATATATATATATATATTACCGTTGTTGTAATGTGGCATAGCCTTGATAATGCTGCGTTGGGTAAGACCAGTGGTTTTGGATACAATTATTTGTTAACTCAAGGCATAGGAGTGGCCGGTGAAGGGTTGGTGACCCGAAAATCTCACATGAGACTCTTCTTATGAATCCAACATCAACCATGGTTTCATTACTGTGGTATTCCAGGAAAGAAAATAATGGCTGCTGTTCTATGAAAATCACAAGGGCTGTAAATGTGTTTCAGAAGAGGAAATAGATAATTTACGGAGAGAATGCCGGTTGCCTTTCGAGTTTCTGGAATAGATATAGAAATTTATTGTTTACAGGAATGATGAATTTGACTAATGGTGCATTATTAGCTTAAAAGTTTAGAGCTAAGGAAGGGATACCATATGCAATCCTGGAATATTTTGACAGCTGATTGCATAAGTAAGATTGAGGGGCAAAAAAAAGTTTCTATAGCAAGTCTATATGGTCTTGAAATAGAAAATATTGAGTGTGAAAGGGCGGCCTTTTTCTTGCAAGGATTAATATATGGCTTATTGATTTTGAGGATGTAAGTGACAGAGACAGTGATAGCGATGTTAGAATTTATGAAGTAAACGAAGAGTTTTGTGGAAATTGTTTTGGAAATGGACTTGTTTGGTGGAAATATGGTGTTTCTTGTAAGAATAATAACTACACAGAAAAGAGAAAATTAGTGTTTTTGTATGTGTAGCAATGCTTATGCAAATGAAGTGTTTTATACTCTCTCTCTTTTTTTTATTAAAGTAACTACAGTATATTAAAGAAAGATAGGCCTTGAGTGTCGAGAAAGGATGATATATATGACGCCTGTCTGTGATGTACAAATGTATGAATTAAGAAATTGTTATCTAGATAAAAGACTCCTGAATCTACAAGAAAATGCCCAAAAGATAAGAATCTCTTTTTACCTTCGGCAACGAAGTTGGAAGGAGGTTATGTTTTACCCCGTTTGTGTTTGTGAACAGCTTCCTGGCAACAATTTTAATCGTAGAATAATGAAACTTGCATGGATTAACCGTTATGTAAAAAGCTGGATATAATTAAATTTTGGAAGGTCAAGGTCAAGGTTACGGTCAAGCAAAATGTCCAGTTCACGTAATCAGCCATAACTTTGGACATCGTTGTCACAGAGACTTCAAACTTGGTTCATATTTGAGTGTATGAAAGTCCACGCCAATAACTACATGTTAAGGTCAAAGTCGAGCCAAAGGTCTCGATACAAGCTGCCGCGGCGGAGGTCAAGGTCGAGCAAAAGGTCGGAAAATTAGCTGCCGCGGCGGAGGTCTTCGCTCTCCTTAGTGCCCCTCTAGATACTTCATTTTCATCGCCCAAACTGTTAGCTATTACTGTCAAGAGGAATTTCCGATGTTCGAAATGAATGGGAAGAAGCAAAGTTACAGGGAATCGGTGTGTTATTAACAAAGCAACCAGGGTTTGACTGAATTCGCCTTGAAGGAAAAAAATCTCATGTGTAAACTCTGACCTATAACAAAATCATATATTACTTTGAACGTCGACTTCTTTGTCGAAAGCTTTATACAGTGACATTTGGAGCTTTAGCTATGAATGAGATTTTAATGATTTGCAGGAGTAACTATTTATACAGATGTTTAATTAAATGAATTCCTATCTGTATTGGCTCAGGCCAGATGTATCATGCACATTGAAGTGACTTAAAATTAATCATTTCTTCTTGCTGTCGGAACAAGATCCTGTCCAGTATTTAGCCAGCTGATATATATATATATATATATATATATATATATATATATATATATATATATATACACATATATATATATACATATATATATATATATATATATATATATATATATATATATATATATGTGTGTGTGTGTGTGTGTGTGTGTGTGTGTGTGTGTGTGTGCCTAAGACATGCGGACAGTATATATTATATATTTATATTTATTTGATTATCCACATCCCCTACTTGGTTAGCTACCCTACTATAAAATTGACTGTAATTGAACGAAGTTGATATAAATAAAAGGAATAATAGCCATCACATTCTTTGTAATATGCTTGAGCTTAGAACACACTTGTCATTAGGTAGATGAATTGGAACGCTTGTAAGTGAGTGGGATGGGAATGATCATTAATTGATTCTGAGAGTGAAGAAATAAGAGAACGAAAAATAGGAAAATGAATTCGTTGTTCTGGTAGAATGGTACTTGAGCTGATAATTGAAGGGGAAGGAGTATTGTTCATTTAAAAGACAGCTTGAGAAATGTTAAGAAATTAAATTGTCAAGTTCACTATCGGGGCAAATATGTTAAACGAACATGATCCTGAATGAATGAATGAAAGATTTGAAGTTCTCTGGCATCCTGACATCGAAGGTCATTGTTGCCGATATCGTTTATTATAAATAAAGATTAAAAGAATATTCAATTAAAACCAGAAAAGTAAATATGTTATAAAAGTTAAATAACATTGAGAAGACCTGCTTGCTGAGGTAAATTACTGAATTGTAAGTAGTTTCATAGGAAATCTCTAAAGTAAGTGAAATTTGATAGTATAGTGTATTAGAATTTTCTAGATTGAGCTTATTCAGAGTCAGAGGTAAATACACGAATGCATAAGGAGTCGAAAGTGGGTAACAAATTATATTAAAAGTAAGTTTAATATTAAATGATACAGTGTTTGCTGTCAAGCAAGTAAGTTGTTTTTATACTGTACGTGTTTTAATATTTGATACCATATAACCTCAAAGGCAGGAAATGTATAAGGGGATAATTGGGTATGATATCGTTTTGAATTTCAGAAAAGCATTAGTTTTTAATTAAATGAGTTGTCTCTTTTTACTATGTATAAGTGAAAGTATCGTAAATCCCAAATTTTTATTAAATGAATGGGTTTGTGTCATTATTTGTGTCAGATCTCTGTGAAAAGAACTATAATTGAATATTTTTGGCAACCCTAATCTATGTTTATGAGAGCTCCAGTCCATCACCCTAGAAGAGGGACAATAGATCCGGGTTACTGTAATGAATCATCTATTGGTTCTTGCTTTTTTTTTCTTCATAGTGTCATCTCTTCTCCAGGTTGCATAATTAATCCACTTCGTGTCCCCTTTCTTTCATGTTCGTTTTCGTCAATAATCCGATAATCCATACCCCCATAGGGGTCCTGGATGCTTACGTGTCTTTCATGTATTTTTCATAAGGACGTCCATATGTGTAGATCAGAATGTACAGAAGCGAATGGATGTCCCATAATTCCTTAATCGGTTGAATGAGTAAGCAGTGTTTAAAATTGTCAAATTGATACATGAATGTGTGATTTGTATCGGGTCCCGTTTTATCGGAATCTGCTGCCATTTCAGTCCAAGGGTTTCTGTAACAATTTATTTTCCAAAATAGTACTTCCTTTATTACATTGTAATGAGTAAATCCAACTGCTTTATGGGCATGGGTGCATTTGGATTTGCGCTCATGATTAAAGAAATCGAAGGTTTCATCTAATGCTGCGTCGGAGAAATTTCTGGAGATTACACTTTTGTTTGTTTGATGGCGAGTGCTCCTGTGGGATAGTTCAAGTGCTTGGCTTTTGTTGCCTCAATAGTTTTTCGGTGTTAATTTTTTCTTCTCAGTCTTTATTGGCCATATCCGTAAATTATTATTTCTTATTTAGTATATTTTCTAGTTATATATATATATATATATATATATATATATATATATATATATATATATATATATATATATATATATTTAGGAAAACAGGCTTAAAATTCCTTAGTTTTTTATAAGCCATTTCAGTACCTAAATAGTGATTATGTTATTATTATTATTGTTATTATTATTATTATCATTATTATTATTACTATTATTATTATTATTATTGTTGTTGTTGTTGTTTACTCTCATGCCCCTAAATTTAGATCTTACTGAATAAATTACAACTCCTAAAGATTAGATTGTTGGGTGAATGTAAAATGGATTCCGCCAGAATGTACGTCTTTACTCCTTATATGTTCTATTGTATTTTCTTTTTAGATACCGGTAGATATCTTAGGAGTGTACAGACTCGTACAATACTCGTAATCAAAGGAATGGAAGTTCTAGTACTGAAAGCGTGGTGTGTACATAAAGGGCGGCAAAGACTGGTAGCAGTGTTGAAAAGTTTTTTTTTTATGAATATTTCCCTTATTGTAAAGAATTAGTTTCTTGTTAAGCCTCTCGCTTTTATTGCACTTTGCGTTTTTTAGTAAGTCGTGGTGAAAGAATTTATCCGTATTATGATCTGTCCTTTGCGCAAAAAGAAAAGCCTTTTGAATTGGATCTAAGCTTTTAGGAAACTTCGCATCAAAGTTTTTGTGTAATTTGAACGAATTCAAACCAAATTAGAATTTTTAACTATCGTGAAGTATAGAGGGAACACATTTCCTTTAAAAAAGATTTTTTTTTATTTAACAAGCACTGCTGAACCCCATGATTTTTTTTTTTTTTTTTTTTTTCATGTCGAGATACTGTGTAACGAACGATTTTCCCGAATTAATGATGAATACCTTGCTTGCGTTTGCAGTACATGTTTGTATTGTGATCACGTGAAAACAGGTTAAAAAGCGAATTTTTGCATTCATATCCCCAAAATCTTTTTCAGTATTTCATATGGGAATGGGCGTATACAAACAAAGGAACCTGTGCATGGTTTGTCAATCACTTGCAGTTCAGTAGTGTGAATTTTCAGTCGAGCATTTTTTACCTTTGCTTGGGATTTGGGTTGTGGTCTCTTCATGTGTGCGTGTGCGTGTGTGTGTTTCTTTTTTGCCAATTATATTGGTGTGTGAGGGCGTAATTTTATCATTAATAAGTCAGGGAGATTTGTTTTATTTATATATGTACATATAAGTATATATATATATATATATATATATATATATATATATATATATATATATATTATTTATATATATATACATATATATATATGTATATATATATATATATATATATATATATATATATATATATATATATATATATATAAAAGCAATCTCCTTTTGTTTTTGTGCTATGAAGTACGAATGTATGTATATCTGTAGTTGATTTTACAGTTGAGTGCTGGTTATATTATAAGCATTTAGAGTATGGAAATTAAGAAATTAAATAGAAGTTGGTTATGGCCGAGTTTTTTCTTATCAACTGTTTTTAACATGGAAAAAGTTAACATAATTATTTTTGTGTTTTTGTATTTCACAGAATCCAAAAGGTATCAACACAATATGTAGACTAGTACTTTTGTAAGCGTTTTTTGGCAATTTTTTTTTTATTCATAATCAGATATTCCATGTATATCCCGACAGTTCTAGCACTGGTCAGAATGATATTCTCTGATTGATGGAATTGCTAAAAGTTGCGATCGCTGTACGATAGAAATCCATAGATTTATTCCAACTGGGTGTATGACTTACCCTTACCCTACCTAGGGTGCCATGTTCGAATTTGGGGTTTTCGACTTGACCCCGATCTCTGTAAACTGAATAGTGCTTAGGTATTCTTGATAATTTTAGGTTACTAGTATCTTTGTGTTGTTAAACAGGCTTATATATCTTTCTTTCATAAAACGTAATTTTTAATTAACCAGTATATCAGTAACGCGTTGTTAAAGTTACGGTGTCTTAGAACGTCTTTGATACTTTAGAGAGGCAATCGAAATACTGGATTGAAATCATATAATATCCAGTTAAATCTTGACTAATTTTTTTTTTTTTTGTATATAATTTTGTTACACAGGGCACTCATAAAGTTGTAGATTACAGCCATTACTCTTAAAGTTGAAGCAGCATTTTGTGAAAGCTGATACAGTTATAACTGGAGGAACACTCAGTAGAGCGCAGACCTCCGCAGCGGCAGCTTATTTGTCGACCTTTTGCTCAACCTTGACCTTGACTTTTGACCTTTACATGTATTAATTGGCGTGGATTTTCATACACTCAAATATGAACCAAGTTTGAAGTCTCTTTGACAACGATTTCCAAAGTTATGGCTGATTACGTGAATTGGACATATTGCATGGCCATGACCTTGACTTTCCAAAATTTAATCATTAACAGCTTTTTGCATAACAGTTAATCCCGGCAATTGTGGCCAGGAAGCTGTCTCCAAACAAACACACACAGACAAACAGGAGCGAAAACATAACCTCCTTTCAACTTCGTTGGCGGAGGTACTTATTAAAGGCGTTGGTCACTAGGCTACCATATATTATTTGATACCGTCTTTTATAGGTAGTTGGGAATGACTCGAATGTTTGACGCGATCTCTATATTTCAGAATTTCACTCTAACGCTCATGTCTCGTAACGAATGAATTGTCCTGATATACACTTGGGAGGGAATTCCGAAATGATTCAGCAGCGCCTAATACAAATTCACGAAGCGACGTTCTGGTGCAAGGGCGACGTTCTAGACGTATATATAGATGATACAACCTGCTGACCCTATGGAAATGAACTCATGAAACTCGCCCAGATGTTTGAATATTTCGAGGCGTCATTGAAACGGGGGTGGGGGGGGGGGTGTTTGGGGGTTGGCGGTGTTTAGTTTCTGCCCCCTTTTCTGTTTATTTTCATTCATCAACCAACTTCTAGTAACAGGTACTATATTATGAATGATAACCGATGACCTTATTTATTGACAGATTATCTGTCATTATTTCCTTACAAAACCCTGTTTTATAATATATATTTTAAAGTTATTAATTTCGTTGTTTATTAATTAAACTTATTTTCTTATTGATATCTTTTTTGACATACTTTTTAAATGAATGGGAGACGTACATAAGGTCCTGGGTATTAAATGTTCAAAGGTCGCTTATGAATGGAAGAGACAAGAGACAGTGATAATGCCCTAGAGACTGACCATATATACAAGTAGTAAACGCCTAAGCCCCCTCTTTATCCAGGCTGGTACCAGGAGGACCAGGCAATGACTGCTGATAACTAAATATGTAGACCTACATGCTTTCCCAAATCCCCCATCCGTAGCTCACAAGGATGGTGAGGTTGCACACACTACAAGAATCTATCAGGCTTAAGCGAGTCTCTAACCGCTGTCCAACGGATCGATAGACATGGACGTTTCCAATAGACTACCACAACCATTGGACAATGCAGTTTTAAAAAATCTATGAGCTTTGATTTCCTTCAATAAATATATGCAAATATTGAGTCACATTCATTAGTTAATTTGAATTGAATCTTCTCCCAAACATACTTAAAAACTTGTTTTACCCGTTGGCTCAATTTGAGCAGCACCGGTAGACTATGTACAGTTAAAATCAAAAGAATGCCGACACTCTGGGGAAATCTTTCGTCAGATGTCTCTAGTGTTCCCGTGACAAAACAGGCAAGGTGTTGCTCTTCTTACTACTACTAGGAAATCGGCGGAGCTCGCTTGACAGCAACGGGGTGTTTTTGCTAGTGAAAGCATTAGAATTTTACAAATCGAGTTGCCATATTTCATTCTGTTTTACCATTTGACGTTTCGAATATCCACTGCAAATACCAAATACACACACACACACACACACACACACACATATATATATATATATATATATATATATATATATATATTATGAATCTGCAAATCGTGTAGAAATTATTGGAGTATCGCAGCTAAAATATTCTTTCCGTTAATAGCTACATTATATTATTTCGACATTAGCCTTGTTCAAGTCACCGATTAAAGAAAAAGTACTTTCAGATATGGTTCGATGTAAAATAATAATAAAAAACACCATACATGAGTTATACCGGGCTAAATGACATTCAGAGAGAGAGAGAGAGAGAGAGAGAGAGAGAGAGAGAGAGAGAGAGAGAGAGAGAGAGAGATTCGGCCTGAATACATCGTTTTCAATTATAGTTGTAGTACGTTGATCAAAATTCTCCCGTAACTTTTTGAGTTAGATTTGTGACACAAATAGACAGAGGTGAAAACATGACCCCCTTGGCGGAGGTAATAATAATAATAATAATAATAATAATAATAATAATAATAATAATAATAATAATCGGACCAAAACGTAAATTTTGAGAGTTCTGTAGAGATGAGTATTGACCTGCGCACTGAGCCCTTTGATAATTTGGAATTGCAAGATATTTCTTTAGATTTATTAAACGTAATTAGTTCTTCTTACCTTCTGAATTCCTGGTATTTGTCCATTTATCCAAACATGCCGAAATCTTGTAACCCTTCCAAAACCACATTATTACTTCCATTCTCAACTCGGGGTCGTTTTCACATAGGGGACCAAAACCCCCTGTTTCACGCTACGCTCAACTCTACCTCACATAAATCTACATAACCCTTTATATTGGAGGTCAATCATATTCAGGCTTTCGAAAAATTTTGCTGGGACTATTACAATATATCAAGAAATATATGTAAACAAGCAAACATTTCAATAGTATAATATGTATTTCTAAAGGAATACAAAATGTACACAGGCAAAGCAAAAAAAAAAAAATCTTGATTTTAACATATTTCTCTTTGCAAACGAAGTCCTCTCTGGAAAAAAATAACTAATCTGTAATTACACATTGCATTATAAATACGTCCTTGTTACATACGCTATTTTTAGCCAAAGTTTACGTTATATCCAAATAGATACCAAAACTTTTCTATCCGTTTCAAACTGATAAATCCAAATAAGCAAGTGATGATTATTTCTCCTGACAAAGTCCAAACTAATTTTAAAAGATAAAGCGCCTTTAATTTTTTATAGAAAATTTGAAGGTATTCATTCAAATGTAGTTCGAAGTCAAGATTAATTATTTTTCTTACTTATTTGTTCATTTGTTTATTTACTAGTTTATAAAGTTGCCGACGAAGAGTGTTTTTGAATTGGTCGCAGCACATTGTTAAGCATAAAAACAAATGCTTGAATGTAAGTGAATAAGTCGCCAGAAAAAGATGTTAAATAGTGATATTTTTTAAATACTGTATATTTTGTAAAGGTGACAAGGTAAAGGACTCTGGTAATATATATAGCTTGCAGAAGTTCCACTCAGATGCGTATAAAAACATTTAAGAAAAGAAAATTTAACTAAATTATGAGGATTTACTATGTAAAATAAGAGGACTAGATCTTTTCGCAAGGGAGACCTAATTCCATGAGTGCCGACCCAAGCAGTTTTTAGTGAGACGAATACCTCAGCAGTGTTACACCGTCACAGAAACTGACGAAACATAGACAAGATAAGATGTATAGAGAAAGCATTTTCGCATCTACGATTTTATAAAAAAAAAAAAAAAAAGTTATTCACAAAGTTCGGGTTCTAAATCTTTGTCATTTAGAAATGTGTATAATGAGAATCTATGCAACAATAACAATAATGAACAACCTGGTGAAATAACTAGTCAATCTCAGGTTGAAGACTGAACACTGTTCTGATATGAAAGACAGGATCGACTTCTGATCACCCCTATATAATGACACACTGATATTTTGTAAATCTTTGGAATCACGGAAAACAATTTTTCTTTCTGCTTGTAATTTGTGAGGAGATGACTGGATCAAAGAAGTTAGTTTTGAGCTTTACACTAGATTACTCAATGCCTTCAAAGAAACTAAGACGCTTCTATGGCCCACCAAATCTAGTGACGTTCCTTATTATTATTATTATTATTATTATTATTATTATTATTATTATTATTATTATTATTATTATTATTATTATTATTATTATTATTATTATTAGCTAAGCTGCAACCCTACTTGGAAAAGCAGGATGTTATGATCCCAGAGGCTCCAACAGGGAAAGTAGCCCAGTGAGGAAAGGAAAAAAGGAAAATAGAATATTTTAAGGAGAGTAATAACATTAAAATAAATATCTCCTATATAAACTAAAAAACTTTAACAAAACAAGAGGAAGAGAAATAAGATAGAATAGTGTTCTTGAGAGTACCCTCACCCAAGAAATTCCTGCTTATGTTTTACAATCTGTATTTAAACTAATGTGTGGTAAGAGGGACCCATCAGATCGAGAATGAATATAAGTACTAACAGTTAGTCAAGATATGTGTAAAGCAGCAACAGGTGGACAGTGGAAGATGAAAACGCATATCCTACTATGTATGACACTCCGCCATCTCTTCAAATCTAAACAATCAACCACTTTCCTAAACAAACTAGGCAATTATGAGTTCTATGCTTTTTCTTTTGAATTAGAAACAGTCCTGGCATATACATGCTTGAGAGTGTTTCAGTAATCAGTAATAGTGATGTGGTTAAGGATCAACCTGAAGGAACAGTGTTTCTTGACGACCAAGACAACTTTGATCAGCTGTTGTCGATGTTTATAGAATTGGATCAGTTCAAAGCACAGTTGGAATCTACAAGGAAGAATTTGGATTCTGTAAAGATGATGGCCTGAAATTAGTCCCTAGTATGACTGAACCCATTCCTAAGAAGATTAAAAAGTCCAGTTTAAGAGTTCCCACCATACTACCGGAGAAAACAACATGAAGAACCAACCATTATAGAGCCCTCACACTGTGCTGAAAATACCAGCAACAAGATTCTAATCTTTTTTTAGATTATTGCTTGTCATATGCCCTTTGAGAGTCAATTTATCCCTGTTATATTGGGATCTGTGTCTAGTAGACTACTGCCAATACTCCAAACTTTACGACAACTGTGTATGTAGATATATTTATATGCATAAATATCTGTGTGTATATATAATAATTATATATATATATATTTACAGTATTTTTTAGATCTTTTAACGGGGAGCCCAGCCCTTCCAGCGGGAAGGGGTAGCCCCACCCTGCCAGCGGGAAGGGGGAGCCCCGCCCTGCCAGCGGGAAAGAGGGGAGCCCCCCTGCCAGCGTGAAAGGGGGCCCCCCTGCCAGCAGGAAGGGGGAGCCCCGCCCTGCCAGCGGGAAGGGGGAGCCCCGCCCTGCCAGCGGGATGGAGGGGAGCCCCCCTGCCAGCAGGAAAGGGGGAGCCTCCTTCCAGCAGGGAAGGGGAGCCCCCTTACCAGCAGGATGGGGGGAGCCCCCGCGGCCCGCCAGCGGGAAGGCTGGGCCCGCCCTGGAAGCGGGAAGGGGGGAGCCCCGCCCTGCCAGTGGGAAGAGGGGATCTCTGCCCTGCCAGTGGTTAAGGGGGAGCCCCGCCCTGCCAGCAGGAAGGGGGGAGCCCCGCCCTGCCAGCAGGAAGGGGGGAGCCCCACCCTGCCAGCGGGAAGGAGGGAGCCCCGCCCGGCCAGCGGGAAGGGGGGAGCCCCGCCCTGCCAGCGGGAAAGGGGAAGCCCTGCCCTGCCTGCGGGAAGGAGGGAACCCTGCCCAGCCAGCGGGAAGGGGGGAGCCCCGCCCTGCCAGCGGGAAGGGGGGGAGCCCCGCCCTGCCAGCGGGAAGGGGGGGAGCCCCGCCCTGCCAGCGGGAAGGGGGAGCCCCGCCCTGCCAGCGGGAAGGGGGGAGCCCCGCCCTGCCAGCGGGAAGGGGGGAGCCCCGCCCTGCCAGCGGGAAGGGGGGAGCCCCGCCCTGCCAGCGGGAAGGGGGGAGCCCCGCCCTGCCAGCGGGAAGGGGGAGACCCTCCGGGCTAGCAGGAAGGGGGGCAGCCCCGCCCAGCCAACAATAGAGAGTTCCTGTATCTAGCTTATTTTTAAAAAAAACATGAAGGGTGGAATCAGGAAGACAGTCATGAAAAGCAAGACAAGAATCTTGAAGACTTATTCTTTCTCTCCATGAGGAAGAAGAAGTCTTCAAGATTCTTGTTTTCAAGACTTCTTTCTTCTAAGAAGAAAGGGATCAACGACAAGTGGAATCAGGAAGGCAGTCATGAAAACAAAACAAGAATCTTGAAGACTTATTCCTTTTCTCCATGAGGAAGAAGAAGTCTTCAAGATACTTGTTTTGAAGACTTCTTCTTCCTCATGGAGAGAAAGAACAAGTCTTCAAGATTCTTGTTTTGAAGACTTCCTTCTTCTAAGACGAAAGAGATCAATGACAAGTGGAATCAGGAAGGCAGTCATGAAAAAAAAACAAGAATCTTGAAGACTTATTCCTTTTCTCCATGAGGAAGAAGAAGTCTTCAAGATACTTGTTTTGAAGACTTCTTCTTCCTCATGGAGAGAAAGAACAAGTCTTCAAGATTCTTGTTTTGAAGACTTCTTTCTTCTAAGAAGAAAGGGATCAACGACAAGTTTAATCAGGAAGGCAGTCATGAAAACAAAACAAGAATCTTGAAGACTTCTTCTTTCTCTCCATGAGTAAGAAGAAGTCTTCAAGATACTTGTTTTTAAGACTTCTTCTTCCTCATGGAGAGAAAGAAGAAGTCTTCAAGATTCTTGTTTTGAAGACTTCTTTCTTCTAAGAAGAAAGAGATCAACGACAAGTGGAATCAGAAAGACAGTCATGAAAAGCAAAACAAGAATCTTGAAAAATTCTTCCTTCTCTGCATGTGGAAGAAGTCTTCAAGACTCTTGTTTTGAAGACTTCTTCATCCTCATGGAGAGAAAGAAGAAGTCGTCAAGATTCTTGTTT
>NC_090739.1:68833801-68837331 GCF_036898095.1 Palaemon carinicauda
TCATAGCAGTAGTAAGAAGAGCAACACCTTGTCTGTTTTGTCTCGGGAACACTAGAGACATCTGACGAAAGATTTCCTCCGAGTGTCGGCGTTCTTTTGATTCTAACTGTACGTGAAACTGATTTGGTTTATATAAATTTTTGTTTGTTTAAAAATGCTAGATTGTGTAGTAACATCTGAATTGTATTTTTTATGGTTGAGTAATTTATGAAATACTTTTCTAAAGTATTACTGATATGACGTAATTTTCTTGATCTTATTTAACAGTAAATGATATAAAAATCGATAATTGTAATTTGTGTAATAATACCGTGTAATTATCTTTTCAGTTAAGTGATTGTCTTGGTAATGGAACTGAATTATTTTTTTATGTCGAGTATTAAGATTTCCAAGAGCTTTGCATAAATATTTCATCTTATTTTTTATCCGGTTCAGGCTAATAGTATTCGTTGCTTAAATGGAACATGAATTTTGAATAAATGTATGTGTATTTGTGTTACAAAAAGTAATTGTTACAGAAATTTTATCGGAGACACTACCACGACGCTCAAAGATGTATGTTGGTCCATAGAATTCAAGGGGCCATACACCAACATTACGCATACTGTACATTCACGACCGGAAATCCTTCCTGAAGGAACTAATTGACGAAACCCAGATCGTTCACGGCGAAAGCAACTATGACCTACTCGTTATAGCTGAAGCTGTGAGTACCGCCCTCCAAAAGCCAATATTGAACATTCAATAAAATTCAAACTACACTCTCTCATCAAGCAAAGAGTTGGCTCACAGTATTATTATTATTATTATTATTATTATTATTATTATTATTATTATTATTATTATTAAACAAGATATTATAAGCCCAAGGGCTCCAACATGCAAAATAACCCAGACAGAAAAGGAAACAAGGAAATAAATAAACCACATGAATAGTAATAATTAATTAAAATAAAATATTTTAAAAACAGTAACAACATTAAAATAGATCCTTCATAAATAAATTATAAAAAACCTAAAGAAAAAAAAAGAAAACAAGAGAAACAGAAATAAGATAGAATAGTGTGTCCGAGTGTACTCTCAAGCCAGAGAACTCTACCCCAAGACTGTGGAAGACCATTGTACAGAGGCTGTGACACTACCCAATTAAAGTAGGAAGTGAAGGAGCAGGGTCCCCTTCGACATCTGAAATATGGGCTTTTCCCTTGCTTGACCCTGACAGCAGATCAGTCATTGAGAATCAGGATTTTTCTCCAACTGGAATATTGAAATTTCATTAAAAGATCCATTTGTCTTGAGTAGTATTTTCACGATTTTTGTTTTTGCAAAATATATTCACATTTTTATATTAACTTCTTTTAGATGTTTCTAAATTTCTTGTGGTGAAAAATATGATGGAGAAAGTGGACTGTATAACTTATTTTGTTACTGACTAAAAAGCCGCTAAAAAAAATGTCTTTTCGTAACAAATACCACTGCTCCCTTTACGGCTTCTCAGGAATATCGGGAGATATCTCTCCCCAATAAACTATTAATTAGTGTAACTGATATTCAAAAGCACTACAGTCATATAACTCAAAACAATAGGAGTATACTGAATCCTTTCATTTACTGAGCAGTGTTTCAATAAAATACAACGAGACAAGTTTGTTTTCTCTCTCTCTCTCTCTCTCTCTCTCTCTCTTTCTCGCGAGTACTCACAGGTAGACTTTCCGACCTTAGAGGACCGCAGTTTGTAGTCTCGTTTTCTATAAGTTGCACAAACTTCTTAATATGAACACCTAGATGTCAAATAAGTATCAGATCAATTCTTAATTACCAGCTATACATTAAAACAATAACATAAGTCAATAAAGGATATCGAAACGCACTTGTTAATTTGTGGTCAAACTTAGTTTAATAACTAAAAGTTGAACATAAATGAGTGATTATGCAAAGACAAACTCAAGGGGTTTATAAGTCAATGGCACTTCAACAAAATTACGACAAGTCCAAAGAATAAGAGTAAATCACCACTTACGTTCTTATACACACACACAACCACCACCACGACAACCCAGTAACAGATCGGCTCAAGTTTGAGCCGGGGCTCGTGAGTAAAAGCTGTCTCTTTCGTCGTGCATTCGTGTTTTATACGAGGAAAAGAGACAGGTTATACAATTACAATAGATGCAAGACTGCTTACAAGATTTACATTAACACAAAAAACCTTTTAGTAAATTCAAAGATTGATGTCAAAAATAAATTCAAGACACAGTGTGCAATTTCAAACATATTCTTTAAATACAATTAACTGGTTGGTGGTGTGTGGCAAATTCAATCATGATCAACGTCATAACCATATAGTGCACATACATACGCACACACGCCTAAGCAGGGGCGTAAAAAGGGTGATCTAAATGTGCGAACAATATATCCTTGTCGGTCTTCTGACCCTTGACCTCTCCTAATGGGTACTCTGGGGCAAGGCAAAACAAGATATTACACTTACAAGTTCTACTCTCCTAATCCTCTAATGGAGAGGATTAATCAAGGTAGGGAGGGGCATTCATCAAGATATAGAGGGGCATTAATCAAGGTATTATTACGTTCTTAACTACTAAGGCACATAGTACAACATACGAATTCAATTACTGTATCTGAACGTTACTGTTGTGTAAAACCATTTCACTTTGCTTGATCGCACTTCAAACACTACATACTAAAATCATAGTAGTCACACAAATAGACAAATTAATGTAAGAGTGTCATTCTCGAGTTAGATGTGGTTCTTTTAACTCTTATCATAACATGCAAAAAGAATGAACGTATCTTTACAAAATACGAAAACATGCAATACTAACAACCTTAAGGTTAGAGGTAGATTATGGTTATACAAATGAAAACACAAAAACGTTATATTGAATTGTCGTGAGAAGGATTTCTTACACCCTCCCCCACAAAAGAAAGGGAGGAATCTTACAACACATTCATCAAGTTTTTACAAAGCTCCATCTCGAATCAACTGCTTTATACGTTCTTCGGCCTTAGCAGCAGCTCTTCTCATAGGCCGACGATCATGCTTCATCTGCAATGGTGGGGCTTCTCTCAAGTCACCCTTCGTGGTATTCTCCGTGTCATCTCCTGTGTCCTGGGCCTCACCTTCATCATCATCTTTGTTATCTGTTGACGATCTCTCTTTCACATTACATTCAAGTGGAATGACCTGATTCAGTGGTCTCATAAAATTCCCGCTTGCTGTTTTTATCTCGACAGTCCTTATAACATCATCAGGTCCTGCATAGAGTTGCTTGATGATTCCTAAAGGGTACTTGTATCTCTTACTGTTCTCATTAACTATAAGAACTAAATCTCTTACGTTTAAAGGACAGATGTTTGAAGACTCGACGTTCCTGTGTCTTTCCCTAAGAGAAGACAAATAATCATATAGCCATAATTTCTCAAACTTCCTTATTGTCTCACACAATTCGGCATAGTTCTCCCTCAAATCGACGTTCTCATGGTAAGGTAAGTCGACGAGCTTGTTCAGA
>NC_090739.1:68837831-68852831 GCF_036898095.1 Palaemon carinicauda
AGAGGAGGAGCTATTGCAATATTTCTGCCGTATAAGAGTTTAGCAGGAGTGAGTGCATCATCAGCGTTATCTTCATAGAGATATGTTAGTGGCCTGTTATTGATGATGTTTTCAGCTTCAGCTACGATGGTATTGAGTTCTATGAATGAGATCCTTTTCCTAAACAAGGCCCTTTGTAAACAGCTTTTCACTACCCCAATCAGTCTCTCATAAAAACCTCCTTTCCATGGGGCTCTGGGAGTAATGAATTTCCGCTCTAAATTACTATCGGTAAGGTAATTCCTTACTTCTGGCTCTTCACTGATTTCCCTTAAAAACTTAATAGCTGCAACGAAGTTCGATGCATTGTCACTTATTAAGAGCTTCGGAAGTCCGTGTTTTGCTGCGAATTGTCTGAAAACAAAAATGAATTCTCGTGCATTCATGGACTTGCACACATACAAGGCAACCGCTCTTGAAGTAGCGCATGTAAACAACAAGACATACCCCTTCTCATTTTCAGCTTCACTCTCAGATACACTAATGTTTCCCATATAGACCGAGCCAACACAGGAAAACGGCACTTCATGCTTGACTCGCTCTGGTGGTAAGGGGGGAAATCCTGGTATACTTAGGGGTTGATTCTGCACTTTCTTACATAGAAGACATGCTTTCAAAATCTTCTTCACGGATTGGCGAATTTTTCCTGCCCAAAACTGCTGTCGCAGAATGATCACTAATGTGTTTGTGTTGCAGTGTAGGTTAAGTACGTGGTAATGTGACACTATAAGTGGCCATAAGGGGTGTCGACTAGCGACGTACACTGGATGCTTAGCAGATTTTGACAAATCTGCATTTTGAATTCTCCCTTGACACCTAATGACACCACTTTCATCTACATAAAGACCTAACTGTCTGATAAGATTCCTCAAATCAGAGGGAACACTAGAATTTTCTTGTAAACCATTGTTCAATGCATAATACAACGTTGGGAAGGCTTGACGTTGCATAATTCTGATTAACACAAGTAAATTATTAGTTTTCTGGAATTTCTCAGGAAATATTCTTCTCCCAAACTGAATTAGCTTACCTACGATTCTCAATGCACGTTTCAATGAAGAGAATTCTGAACAATTAAATATAATCACATCATCATCGGGAAATCTCAAACTGGGTTCTACAAGTATTTCACTTACATTGGCAGACTCTCCGTAAACTACATCTTCTTGTTCTGGAAATTGATTTTGGTCAATGATCCAAGTAGGACCCTGAAACCACAAAACTGACTTACACAAAAGAGACATTGAAATACCTCGTGTAACTAAATCAGCAGGATTTCCCTCGGTCCAAACATAAAATAGTCTGATGTTATAATTGGACTTCAAGTCCTTGATTTCCTTTACTTTGTTAATTACAAACACTTCTTTAGATTTTGTCATAAAACACCCAACTCAAAGCAACCTTGGAATCACTCCAAATAGTGCAATCTGAAATCTTATCCCCAAATATCTCTAACAAATGAACGGCTAGTCGTGTGCCTTATGGTTAAAGCAAGTAATTCTTGACGGGGAATAGTGAGCGGAGGGCTTGGTGCTACTCGAGACTTGCTTATTAGCAAATGACTCATCTGTTTACTGTTAACAACATATGTGCAGGCACCATAAGCCATCTGAGAGGCATCAACAAACACATGAGCGCTAAAACTTCCTTCATCAAAGCAAGATCTAGGGACTCTGATCTCCTCAGTGGTTTTGAGTTGGCTTAATAATTCATCAAACTCTTTCTTCAAATCAATCCTCAGATCGCCATCCCAAGTGGTCTTTAGTTCCCGTAATTTCTTTACAACTAGTTTCCCCCTAATTTTCACAGTGTTTAACATTCCTAAAGGATCAAAGATGGTTGAAAGGAGAGATACAACCTTTCTCTTAGTCAAAGTGCAAGTATTTCCTAAATTACTGAGATAAGTAACAATCTGAATGGGGATCTTTACTCTCAATGAATCATCACTGGTATCTCACAGGAGACCGAGTAGTTTTACTGCATTCAAATCCACAGTATCAGGTGTATGTCTAGCATTAAATGGGCTCAAATTACTTGCCCATTCCCCTAACGGCATATCGGCTGCCAACATAATTTCATTTACTTTATGACTCGAATGCTAAATCATCACAGTTCTCATAAGTTTTCATGAAATTATCCACATAAAAAGACTTCATTACTGAGCTTGCGATGGGATCTGAGTGATTCTTCAAATGGTGCTGTATTGTCTGATTTAGCAAAAAAGGTGAGCAAGTAGCTCCAAACAATAAGACCTTAAATCTAAAATTCTTGACATGCTTAAAATCTCTATCAGCAAACCATAAGAATCTCGTGAAATCTCTGTGGCTTTCATTAATTCCTAGTCTAAGGAAAGCCTTACTTATGTCCGTTACTACAGCATATTTATTCTGGCGAAATTCTACCTGCATATCTGTCAGTTTCATTGCCAGATTAGGTCCAGCATGCAAACAAGCATTAAGGGACTTGGCTTGTGGTGACTCCTTACTACTAGCATTAAAAATTATCCTAATTGGATCGTAGCAGATTCCTTAAAAACTGGATGGTGAGGTAAATAATGGTTAATGCCATCAATTGGATGAAAAGAGTCATCTTCTACTTCGATTTCCTCAATAAATCCTAGCTTGACATACTCGTCTAAAACGGATTGATATTGATCAAACAATTCTGGGTTAGACTGAAAAGCTTTCTTAAATGAATACAATTGACCCAATGCCTTTCTATAACCAGTAGGGGGTCTGGCATTATTCCTAAATGGCAAATCAACAGTATATTTGTTACCAACCTTTACAATAGTTTCACTGAAATGTTCGATCATTGCTTGATCGTTATAAGATCGTGCATCATCACCGATGCCAATCGTATCTAATGAGCATAATCTAGAAATATCTTCATCATCAAGGGGATTTACGGGTGCAGAGATTCTTGAACAAACTATACTCTGCGTACTTATTACAGATCTTACATTTGCTTCATCACTGATAACATTACATGCCTATTTTGGTATAGGACCAAAAATAACGGCACCAGCAGTGCTACTAATCAAACCTATATCATAATTGGATTGACAATATACAAATGCATTATAATAATCAACACCAATAATCAATCCTATGTCACTTAGGGTATCTGATTCAATATCTATATCTGCTAGTTTAACACCTCGTTCTTGCAATCGCAAATATACGTTATGTTGTCCAGGTGTATGTATGGAAGTGTTAACATGATCACAAACAACTGCATTTAACTTAATACCTTTAGTACCTGCTTGAACCTTTACCCGTACTACATCAAACAGTTTAGTTTCAACCTTATCTCCAAATGGAATTAATGTTAGTCCCACACGTTTTATTGATACTAAGTTCAATTTCTCAACAACCTCTGGATTAATAAATGTTCATTGGGATCCGCTATCTAAAAATGCTCGAACCGAGAGCTGATTCTCTCCATTAGTCAAATGAAGTGTTGCTGTGGGTAATGCTGTCGGTCGAAGTGATACAATACTTTTAA
Source organism: Palaemon carinicauda (assembly GCF_036898095.1). Classification (NCBI taxonomy): domain Eukaryota; kingdom Metazoa; phylum Arthropoda; class Malacostraca; order Decapoda; family Palaemonidae; genus Palaemon; species Palaemon carinicauda. The sequence continues at coordinate 68,841,378 of NC_090739.1, forward strand.
CAGCTACTCGATTACTATTAACATTATTCTGAGAAGTACTCTGATTATTAGTGGTAGCTGCTTGCTGAGTAGTGTTTGAACTAGTTTGTGACTAAACAGTTACTTCAGGGTTATTATCTACTCTACTAGGGTATGATCTAGTACCTGATTGTTTTCGAGACGAATTTATGTTAACACTGGTAGGATTAGGCAGTAATCTGATACATAAGAATGTATGATGTTTACCGTTACAGTTAAAACAATTGGACTTAATAGTACACTCAAATGAACGATGACCCTTTCTCAAACAACCAAAACATAATTGTAATTTATAAATGCGTGCTTTTCTAGACTCTAAAGTAGCATATTTTGTACAGAACTTGCCGCTGTGTTCACCTTGACAAAAACAACAACACAAAATGTGTTTCCTAGGAGTGGCTTGTACATAAGTTCTGAAAGCACTATTAGGCGAATGAGTCTTACGTTCGTTTTTCGGACCTTTGTTGCGATAGGGGCTGCCCTTAACAGAGTTTGATGACCATGAGGTAGGATTACACGTCTTATCTCCACCTAGAATCGCTGTTAATTTTGCGATACCGTTTCTCACTTGATCAACACTAAGAATGTTAGTATCGTACTTATGATACAAGTATTTTTTGGTTTCGTCTGATAAGCAACGGATTACAATTTCCTTCTCATAAGGACCACCACCTGCTTGACCTGTTAAAGTTACTAACTGTTGAGAGATAATATCCCATTTATTAAGGAAATCGATCAGCTGTTCCGCATCATGTTCAGGATGTGGTAAATCCAACAACTGTCTCCTTAAATCTTGTTCTAATTTCTCGACATCGGAAAAACGGTCTTGAAGTTGAGTTAATGCCATTGCATAATTAGCCGGAGTTATAGCTAAACCCGCAATGGCTTCACGTGCCCTACCTCTAAGATAACTATTTAGCATAGTAAACTTGATGATATCGTGCATATCTTGCCTATCATGAATAACTGCTTTAAAAACAGTCCAAAAGGGATGCCATTGTTCGATTCTCCCATCAAAATTAGGTATGGTAATCTTGGGCAACGCTGGTTGTGGAATAACAGGAGGAGGATCTTCTAACCTATTGGTAAGTTCAACTACTGTGTGTCGAGTGCAAGTGAGAAAATTCTCAGTTCTGGCTACAGCGTCCATTAAAACCTGACTGCTAATCTCTTTATAAGATTCATTAGAGGTTGACCGTAACATATAGGCAGCTTCTTTAAGTGACGCTAAATGTAAATGTATGATCTTAGTAGAAGACTGTTCGACATTTGGTACCTCATTCAGAAGTTGTTCAACTTGTCTTATAGCAGTCTTATACAAAATGACTGCGTTACTACAATCCTCTGCAGACATTGTGACAAAATATTCAAGTCAAAATCACTTGTAAAAATCAATAATAATGTCAATGATGACAAGGTAAATCTTCAAAACATCAAAGTAGACAACACTGCTAAAAAAAGAAGTAAAAACGCTTCCATCAACAACTTACTCGTCAAAGTAGATAGAGTAGTAAAACACTTCTGTCAAAAACTTACTGTTCAAAACGTCGAAGTAGTGAACACTGCTTAAACACAAATAAACAGAACTAAAACACTTCTGTCAAAAACTTACTCTTCAAAACATTGAGGTAGACAACACTGCTTGAAACATAAATGCTAAAAAGTAAAACATTTGTGTCAACAACTATGTTCTATAAAAATCATTAAGGTACTCATCAAAAATTCAATTTGCAATGAGACGGAAAAATTACTCGTCTCGTTACACCTGAGTACTTAATTGTGAACCATGAACCACATCTACTTCAAAAACAGAATGAGAATGACACTCACCTGGTTGCCGATCTGTTTCCTCGGAATGTCGTGTGTGGGTGTGTGTGGTAACTCAAAAAACAATGTGCTAAAATAAAACTCTTCGTAAGGGGACAAATGCTTAAAAGATTCATCAAACAAGACATAAAGATCGATCTGATTCTAATTTACAAAAATCCAAAATTATGTGTTCAGTATTCTGAGTACTTAAAACTTCGGTAACTAATACTCTTACACTGATCCTTACACGCGTAATCCAACGTAATTAATCCGCGTAAAAATCATCCGGTTCGAAGCACCAGAAAAAGAAAACTGTGGTGAAAAATATGATGGATAAAATGGACTGTATAACTTATTTACTGATTAAAAAGCCGCTAAAAAAATGTTTTTTCGTAACAAATACCACTGCTCCCTTTACGGCTTCTCAGGAATAACGGGAGATATCTTTCCCCAATAAACTATTAATTAGTGTAACCGATATTCAACAGCACTACAATCATATAACTCAAAACAATAGGACTACACTAAATCCTTTCATTTACTGAGCAGTCCCTACTGACATGAACTCAGATTATAAGTTTCAATAAAATACAACGAAACAAGTTTTTTTTCTCTCTCTCTCTCTCTCTCTCTCTCTCTCTCTCTCGCGCGCGCGCGCGCGCGCGAGTACTCACGGGTAGACTTTCCGACCTTAGAGGACCGTAGTTTGTAGTCTCGTTTTCTATAAGTTGCACAAACTTCTTAATATGAACACCTTGATGTTAAATAAGTATCAGATCAATTCTTAATTACCAGCTATACATTAAAACAATAACATAAATCAATAAAGGATATCGAAACGCACTTGTTAATTTGTAGTCAAACTTAGTTTAATAACTAAAATTTGAACATGAATGAGTGATTATGCAAAGACAAACTCAAGGGGTTTATAAGTCAATGGCACTTCAACAAAATTACGACAAGTCCAAAGAATAAGAGTAAATCACCACTTACAATCTTATACACACACACAACCACCACCACGACAACCCAATAACAGATCGGCTCAAGTTTGAGCCGGGGCTCCTGAGCAAAAGCTGTCTCTTTCGTCGTGCATTCGTGTTTTATACGAGGAAAAGAGACAAGTTATACAATTACAATTGATGCAAGACTGCCTACAAGATTTACATTAACATAAAAAACCTTTTAGTAAAATCAAAGATTGATGTCAAAAATGAACTCAAGACACATAGTGTGCAATTTCAAACACAATTTTTAAATACAATTAACTGTTTGGTGGTGTGCGACAAATATTAATCGTGATCAACGTCATAACCATATAGTGCCTATACATACGCACACACACACCTAAGCAGGGGCGTAAAAAGGGTGATCTAAATGTGCGAACAAATTATCCTTGTTGGTCTTCTGACCCTTGACCTCTCCTAATGGGTACTCTGGGGCAAGGCAAAACAAGATATTACACTTACAAGTTCTACTCTCCTAATCCTCTAATGGAGAGGCATTAATCAAGATATGGAGTGGCATTAATCAAGGTATTATTACGTTCTCAACTACTACGGCACATAGTACAACATATGAATTCAATTACTGTATCTGAACGTTACTGTTGTGTAAAACCATTTCACTGTGCTTGATTGCACTTCAAATACTACATACTAAAATCATAGTAGTACACACAAATTGACAAATTAATGTAAGAGTGTCATTCTCGAGTTAGATGTGGTTCTTTTAACTCTAATAATGAATACACAAAAACGTTATATTGAATTGTTGTGAGAAGGATTTCTCACATTTCTTCTAGTTTTCGTTTGGATGAAATCCTATCATTATATAAGGCTAATGATTTTGGAAAGATTTACTGACGAAAGCCATTAGTTATTGCCTGAAACAGTTGTCGACAAAAGTTGACTGAATGGAGCTGAGTGCAATGAAAAATTGATTCTGTTCGTTAAAAATTTTAGCCTTGAAGAGAAGAAAATATGCATAAAAATAGAAAAGTGTTATTTTTAAAATGATGCCACAAGCGCTTCATATTTTAATGAAAATTGCCCAAGAGAATGGCTATGTCTAAAGAGCGTGTATATATATATATATATATATATATATATATATATATATATATATATATATATATATATATATATATATATATATATATATAAATCTATATATATACACATACATATACACACAGTATATATTTGTTTGTGTGGAGAAAGAGAGAATATAGATGGTGAGAGAGAATGTAAGAATTATGTTTTTTTTTATTTGAATTCTAAATGAGACCTGCGTTTAAATACGGTAGTGTGTGTATATATATTGTAATTAAATGGTCCACCACTGGAAATGTGTTTTTGACTGAGAGATTTCAGTGTCCAGAAGAGTAAGCTAATAGGATATTGTTAATTAATTCTCTCATTGTGGTATTATACGCATTTGTTTAATAGGGCATCACTTATTATTATTGTGAATTTTACTGTTATTTGTATTAGTTTTGTGACTTTTTTAATATTGATGAAGTGCGCATGTTTTTATTGATGAAATGCGCAATTTTTTGTAGAACCCTCTTGGCAAACTTACAGACAATAAAATCTTCACAAAAGAAGACGAAGAGCCTAAATGAATACATATAGTAAATAGAGGCGAAGAAAATATATAATTGAAAGTTTTCAAGTTCGCACCCCAGTCAAGAGAGCCCTATTGCAAAGGCTTATAGAGCAATTCGTTTCTTGCAGCATTGTCTATAATACTTCAGTTCAAATGACACATCTGCCATATTTGGTGAACAAAATATATATGTCCAATTGACTTTGAAAAACGAGTAAGGTTGATTTATGTCTCGTTACATCACCTGTTAACGTTATTGCTAAAGTCGTCGTCTTCTTCTTCTTCTTCTTCTTCTTCTTCTTCTTCTTTTTTTTTCTTTTTCTTTTTTTTTCTTTTTATTATTATTATTATTATTATTATTATTATTATTATTATTATTATCATTATCATTATCATTATCATTATTATTATTATTATTATTATTATTATTATTATTGTGTAGAAGTTTGGTGATGGTTTTCAACCCAGCTGGCTCCCTTTGAACCGAGAGAGGCAGCTTCTCAGAAGGATTGATGCCACACCATCTTAATTCTCTTCACCTTTTATTTGGTAACAGATTTTTACTGGCGTTTCTCATCGGTCGTTTGAAATGTTTACAACAGCAAGGCATTATCAACGGTGTTCGAGAGTGGAGCAATTTGGCTTTGTTTCAGAGGAGAGTTAATCCTATTGTAACTTGGATGAAAATGGAAAGCATTTTCTCATTGGATATGAGCAGTTCAAACTTTTTTTCGCTGCGTATATTAAGCATGGTCGTAAAACATGTTTGCAATTACTTTTGAAAATATTTAAAAAGGATTTATCATCACTTATTGTAAACAAACTTGCTTTTATTTAAATTGTCATGAAGAATTCTCTAATAATTATCCTTGTTCCATAACCCACCATCCATAATGTTAGTTTTGTTTATATATATATATATATATATATATATATATATATATATATATAGATTTATATATGAATATATATATATATATATATATATATATATATATATATATATATATATATATATATATATATATATACAGATTTATATATGAATGAGTGTGGGTGGGTGGGTATGTCAATTTATGTACATATATGTGTGTATATATACGCGGTGATATATAAATATCCATTTATGAGTCGGGATACTTTAACTTGGCGAAAGGGCTTGTGTATCGCCATGGTTAGCAAAGTTATACTTTCCAGGGCCACCCATTCTAGGTTAGTTTACTGTAGGCCATCAGACTAGTCTCCCATCATCAGCTATCTGCAGTGGCCAGCGTGGTAATGAAAATTGCCAAACTGGTCTTAACTAAGGACATGTCTGAGGCCTTTGTCCTGCAGTGGATTATAGATGACTGCATTTGTTATATATATATATATATATATATATATATATATATATATATATATATATATATATATATATATATGTGTGTGTGTGTGTGTGTTTGTGTGTGCACACATATATATATATGTATATATATAAATATAAATATATATATATATATATATATATATATATATATATATATATATGTATTATGTGTTTGTGTGTACACACAAATGTAATTAACGTGTGTGTATACTTTATGTGTGTGCGTAAACACATGTATAAAGTCCCAAATTTAATGTTTGTCATGTGTTGAGTAACACAATTAATACCATGGTTAAGATCCTACACGATTTCCCATTGTATGGGGATTATATTGTGTCAAGGAGCATTCTAGATATTTTATTTCATCTTGATGACATTTACGTCATAACCACAACTACAGGTGTTGCATTTTTCACTATTTTAAAGTGGTTCTATAAGATTTACGGTTTTATTGGGATAAACTTTTTATAAATTTGTCTAAGTTTGCATTGGCGTGGGCGTACTTGAACAAGTCGATTGCACATACACAAATGCATCGAGATTGCAACCAATAGGTTTTCTGTGAAGAGGGCCAATTGCCCTAACAACGTAATGAAGATAATTCTGACTAGTTTGCAAGGTTTGATGGAGGAGTTATTGCTCAATTTTCAGATAGTTGCTTAAGAAATATTCTAATCATTTGCTTATTTGTGGCTCTCTAAAGCTCCATTGAGCGACAGTATAATTAATCTATGCCACCTGCGGTATGTAAAGATCATGTGTACCATCAGCTATCAGTTTCTCAACAGAATTACTTGTAGGTTCTACATATGTGATAATTTATTCAAGTCCCTCCTTCATTACAGGATCATTAAAAAGTAATTTCATCTTGTGACCGATGGTATCCCAATCATCATCGCCTTTGTTCCTTTGTTGTTGTTGTTAATAATGATAATACCGGTTACAATGATAGTAATGGAAGTGAGAAGTATTGTAAAGAAGTAAAGTCTTGGTGCCATGGAGAAATTTTGCACGTCCTATCTCGTCTCCCTCAAGTTGCAAGGTCGGAAGAGAGAAGAAAATGAAAGCTGGAGATATTGGTAGATGGCAGAGATGGCGTAGTCTAGACACAAGTATCTTGATTGCTCGGCCTGGCCCTCAGGCTCATGAGAGAGAGAGAGAGAGAGAGAGAGAGAGAGAGAGAGAGAGAGAGAGAGAGAGAGAGAGAGAGAGAGAGAAATCTTCCTTTTAGATAAATTCCATTGTTTCTTTTCGAATGTATATATCGATGATTGGATGACTATTTTATTGCATAGTGTTTGGAAGACGATTTTATTGCATAGGTAATTGGATGACTATTTTATTGTATCGGGATTGGAGGACTATTTTATTGCATAGGGGTTTGGAAGACCATTTGTGTTCATAGGTGATTAGAGTAATCATTTTACTGCACAGGTGATTAGAGGACTATTTTGAAAGACTATTTTATTACATAGGTAATTGTTGAACGAATCTATTTTGTAGGTGATGGGAGGACTATTTAAATGCAAAGGTGATTAGAGGAATTTTATTTTACAATTGATTTTGGATCTATTATGAAACAATTTTACAGCGTAGGTGATTGGATTAGTTATTACTGCATAGGTACGGCTGCGGTCTACGGAAAGTGGGTCAACTTAGGTTACATGTATAGATGTATGGTGCTGGAAGGTAGCCAGTGTTTGTTTTGGAGTGACATACCTTGATGCTCAAATGCCTATACTCCAAGATAGGTAGTATGTTGGGCAGGGCACCAGCCACCCGTTGAGATACTACTGCTAGAGAGTTATGGGGTCCTTTGACTGGCCAGACAGTACTATATTGGACCCTCCTCTCTGGTTACGGTTCACTCTCTCTTTGCCTACACATGCACCGAATAGTCTAGCATATTCCTTACAGATTCTCCTCTCTCCTCATGCACCTGACAACACTGAGATTATCAAACAATTCTTCTTCACCCAAGGGATTGAACTACTGCACTGTAATTGTTCAGTGGCTACTTTCCTCTTGGTAAGTGTAGTAGAGCCTCTTTAGCTATGGTAAGCAGTTCTTCTAGGAGGACACTCCAAAATCAAACCATTGTTCTCTAGTCTTGGGTAGTGCCATAGCCTTTGTACTATGGTCTTTCACTGTCTTGTGTTAGAGATCTCTTGCATGAAGGTACACTCGGGCACACTATTCTATCTAATTTCTCTTCCTCTTGTTTTGTTAAACTTTTTATAGTTTATATAGGAAATATTTATTTTAATGTTGTTACTGTTCTTAAAATATATAATTTTTCCTTCTTTCCTTTCCTCACTGTGCTATTTTCCCTGTTGGAGCCCCTAGGCTTATAACGTCCTGCTTTTCCATCTAGGGTTGCAGCTTAGCAAATAATAATAATAATAATAATAATAATAATAATAACAGGCTTATTTTTTATCGTTGCTAAATAATCATCTTTATTAATACTGAATCATTTGTATTGTTTGTAATAGATTTTTCTTCTCCCTTCTTTTACCATCTTTTATGTTTATTATGTATAAATCATTATTATATTATACCTTTTACCAAGTGAAGCTGAATAAAAATGATCAGGCATCTAGATCATTAGCCTAAATTCAATAAAGACATCCGTAATCTTTTACTGTAAGTCTGCATTCGTCTCTCTCTCTTTTTTTTTAATTTTTTTTTGCAAGGAGGTATTTGGAAAAATGGAAAAAAATGTGTATGCGTGTTTTGGTAGTTGTAATTATGCATTTTACAGCTGCCAGGCGTAAATGTATAATTTCTCTCTCTCTCTCTCTCTCTCTCTCTCTCTCTCTCTCTCTCTCTCTCTCTCTCTCTCTCTCTCTCTCTCTCTCATTTAGGAAATGTGGCTTTAAATGCCATTAAGATGAAAACTATAGAGAAAATCTTACCATGATTCACTTTAACACTGTTGATCGGAAAGGAAAGTTACATATATAAACTTCCATAAAAGTAATGAAGCTAAGTGGGTCTTTTTTGCGGTGGATCATGAGAAAATTTAAATTTGTTTACTTTTATAATTTGTTCAAGTTTTTATAATGGTTATGTTGACGTTATCTTATCGCTGTTTTGATAGTTTTGAGGATTTTAAATGTGGCATTCTTTATCCGTAGAGTATATGAAAAAGTTACGAAATAATAAAAATATGGACTTACTGTACACAGCGTCTTATGTTGCAAAGTTCTAGTCTTCCGTTATATATCCCTCGGGTCTAAACTTTAGATTCTTAGGGCAGAGTTGTAAAAGAAAAGTGATTAGGAAAGTCTTCAGGATAGCATTTATGAGTTGAGCTCTTCACCTACGAAATTGCGTTTAGAGACCTTTACATTAAGTTTATGAACTTTACAATTGCATGTATGTTTTATTACCAGTGTCATACTTCCACATGATTATATATATTTCATCACTCTATTTTATGTGTATATATGTATTATATATATGTGTGTGTATGTATATTACACCATATAGTGTGTGTGTTGGTGAATGGTGTACCTAAAAGGTGGAACACACAAACACACACACACACTCTCTCTCTCTCTTCTCTCTCTCTCTCTCTCTCTCTCTCTCTCTCTCTCTCTCTCTCTCTCTCTCTCTCTTTATTTATATAGAAATATATATATATAAATATATATATATATAAATATATATAATTATATATATATATATATATATATATATATATATATATATATATATATATATATATATATATATGTATAATCGGACACACTATTGTATCTAATTTTTCTTCCACTTGTTTTGTTAAAGTTTTTATAGGAAATATTTATTTTAATGTTATTTTTATATTAATTTATTTTTCCTTGTTTCTTTCCCTCATTGGGCTATTTTCTTTGTTGGGGTCCCTGTGCTTATAGCATCCTGCTTTTCCAAGTAGGGTTGTAGTTTAGCAAGTAATATATATATATATATATATATATATATATATATATATATATATATATATATATATATATATATATATATATATATATATATATATATATATATGATTGCGTATGTATGATATTACCAGTATCGACCACATGCTATAAATGGGTACCAACGTCCACTGGGTTTGGAAGGATAAGGCTCGCAACTACATCGCTTCTTACTGTACCAGTTTACGAATTTATGTACGTGTGTTTATTTGGTGGTAAATAAAACATTTTGTGAATGAATATAGATAAACTCACAAGTGGTAAAAGATAAGTCTTAAGGGCAGATTGACATAAATATGTAGATAGATGTTATTGTTATCCCCTTCTGAGTGGGAATACCTTAATTAACGTGGTGTAAGGGTTTGAGTAACGCCATGATCAGCAAAGCTGTACTAGGCATGGCCACCCTGACTAGGCTGGTTTACTGTGAGCCGTCAGATTAAAGTTTTCCACCTTCACTAATCCGCAGTGTCCAGCATGGTGATGAAAACTGGCCAAACCGCAGACATGAATAAGAACATGTCTGAGGCCATTATCCTGCAGTTTACTAGTAACAGGAGTATTTGTTGTTGTTGTTATATATAAAGTGAATAGACGTGTTCCAATACAGATGCTATACTTATTACCAGCTAAGCTACAACCCTAGTTGAAAAAGCAAGAAACTATAAGCCCAGAGGCTCCAAAAGGGGAAAATAGCCCAGCGAGGAAAGGAAACAATTAAATAAACTACAAGGGAAGTAATAAACAATTAAAATAAATAGACAACTTAAACAACCCTGTCCTTGCAAGTCCACCAACAAGTGCAGTGTGTTGTATAATATGGACATGTGGCCCAGGAGGTTTATGATGTGGGTATTCTATGGATCCCGCCTAATTGGACCAAGGACGTCTGTCGCCCGTGTCGAGTTTCTGATTTGGGCTGCATTGAAGTTGTTGGTTTAGTGGACTTGCAAGGACAGGGTTGCTTTTGTGTTCTATTTGTTTTAACTGTTTATTACTTCCCTTGTAGTTTATTTAATTGTTTCCTTTCCTCGCTGGGCTATTTTTCCCCTTTGGAGCCTCTGGGCTTATAGTTTCTTGCTTTTCCAACTAGGGTTGTAGCTTAGTTGGTAATAAGTATAGCATCTTGCTTTCCCAACTAGGGTTGTAGCTTACCGTGTTATAATAATAATAATAATAATAATAATAATAATAATAATAATAATAATAATAATAATAATAATAATAATAATAATAAAAGTTTTAACTTAAATTTCGTGTTTATTTTTCTGGTTTGGAGGAAAATTCAGAAATTTAGAATTGAATTGAAAATCTTGTCCTTTTGTATGAGTGAATTCGGTTGGTATTGCTGTTTCTATGATATTTTTTGTTCATCATCATGGGTAATGGATAAATAAATCCAAATGAATTGTAGTTTAACATATTTTTTTTTCAGTTCTCTATGTTGTATTCTTATGTGCAAGTTTCAATGTGTATATTTTGTGGTTTCTGTTTTAAATGGGAATTTTACTTATATTTATTTTATTTTCACTTTATTACCCGCTCAGGATAACGTGATCTGTTTTGGATTAGCTTCTGTTGCGGATCAATTTAGTTGTTTTTGTGACTTATGCGCGTTATTTACTCTTTGACCTTGGCGTCATTACTTTGTTCGTGAATCCTATTTAGTGTTCTTAAAGAGAT
>NC_090739.1:68857831-68875331 GCF_036898095.1 Palaemon carinicauda
TACAGTGTGTATATATATATATACAGTATATATATATATATATATATATATATATATATATATATATTATATAGTGTATATATATGTGTGTATATATACACATATATACACTATATATATATATATATATATATATATATATATATATATATATATAAATGTAAATATACATATATGTGTGTGTATTTCTTTTCAGTAACGTTGTCACGTCTAGCTCTCTCCGTCCTTCGAGAGAGAGAGAGAGAGAGAGAGAGAGAGAGAGAGAGAGAGAGAGAGAGAGAGAGAGAGGTCATACTTTGGTGAGAGGGGGTGTATATCCGTGTGTGTGCATATCTTTCTAAATATTTAGCCGTCATTTTTGACGGGTTGCTTACACTAATAATATAATTTTTAACTATTAGTGTGAAGATGGAAAGCCACTATGCAACGAACTATATAAATTGTCTTCACGCCAAAGCAAAGAACAATTCCAAGTTAGGTCATGAAATCACCAACAGTTGCTATTTGTCACCGTTGACCATTTGAAGCTTTTCTGTTCCCCTCTCGCCATTTGAAGGGGTGTGTTCGGTGGTGTATCCGATGGCGACCAATTAATCGAAGGGACTGCTGTGTCTCTTGTCGGTATCGGCTTCCGGATTTGGTCTTTCCTCAAGCTGGAACAAATAAAGAAGAGTTTTAGTTGGTGTTGTGTTTAAGATATCAGTAAGTAACAATTGGTGTTGCAGTTTTTGAGACGTCTATAAATAACAATTTGTATTGTAGTTTTGGAAACATCTGTAAGGAATTGGCCGTTGATGTAATTATAATATATATATATATATATATATATATATATATATATATATATATATATATATATACATATATATATATATAAATATATTAACGGGAAAAATATTTCAAAGGCTATCATTTACTTCTCAGGGTTGAATGAGGAATTTTCGAATTTGATTTGTGACTGTTTTCACACTATGCCAGGTTTTTTTTCCAAATCGTATTCTCGTTCAGAAATAATTTATATTAAAGCCTAAAATTATACTTTGTTACATCTCCCTTCAAGTCAAATTTCGGTCTTGCTTTGGAATTTTGAATTCACAGTGGATGGAAATATAACACACTCCTGAATTGATCATGGAATTTTCATTTACAGATATTTAGATTTTAGTTTCAAAACGTTGATTTTCACCTTTAATCTCTTGTTGAACTGACTATTGCTGTTTTTTCATAGTTGAATACTTGAATTCCAGCTTCAAATCATGAATCTATAGAATTTTGTATCGGTACACATTTCACATCCTGTACACCATACGTTAGGATTTTATTTCAGATACTTTTGTTACCTAAATGAGATTTCCATTGGAATTCCGCTCGGATGGAATTAAACCAATTCTATTTGATTTGGTCTTTATATTTCATTTCGTATTTTTTTTTTTATCACGTGAAATATAATACTAAATTGGTCCAGCGTTGTTGGCTATCCGTGCCTCGTTGTGACCTATAATTGTCACTACATACTTTTTGTGGATATTCTCTTCGTCTATCTAGGTTTTTCTTCCAATCTCTACATTTGTGAACTTTTTTTTTTTTTTTTTTTTTTTTTTTTTTTTTTTTTTTTTTTTTTTTTTTTTGTAAATTCTTCATGAAAACCTGATTCCACGTCTTTTTCTTTTCATCACTCGATATTTTTTCTTTCGCTCTTTGTGGTATTGGTTCTGCTAAAACTAGCGTTTCCTTTTTCTTTTTTAGTATTATTTATGATGGTCTACGTCATATTACTGTCATTTTTCTGCTTAAATCCTAAATACTTGTTATAGAGTTTCATACTACTCGTTTATTTGTCGTTTTTTGTTATTCGATATTGAATTTTTTTTTGGTTTGTTAACTTTGTTTTTTCCTGCGGGGCAAAAACGAATCAAACTCATGTTTTTCTTCTCTTCCTCCCAGATTTGAAATAAAAATAGTCGAAATATATATAATTTCTTCGTGCTGTGCACTTTGCTTGAGTAGATATGAAATATTGCTTGATTTTGCATCCGGGTTGAAAATATGTAGCCTTCAATAAAAAGTTTAAAATCTGTAAAATCCAGCTTTTTATTTCTGTAATTGATTAACGGTTGTCAGGAAATAATATTTTTAGAACGGGAACTCAGACATTTTTATCTACACGTATTTTCATATTTAGGATTTTTTTCTGGATACAGTCGATTGTTTTTCTCAAATATTTGTTTATTCTCGATGGCGTGTAAATTGCGTTGTTATACCACTGATAAAAAACATTATTTTTATGACCTGTCTGCTGTAGATTAAGAATTCTAAATTTATTTGTAAGCTTTGCAGAATTTTAAAATCTTTGGTAACATTACATTTAGATACCACAGAGATTCTGCACGAGTTTTAATCTTAAAGAAGCACAAGAAATCTATTTTAATAAAATGATAAAAATGCCAAAATGAATTTTCTGGTCTATTGGTCGGCCTTCCCTCTCAAAGGCTTCGCGCCTGTCTTAGTTCATTGCATTTCTCATTTAGCAGTTTCAGTTGAGAGTTATTAGACAGTTATTGAAATGAAACGATGCGAACATTTCTGATGATCAGGATATTTTATGACCCCTTGGATGCTCAATGGTTCAAGTTATTACACAAATTAAATTTATGAATAGATATTTAATTGTAATTTACTGAATCATTAGACCGAAAGTCTTGAGGGGTTTAGATGGCAGATATGATTATAAGTATTTGGAAGGAGAGTTAATATCTTATGATATACTCAAGTATAAAAGCTATACTTTAACATAAAAGTTGTACTTAACTATAAAAGTAACAGCTATATTGGTCATAAATCATCAAAAGTACTTAGCCTTCAGGGCAAAAATATTGGCCGCAACTTCTGTTTCTTCCAAAGCAAATTTATTATTGATATTATGAGCATTATTTTAGTATCATTAGAAATTCCATCTAATTATGAAATGCGAAATTCAAGGTTGACGTTTCTATGTATATTTTTAAGGATATTTATTGTATAATGATGCATTTTAATACAAAACTAATTGCTATATTACTTTAAATTGATTAAATATACTTTGCCTTCAAGGCAAAAAGTTTAGGCAGCAAGATGTGTTCGTTTGAAAGTATATATATATATATATATATATGTATATATATATATATATATATGTATGTATGTATATCTCTCTCTCTCTCTCTCTCTCTCTCTCTCTCTCTCTCTCTCCCTTTTTGCATCCAGATCTTTTAGGAGTCCATCACTTTCCTCACTATACGTGCTGTTTTAATTAGCACGCTCTCTTTCTGGGACTATATTTGCTACTTACCTTCTCGAGATTCCTTTTGAGTGACATGTATGATCTCTATTGGCACCACTTCTACCTGCTAATTCCGTGGCCTTCTTAGTTCAATTTGCAGGTCGTAGCCCTTTTGTATTTTTTCTCTCCCCTTATCTTCCACTCCTGAGTCCCAAGGAACTGAGACATCTATGAGTGATACTTTTATCGTTGTCTTGTCAACCAGAGTGATGCCTGTGTGATGTGCTTGTATCATCCTGTCCACCCTTATATTGTAGTTCCAGAGTAGTTTAGCCTGATCATTTTCTACCACAGCTTGAGGTTGATGTTCGTACCAATTGTTGTTGCATTGTATTTCAGATCATCATCATCATTATTATTATTATTATTATTATTATTATTATTATTATTATTATTATTATTATTATTATTATTATTAAATAAGCTACAACCCTAGTTGGAAGAAAAGAACGCTAAAGCCCAAGGGCTCCAACAGAGAAAGCAGCTCAATGAGGAAAAGAAACAAAGAAAAAATTACACATGAGAAGTGATGAAAAACATATTTAACATGAAAACCACTTTAAAAAATCAGTTATAGATGAACTACGAAACGAGACATATGCCGTATAACATGAATTTTCCTTATCGCAACAGCTGCACAAGCACTTGAACGAGTGAATGTCTGACACCATTTTTATTTTTATTTTTATATTCTCTTTATGTAATATTTTCTGTTTCAATTATTAAATTGAAATAGGAATTTTTTATTGACCATACAAGTGATTATGATACCATTGTAAATATATGCAATTTAGTTTTCTAAGTTGTGCACACGGCAATTGTCAATGATGGCCATTGTCGCTTACTAATCTCTATGCAGATAGCAAAGTTAAAAAGAAGTAACATTAATTTTTCAAGTCCATGTATATTTTGAAATTGATATCTGACTTACTCCTGACGGATAATAACACGTCGACAGTAACTTTTATTGAAGTGTTTATGCCACGTTTGAACAATGAAGAAACTGCTCTGCCTTTAGTGTTTTGTTTACAACAGTTGGCATGTTTTCCTCCTCCGAGTGATGTCTTATATATTTCGGGCTATTCTGTGTAATTCGTTATATTTAGCTTTTTATAGAAATTTTTTCATCCGTTTTATAGTTAGGTATTAGCTTTACTGGCCTCTCATCATGTGGGAGCTGGACATGCAGAACATTTATAAATAATGTAAGTCTTTACCAAGTCAGGGAACTTGTCTCTTGTAAGTTAAAAGTCGTAGGCATGGAGTCTGGATTATAGCCTGAGGTTCTGGTTGAAATTGTAAGTACGATTTTCATTGAGTGATAACAGGGTCTCATAGTTCGAGAGAGAGAGAGAGAGAGAGAGAGAGAGAGAGAGAGAGAGAGAGTTGGTATTTGTACATATCAGAATTGGAGTAGTGCTCTTCATTTCTCTCCCATTCGTAGCATGTATATCCATTTGGTTACTTTACTGCCCTTCTCCCAATGCAAGTTTTTATTAATTGTTAATCAAATTTGGGTACAGTCCAATACCAAGGATTGCAAAGAATTCTGCATCGTTATTTGAATATTATAATACTAATGAGTGTATATGTATATATATATATATATGTATATATATATATATATATATATATATATATATATATATATATATATATATATATATATATATAATCCAATACTAGCCCACTGCAGAGAAAAGGCTTCAGACATGTCCTTCCACATAAGTGTGTTTGTGGTTTTTCTACGCGAGTCCAAACCCGCAAACTTTCTTATTCGAGTATCCATCGTCTTCATCTATCCACCTTCTCTTCCTTTCCCTGCTTCTTTTGTAATCTCTAGGGATCCATTCTGTTATTCTTAATGTCCATCTACTATCTGTTGTTATATGTCCTTGTTCATGTCCATTTATTTTTCTTACATGCTGTTAAAATATCCTCTACTTTGGTTTGCCCTCGTATCCCTGTTGCTCTATTTTTATATCTTAAGAGTTATTCCCATCATTATTCTTTCCATAGCTCTCTGAGTTGTAACTAGCTTATTTTCTAAGGATTTAGAAAGGCTCAGAGTTCTGATGCATACGTTAAAACTGGTAGGGTCATACTTTTCTTTTAAGAGAAAGTAGTATTTTGATTTTCATAATCTCCATCCCAGGCTTATCTTTCTTCTAATTCCGATCTTGTGCCCTTAGGAAACACTTATTGTCTGTCCTAAGTATGTATACTCAATAACAATCCATAGAGGTTCGTCCATAACTCTTATTTGTATCTGCATTTAGATTTAACATCATCTTAGTTTTATTCATTGCTTTTCAGTCCTACATTTCTGCATTCTCTTCAAATCTTCTATCATTTTTTGCGATTCCTCTCATCATTCACTAAACACGAATATATCATCTGCAAATCTTAAATTATTAAGGTATTTCACATTAATATTAATTCCTGCATTTTCCCAATCTAAATTCTTCAAAGCTTCTAGGCATGGGGACCTACTTCCTGTCTAGCTCCTTTCTCAATTGGAATGTTCTCACTATCTTTATTTTTTTATTGTTGTGCTTCCTGTATAGATATCTTCAAGTGTTCGAACATAAGATTCATCAAATCCTTATATTTGAAGGGCTTTCGTTGCTGCTGAGCTTTTGACAGAATCAAAAGCTTTCTCGTAGCTAGTACCATACTTAGTGTTTTGTCATACTATGTCAATGTTTCCATTAGCTGTTTAATTACATGGCATGATCAGTTGTTGAATACTCCCTTCTAAAGCCTGCCTGCTCTGTTGGTTGATTAAAGTCGAGCTGTCTCTCTATTCGGCCTAATATGATTTATGTATATAATTTATATATTGTGGAGATTAAAATATTTGAACGGTAATTTTTCGGGTCTTTTGAGTCTCCCTTTTTAAGAATTAGTATAATGAAAAAGTTTTTTCCAAACTGTGTAAAGTTCAGCCAGTTTTGGTATGAAATCTGCTCCATCTATTATTAAATCATTTGTTACGAATCTTTTGCTCCCTTGCCTCTTTTCATGCCCTTTGAGGCTTTCTTTACTTCTACTATTAGGTTTGGTATTGGTTCGGGTCTTTCATTTTTATTTGCAAAGTTATTTGTTATATCACTATTGTAAACATTGTATAGAAATCATCTGCAATTTTTATTACTCCATCTCTATTGTTGGTATTCCCATTTTCATCCTTTAAAGGAAAAACATCGGTTGGGGTCCTGTTCCAATTCTTCTCTTCATCAATTTGACGCATCTTCCTTCTTTAGTGTTTTCTCAATCTTGGTCTAATTTTGATTACGAATGTGTTAGGATTTTAGTTTGTTTATTTTTCTGGATAGTTCTGCTAATTCTATTTCATCTCTCTTGGATTTTACCCTCATTTCTAATATTTTCTTTATTAGGTTTTTGGTTTTCTCTGATAGTTTTCCTTGATCTGGTTTAGGAACTTTTCTATCTATCGCTTGTGCTAATTCCAATACAAATTTTGTTAAATCATTGTTCATTTCTTTTTTACTTGCTTACATATCATCTCGTTGCTGGGAGTACCTATTTTGTATTGCTAGACTAAAACTCATCAGATTTTTCTCTTATTACAGGAGTTTTTATTTTCTGTCTTGAAATTAGTTTTTCTCTTTCTTTCATTAGAGCTAATCAAATTTTACTTCTCACTATTCTATGGTCGCTTGACTTTAACTTGTTTAACACATATTTTTAACTAGATTAACTTTTTATCACAGCGTATAAAATCTCTTATAATTTTTCATTTCTCCATTTGATGTTTTCCATGTCCATTTTCTGTCCCTTTTTATGGTTTTAAATTTTTTTTTCTTTCAGCAAATTCTACAAGAATGTCTCCTCTTCCATTCCTTGTGCCTACTTCAAATTTACTTAATGCTGATTCTCGTCTCTTCTTTTTACCTACTTTTGCATTAAAATCCTCCAAGAAGAAGAATGTGTGACTTATTTCAAAGGATTAGCCTTAATATCCGGGGAAGTAAATTTATTTTGAAGAAAGATCTTGGTGTCTGAAGAAAGTAAATGCCTTATTTCAATGGAAGGACTTTGATATCTAGGAAGAAGGGTCAATGACTTATTCTACAGGAAGGTCCTTGATGTCTGGAAAGAAGAGAGAACTTCTTACTTCAGAGGAAAAGACGATGTCTGAGGTCAAGAGTGCTTGCAATGAACCCTTTATCTCTTTTATTTTGTATTTTTTCCTACACTTCCAAACGGTATACAATATTTATATACACCTTGCCATACTATCTCCAATCCTAGCCATGTAAACAAACCATCTTAGAACATAATTTTCCCCCAGTTGTAATTACTGTGATTCTTCTCCAACATCTTTCACTTTTTCCCTCATTAAAGTTCAACATTCCCACTCAGTACTGTTAAGGAGCTTTTGCTCTCACCATTATCTTCCCATCATCTGAACTCACACTTCTATAAACATTTGTCTTCACTAACCATAACCATTTTTATTTTACCCATATTTTTCTCCCTTATTATTATTGTTATCATCATTACAAGTTAAGCTACAATTATACCTGGAAAAGCATGATGCTATAAGCCCAAGGGCTCCAACACTGAAAAGTTGTGCAGTTAGGAAAGGAAATATGGAACTGAATAAACTACAAGGGAAGTAATGAAATATTAAAGTAAAATATTATAAGAACTTTAATGACATTTGATTAGATCTTTCTTATATAAGCTATAAAAAACTTAGAAATATATACGAGGAAGAGAAACAAGATAGAATAACGTACTGGGTGTACCTTCTAGCAAGAGAACTCTAATCCAAGACAGGGGAAGACCATGTTACAGAGGCTATGGCACTACCCAAGACTAGGGAACAATGGTTCATTTTAAGTGTCCTTCTCCTAGAAACATTCTCTTCTACCCTTACCAAGAGAAAAGTAGCCACTGAACAATTATAGTGCAGTAGTTAACCCCTTTAAGCGAAGAAGACCGGTTTGGTAATCTCGGTGTTGTTAGGTGTATAATGACAGAGGAGAATGTAGAAAGAATATGCCAGACTATTTGGTGTATGTGAAAGCAAAGGAAAACTGAGTCTTAACTAGGGAGAGGAATGCAATGTAGTATTGCCCGGCCAGTCAAAGGACTCGATAATTCTCTAGCGGTAGTATCTCAACGGGTGGCTGGTGTAGAAACCTCCTTAAGCATCATGCACCTCAATAACTTATTCAGGGACGGTCATGAGCATTACGTCGCAAAAATTACAAGAATTGTTCACCTTTGCGTATTATTTCTTCTGCCCCGTCCACAGATGATAATTACGGTTAGGGTAATTGCCCACCTAATTACTCGTAATGTATTGCGACAGGATAGCTAAAACTTAAACAGCTTTATCCATCTCGCTTTGTAACTATTTGCTCTTTCGTTTTTTGTTATGAAGGCTTGGAATTATTATTGCGTAATATACACGTTTTGATGCAATTAAGTTTCACCTGCTGTAATTTAAAATTTGTCAGTCCTTGTATATATATATATATATATATATATATATACATATATATATTTACATATACAGTATATGTGTATATATATATGTATATATATATATATATATATATGTGCGTATATTTATAAATATACATAAATACATATGTATATACACATACATACATACATGTCTGAGGCCTTTGTCTTGCAGAGGACTAGCAACAGCTGATGATGATGATAATGACATACTGTGCATACATAGAAAATGGAATCAAGTGCTATTTACGTCCTTTGCTAGTTAGATACTGCAGATCTAAATTTGAGTGACATAGCTTGTATATAAAACATTGTGACATTAAACACAGGAGTTCTTACTTACTTTGATGACTATCATCCTAATTCTCGTAAATTTCTTTTTCATACTGAAATTGGGGACATCCAATGACAATGAATTAAATATAAGAGTGAATGAAAACCATTTGAATCCTTGCCGAGAGAGGAGGGACTGGAAAAAGTTTCTTAGAGGCAATAAATTTTGCTCAAGTAAAAAAGTTGAGCACTAGCTCTGCCATCGAGTAGAAGGAAATGTGATGTTTTTATGTGTGTATTTTCTTTTGTGGACAGGTTTGTTCAACTTTTTTTTTTTCTGTCCAACGCATTGCTGCTGTGTAAAGTGATGTGACGAGACGTGTGGTTTGTTTCTAGTTAGATTCTTTTCCTTTTGCTTTTAACCTGGTAGCGTTGTGCTATACAAAAAAAGCTATACGTCATGCTTTGGTGTTCTAGGGATGCTTATTGATATTTAGTTTTTTTTTATTAAGGTCTTGTAAACTTACCTTGGCTAGTTTTAGAACAAACTTAGATAAATTACGTTTGTAGCTTAGCAAGTAATGATAATAATAAGAATGGTAATAATAGTAAAACTTTCATCATTCTGTTGGTATCTGATCGCTTAATTTAAGTAGAATGAATCCATGTACGATCATCATCAGTAACGAGAGCATTATAGTATTATTATTATCACTCGTAGTAGCTTCATTGAGTAACACATGTAAATAATTTAATCATTACCAAGGAAGAACAGTAAAGTCTTTCTTAATGAATTATTTCAAGAGCCGGCTCTAGCCTCTGCGTTGCATCCCACTCGGGACCCAACTTTGGACTCTTAAAGCCAAGTTACAGCATGAAGGTGGTTAGGGATATCTTGTCCGGACAAGACTTTAGAGACGACTTTCTGGTATCCAGTATGAATAAGAAATGTTCTTGGAAAAGGGAACCCTTCTGCACTTTTATTATCTTAAACTTGATGAGGGCTTTTCGCAAGAGACCGGTGGGCGAGTTTACTATTTTTAATTTTGTGTTTTCACTCCGGTAAATGAGAAAGTATATATGTAGTTGTGTGTACATGATATGCATATTCGTTTTTGGCTAATATACACACGGGAAGACGAATTTTGATTATATGTAGGTGTAGATTGTAGATAATAATTAACATCGCAGAAAGCCCACAATAGTCGTTCCGATATTGATGATTATATCAATTAATTTGACAATAACAAGTATATGCTGTACATTCCCTTCATTTGATATCGATAAGAGTATGATGGAGTTTCCGATGGAGACAACATAATTGAATGAACTGAGTCTGTCGCCCTTTTGGGTTTCAAATGGAGCTTTACAAAAGCTCCTGCAATTAACTCATTATTGTTGTTATGGTTGCTGTTGTTTCAGTTCAGATAATGCGTTTTGTGGGGAATCAACCTGGCATTTTTTTCCCATTTAAATGCCAGTTTTAGATTGGAATGACTTTCATATTAAAATTTATCTCTATATTTTTGGAATCTGTTATAAATATTATTTTGGGCTAAGTTTGGATTCAAGTTTTAATGATAAAGTTTGGTTTCATTATCATGATAACATTTTAGTCTTGAATGTATCTTATTCATGCCGAATTTGAATTTTTGGCCAAAAATTTAATATAAACTAAAATTTATTTACATGTTTTTTCCGGTTGCAGATCTTCAATATATTGGTTTGGTTTGATAATATTGTTTCATTTGGCTATTAGTATGACATATAAGGGTGCAATATATTGTTAGAATTAACCTTTCAAGGACATTTTAATTTTTGGAACTTTAGAAAGTCGGAAAACTTCAATTAATAAAAAGCGTTTTAGTTAGTAAATGTCAAAGTTACAAGTTTTCATATAATTGTAATCTGATTTCTGAGTTCTGAAAAGATATTTTCAGTAATATTTCCGTGTCGAGAATAAACACATTGTTTTTAGATTTTAAATGTGCAATATCAGACAGTTTACATTGAACAGCGATAAAAAGGAGTTTCTATTCCATGTTCCAGTCCTCTTAGTGACTGAATTACATTAACATCATTATTTTTTATTATGTTTCTTTTTTAAGGGCGATGATTTACTTGATATCAGCAACATTTGCCCCGCAATTTAAAGGAATACATTAATTAAATAAATTAAGACAAATTTATCTGCTGCTGATCGAAAATACAACATTGAAATTAAGCTGCAGTATTTTATTCTTTGCCTGTCAATGTTTTCAGATTTCCTGCAACTGCTCTTTCGTGTAAACTGTAACATCGTCATTGCAGAATACTAATGTTTGCGATTTCTATATTTTATTTTTCTGAAACAAAAACATTGCATAGGAAACTTGGAGAGGAACTGTCTTCCCATTAATCTTTCTATCTAACTTTCTGCCTGTCGGTTTCTATTTAACTGACTATGTAATAGTGCACTATCTCGTTCGCTTAAATTGAGAAGGAACTCAAATAGCGATAAGTTTGGGTAGTCATTACTTAGCTTATATGGAAATATCATATGTCTAATTCGGGTGGGGCTTAGGATTTGCCTGATCGCCAGAATTCAATTCTAAATAGCTATGAGCTCATTTCCTGAAATATAGTAAAAGATTGTTGTATCTAACTGTAAGTTATATACATGAATGGGTAGGCGACTGTCGTTGGTCGAAGCCAGGATAGAAAAGCTAACAACTTATACTCAAAGAGACTATAGTCAATTCTTTTTAGTGAAGCAGATTTGCACAGACTCGCAGGGATGCCCTTTTAGCTCGGAAAAGTTTCCTGATCGCTGATTGGTTGGAGAAGATGATTCTGACCAATCAGATAGCAGGAAACTTTTCTTAGCCAAAAGAGCACCGCTGCGAGTCGGTGCAAATGCGACTCATTTAAAAAAAATTGAGTGTAGGTGAAAACCTGAGCTACATACCTTCTGGTCTTTAATGTATATATATATATATATATATATATATATTTATATATATATATATATATATTTATATATACTGTATATATATATATATTATATTATATATACTATATATATATATATATATATATTGTATATTAATGAGATATCATGGTGATGGGTTGATTTCAAGTTTAAGAACAGATTCCTGAATTCGACGGGTAAAATGTACTATATATCTCTTTTGATGGCTTGTTTGGTAGAGTGTACTTCTGGCTTTTTTCGACCCAGAGGCATAAGTTTGAGTCCTTGCCCAGCCAGAAGCATTTATTAAAATGAATTGAATATTTATCCCCAAGGCTGAATTCGATATCAAATGCCATTTGTGGATGATATATATATATATATATATATGTGTGTGTGTGTGTGTCATTTGTGGATGATATATATAGGCTATACTGTATATATAGAATGGTATATGTGTGTATATATATATATATATATATGTGTGTGTGTGTGTGTGTGTGTCTTGTCTGTCTGTCTGTCTTTGTGTGTATGTATGTATGTATGTATATATATATTTTTATTATTATTATTATTATTATTATTATTATTAGGTGAGCTACAACTCTGATTGAAAAGTCATTGCTATTATTATTACCAGGTAAACTACAACCCTAATTGGATGCTAAAATCCCGAGGGCTGCAACAGAGAAAATAACCTAGTGAGAAAAGGAAATGAGAGGAAATTAATAAAATATATAAAAGAAATAGTGAATAAAAAATGTGAAATATCATAAGATCAGTAGCAACGTTAAACTAGATCTGTCATATTTAAACTATGAAGAGAGACTTATGTTAACTTATTGAACAAAAAAACATTCACTGTAACTTTGAACTTCTGAAGTTCCACCGATTCAACTGCCGGTTTAGGAAGCTCGTTCCACAATCTGGTCGTAGCTGGAATACGAGTAAATCGTCTAGAATGCTATGTAGTGTTGATCCTTATGATGTAGAAGGTAAGACTGTTAAAACCAAGTGCATACATAGTACTACCTACATGTTAGTACAATCTGGGAAGATCTAAATGAAACACTTGGTTAGAATTTAGAAAAATCTTATTCTAAATATATTAAGGACTAACTGAACAACATTGCTTGAGATTAATATCCATATTAGGAATAAGAAATTAATAGACAGCAAGTTTTTGTTCCTCTATTAATGTGCTTTTTCCCATTTATATGGGGGGTAAGCACGGTTGCCTTCTTTTTGAAGGACTGCTAAATTTAGCTTTTGGGGTACACCGTCGTCCCGATCGGCTGCCCTGCCTGACATCGCTTAGACCCCGGTAGCGTATGTTCGTGCGTTGTACCAGTCACCAGTGTCTTTCCTTCCACCAGCAAGGAGTCCTGGTATAGCTAGGTCGACAGTTCGAAACGTGTGAGGTGCCTGTTATGTTTTTATAAGGTGTTTGAGTGGCTTTGTTTCTGTTGATTACATACTGAACAAAATTCTTTAAAGAATATACTTATACAAAAGTGCATACATATGTATGATAGTACAAATAAGAAATATTAATATCCAACAGATATACAGTATCAGGCATATCCTGTACATAATATCTAAGATAGAAACCAGAAGCTGGTCGGTAGGCTTAAAAGAAAATAAGATTTATTAAGCTTGTAGATCTCTTTGCATATAAAAGAATCGAGTTTATACATTCATGTCCCATATATGTTAACTGTTATCAAAACTTCCTTTTATAAAACTGAACTCTATGACATTTCTTCCTATTAGGGTATTGGAATGAACCAATTTCTTTGCATCTGACCAATTAATAGCATTATTTTAATCTATAATCTAAACGAACTTAGTGTTGTCATCTTGAGCGCTTTTCTTACGATGTTCAATGCTCGATTTATTCAGCATTTTAGTTATTATTCTTGTGGTTTATTGTATATAGGAATCTATACAAATATAGACGGATTAGCCAAGGGCTTTACCTTTGTTAGAAAGGCTAGCCAACATTTTCATCTGCCAAAAAAAAAAAAAAAAAAAAAAAATAAATAAATAAATAAATGCTCAGTTGTAACCGAAATTTTATCGGCATTATATAGATGATTAATTTCTTTAATCGGGCGTGAGCAGAAACATTATATTTCTGGACTACATAAATACAAAGCATAGGAAAATTGATTTTACTGTTGAATTCAAGGATATCAAGTACTTTGAACTTATCTTGTCTATTAGGCTTTTATTTCTGATGCCTGGTGGTTTATTTTACTAGAATTAGTATGGACTGGCAAGGGTCACTTGCCTTGGGTAAGCGCTGCGC
Organism: Palaemon carinicauda; assembly: GCF_036898095.1. Taxonomy (NCBI): domain Eukaryota; kingdom Metazoa; phylum Arthropoda; class Malacostraca; order Decapoda; family Palaemonidae; genus Palaemon; species Palaemon carinicauda. The sequence goes on from NC_090739.1 coordinate 68,872,187, forward strand.
ATCACAAGGAACTGGCTATCCTTTGATGTATCTAGCATTCTAGCCGATGAGTCCTCTGAGGCCCTTTGCGTCAATAGAAGTAGGAGGAGATGATGATGATGATGATGATGATGTTGAATTGGAACTGACCTGCAAGTTACCTTTCCAAGATGTACTTCAGTCGCGATACGGCACCGATTTTGATATGACAGTCTAGAAAAATAACTCACTGATTTAGGGGTAAATATCCTTAGGACATATTACATGAGTTTTAAACTTAGTACGTTTAACACTTTAATTGTTGGATGGATTATTTTTGAAAGATAGTTAAATTTTCATTTTAACTCGTATAAAATAACGGCAAAATATTCCTTCTGTGATTTAGTGCAACAATTGCAACATCAAGGATTTTATCAATCACAAAGAAATACCTCCCTCGTATGAATCTGGATTCGTATGAATATACCAACTGTCCACAGTCCCATCATTGTTTGTTGGCTCCTCTGCAAAAACTCTGCATTGCAGACTCTTTGATCATAAGGGAGTAAGTTGTAGAACTGGAAGACGTTTATAAAGGCCTTTGTGCTTGGCCATATTTAACATCTGCTATGAGCTATGTAACATCAACAAAGATTTTAAGGATTTTAAGATTTTGTTTAGAAATTACTTTGAAAATTAAGTAAGTTTAGTTGAATCCATATATACACACACACACACACACACACATATATATATATATATATATATAAATATATATATATATATATATATATATATATATATATATAAATATATATATATATATATATATATATATATATATAAATATATATATATATATATATATATATATATATAAATATATATATATATAAATATATATATATATATATATATATATATATATATATATGAGAGAGAGAGAGAGAGAGAGAGAGAGAGAGAGAGAGAGAGAGAGAGAGAGAGAGAGAGAGAGAGAGAGAGAGAGAGAGAGAGAGAGAGAGAGAGAGAGAACGATTTGTAATTTCTCGTTTCGTTAGTATTCCACGCCTCAACAAGAAAATATTTTGCACTATATCCTCATCTATAAGAATATTCTTCATTTGTTCATTCTTAAGAAAATCGCTAAATTCTCAATTCTCGAAGTGAATTATGATCAAATGTACGTCGTTGGGAAGAACTTGTCATTAAACCAGAAAAGTGATTAATGAAATGATCAGTGAGACTATTAATATGTCATCATAAATAATAATTAATTAGTAAAGTGGAAAATTAAATAAGCATTTGACTTAATTTTAGATGAACGAAAACGATCAATGTTAAGATAAAAAAAAAATTGAAAATGGTTATCACTACCTAACATCTGTTACCATCCGTGTAATCAACCATAGTCGCTGTTGAGCTTCGTGTTGTGACAGATGTTGAAATGGATCGTCAAATCCAAATAACTTAATATTTAGCCTTTGATGATGACCACGGAAGTTGATGAAATCTATCTGATCATATTTGTAATAAGTGTGTCGTCATCTAAGCTTCTACCCAATTTTATCATGGCACTAACAATTTCAGGTTTTTAGATTATCAGGAGCTGTCGGAGATTCGTGTATTAGTGGTTTAGATAGTCGGCAACGGTTGGAAATTTGAGGATTATTCTTTTAAATTGTTAGTCGGGAATTGGTGTTTTAAGTTGTGAAGATCTATCGGAGATTCGGGTATTTGTGTTTTAAATAGTCAGAAATGGACATAGATTACTGGATTAGTGTTTTAGATTATCAGAAACTGTCGGAGTTTAGAGGATTAGAGTTTGGAATGGTAAGGATCTGTCGGAGATTTTGGGATTAGCGTTTTAAAATGGGAGGAACGGTCGGAGATTTGGGAATTAGTGGTGTGAATGGAAGGAACGGTCTGAGATATTAGGGATTATATATTTAAAATATAAGGAACGGTTGGAGATTCGGGAATGAGTGTTTTAAAATGTGAGGAACGGTCAGAGATTCGAGGATTAGTGCTTTAAAACGTGAGAAATGGTCAGATATTCGAGGATTGGTGTTTCAAATGTGAGGAACGGTCGTAGATTTGGTAATTAGTGTCTATGTATGTGAGGAACGGTCACAGATTCGATGATTAGTGTTTCAAATGTGAGGAACTGCCAGAGATTTGGGGATTAGTGTTTTAAAATGTGAGGAAATGTTGGGGATTAGGGTTTTAAAATGTGAGGAATGGTCAGAGATTCGGAGATTATTGTTTTCAAAATGTGAGGAATGGTCAGAGATTCTGGATTAGTGTTTTTAAAAATGAGGAACGGTCTGAGATTCGAGAATTAGTGTTTTAAAATGTAAGGAACGATCAGAGATTGGGGGATTGGTCAGAGAGTTTTGGGATTAGTATTTTAAGATGTGAAGAATGGTCTGAGATTCGTGCGATTAGTGTTTTAAAATGTGAGGAACAGAGATTCGTGGATTAGTGTTTTGAAAAGTGAGGAACGCTCAGAGATATGGGGATTAGTGTTTTCAAATGTGAGGAACGGTCTGAGATTCGGTGAATAGTGTTTTAAAATATCAGGGACCGTCGGAGTATCGGGATTAGTGTTTTAAAATCTCAGGAATGCTCAGAGATTCAGGCGACTTGTGTTATGAAATGTGAGGATATGTTGAAGAATTGGGGGTTACTGTTTTAAAATCTGAAGAATTGTCCGTGATTCGAGGATTACATTTTAAAATGTGAAGAACGGTCAGAGATTTGGGGATTAGTGTTTTTAAATATCATGGAAGGTTAGAGATTGGAGGGATTAATGGGTTAAGATGTGAGGAACATTCAGAAATTCTGTGATTAGTGTTAAAATATCAGGGACGGTTAGAGATTCGGGGACTAGTGCTTTAAAATGTGAGGAACGGTCAGAGATTTGGTGATTAACATTCTAAAATGTGAGGAACGGTCAGAGATTTGGTGATTAACATTCTAAAATGTGAGGAACGGTCAGAGATTTGGTGATTAACATTCTAAAATGTGAGGAACGGTGAGAGATTTGGTGATTAACATTTTAAAATGTGAGGAACGGTCAGAGATTTGGTGATTAACATTTTAAAATTTGAGGAACGGTCGGAGAATCGGGGATTAGTATTTTGAAATTTGAGGAAGGGTCAGAAATTTGGGGATTAGTATTTTA
>NC_090739.1:68880331-68890331 GCF_036898095.1 Palaemon carinicauda
GAGGTCAAAGAGCCTCCAATGCTAAAAGTAAGGAGCCTCAAAATAGAGATCAAAGACCCTCTAATGCTAAACATAAGAAGCCTCAAAATAGAGGTCAAAGACCCTCTAATGCTTAAAGTATGGAGCCTCAAAACAGAGGTCAAAAACACTCTAATGCTAAACGTAAGAAGCCTCACAATAGAGGTCAAAGAGCCTCTAATGCTCAAAGTAAGGAGCCTCAAAATAGAGGTCAAACAGCCTATATTGCTAAAAGTAAGGAGCCTCAAAATAGAGGTCAAACAGCCTCTAATGCTAAATGTAAGGAGCCTCAAAATAAAGGTCAAAGACCCTCTAATGCTTAAAGTATGGAGCCTAAAAATAGAGGTGAAAGAGCTTCTAATGCTAAAAGTAAGGAGCCTCAAAATAGAGGTCAAAGAGCCTCCAATGCTAAAAGTAAGGAGCCTCATAATAAAGGTGAAAGAACCTCTAATGCTAAACATAAGAAGCCTCAAAATAGAGGTCAAACAGCCTCTAATGCTAAAAGTAAGGAGCCTCAAAATAGAGGTCAAAGAGCCTCTAATGCTAAAAGTAAGGAGCCTCAAAATAGAGGTCAAAGAGCCTCTAATGCTATAAGTATGGAGCCCCAAATTAGAGGTCAAAGAGCCTCTAATGCTAAAAGTAAGGAGCCTCAAAATAGAGGTCAAACAGCCTCTAATGCTAAAAGTAAGGAGCCTCAAAATAGAGGTCAAAGAGCCTTTAATGCTAAAAGTAAGGAGCCTGAAAATAGAGGTCAAATACCCTCTAATGCTAAACGTAAGTAGCCTCTAAATAGAGGTCAAAGAGCCTCTAATGCTAAAAGTAAGGACCCTCAAAATAGAGGTCAAAGACCCTCTAATGGTAAAAGGAGTCTCAAAATACGGTCAAGAGAGCCTCTAATGCTAAAAGTAAGGACCCTTAAAACAAAGAGTTCAAAGAGCCTCTAATACTAAAAGTAAGGAGCCTCAAAATAGAGGTCAAATGCCCTCTAATGCTAAACGTAAGGAGCCTCAAAATAGAGGTCAAAGACCCTCTAATGCTATAAGTAAGGACCCTCACAATAGAGGTCAAAGACTCTCTAATGGTAAAAAGTCTCGAAATAAGGTCAAAAGAGCCTCTAATGATAAAAGTAAGGAGCCTCAAAATAGAGGTCAAATGCCCTCTAATGCTAAATGTAAGGGGCCTCAAAATAGAGGTCAAAAACCCTCTATTGCTATAAGTAAGGACCCTCAAAATATAGGTCAAAGACCCTTTAATGGTAAAAGGAGTCTCAAAATGAGGTCAGAAGAGCCTCTAATGCTAAAAGTAAGGACCCTTAAAATAAAGAGATCAAATGGCCTCTAATACTAAAAGTAAGGAGCCTCAAAATTGAGGCCAAAGACCCTCTAATGCTAAGCTAATGAGCCTCAAAATAGAGGTCAAAGAGTCTCTAATGCTAAAAGTAAGGAGCCTCAAAATAGGGGTCGAAGAGCCTCTAATGCTAGATGTAAGGAGCCTCAAAATAGAGATCAGAGACCCTCTAATTTAAAAGTAAGGAGCCTCAAAACAGAGGTCAAAGAGAGACTAATGCTAAAAGTAATGAACCTCAAAATAGAGGTAAAAAAGCCTTTAATGCTAAAAATAAAGAGCCTTAAAATAGATGTCAAAGACCCTCTAATGCTAAACGTAAGGAGCCTCAAAATCGAGGTCAAAGACCCTCAAATGCTAAAAGTAAGGAGCCTCAAAATAGAGTTCAAAGACCCTCTAATGCTAAAAGTAAGGAGCCTCAAAATAGGGGCCAAAGAGCCTCTAATGCTAGACGTAAGGAGCCTCAAAATAGAGATCAAAGACCCTCTAATTTAAAAGTAAGGAGCCTCAAAACAGAGGTCAAAGAGAGACTAATGCTAAAAGTAATGAACCTCAAAATAGAGGTCAAAGAGCCTTTAATGCTAAAAGTAAAGAGCCTTAAAATAGAGGTCAAAGACCCTCTAATGCTAAACGTAAGGAGACTCAAAATAGAGGTCAAAGACCCTCAAATGGTAAAAGTAAGGAGCCTCAAAATAGAGTTCAAAGACCCTCTAATGCTAAAAGTAAGGAGCCTCAAAATAGAGGTCAAAGAGACTCTAATGCTGGAAGTTAGCAATCTCAAAATAGAGGTCAAAGAGCCTCTAATGCTGAAAGTAATGAGCCTCATAATAGAGGTCAAAGACCCTCTAATGCTAAACGTAAGGAGTCTCAAAATAGAGATCAAAGCCCGTCTAATGCTAAACGTAAGGAGCCTCAAAATGGAGATCAAAGACCCTCTAATGCTAAACGTAAGGAGCCTCAAAATAGAGGTCAAAGAGACTCTAATGCTAAAAGTTAGCATTCTCAAAATAGAGGTCAAAGAGCCTCTAATGCTAAACGTACGGAGCCTCAGAATAGAGGTCAAAGACCCTCTAATGCTCAAAGTAGGGAGCCTCAAAATAGAGGTCAAACAGCCGCTAATGCTAAAAGTAATGAGCCTAAAAACAAAGACCCTCTAATGCTAAAAGTAAGGAGCCTCAAAATCCATGACCACCGGGCAAAAAGGGAAGAGGCTTCACAGAAGGGTTCAAAATCCCGAAGATTCCATCTTCCAAGGCGAATCAAATGATTCCCCTGAAGAAAGGAAAGATGAATACTGTGAAGAACTGCAGAGTATAATAGGTGAGAACCTAGAGAGATGTGAAAATTGTGATTAATGACTTCAATGCTAAAGTTGGAATAATCAAGGGATAGAAAATGTGATGGGTGTTGAGGTTCTTTGCGAAGTTGCAAATGAAAATGGGGCACATTTTATAAGTTATTGTTCCACAAACATTCTTGTTATTGGAGGTACTCTTTTCCAGCACACGGAGATCCACAAATATACAAGGACTTCCCCATGTGTCAATTACAAATATCAAATAGATCACATAGTCATTGATAAAGAGAGGAGGCCTCTGGGAAATGTAACAAGCTATAAAGGTGCAGTTATTGGTTATGATCACCAGCTCCCCATTGCCACACAAATATTAAAACTGAAAGAACCCAACAGAAATGTAGATAGAATACCTAAGTTTGATACAACTAAGCTTCTAGAGGATGAGTACAGAAATCTTTGTAACTGAATTTAGGAATTGATTTAACGTCTTAAGAGTCTTTAAGAGACGAAGTTTTGGGACATGCAGTTACAAGGATAAAACCATGGATATCAAATGATACTTGGGATACTATAAAAAGAAGACAAAGACAGAAATTGATTTCTTAAAGTTTTCGAGGAAGTAATGAAAATTACTAGGCAGAGCATGCCAAGTATTTCAGTATTGATAGTGAGGTCAAAAGAAATATCAGGAATGATTGGAGAGAATATTTAGACAGGAAAGCAGATGAGGCTGACAAAGCTATGAATTCAGGGAGTGGCTTTGTTGTAGGAATTGCTCCTGGAATTATTAATGAAATCTCTACGGGAAAAAAGAAGCATATATCCATCAAAAAGAAAGATGGATCTGTTATAACAAAAGAACATGAAGAAATGTAACGTTGGATTGAACACTTTAGTGAGGTCATGAATAGGAAATACGAAGGGAATAATTTGGTTGATATACCTGAAACTGATGAAGACCTTGATGTGCCCATGAATGAATTAGCTTTGTTTGAAGTCGAAGCTATTCCTAAAAAAAACTCAAAAGATGGAAAACCCCTGGATACGAAGGAATAACTGCTGAGACGATATTGCCTGAAAATGAAGTGACTCCCAGATTACCTACAAGATTACTTTGTAGAATGTGGCTTGAAGAGGCAAAGCCTTATGTATGGGGGCTAGGAGGGCTGGTGGAAATGACAAAAACGATCTGACTGATTGCAATCATTACAGAGGCATCACACTTATGTCAGCTGTCATGAAAATATATAGAATGCTCATTCTAAAGAGACTAGAGAGAAAGTGATGAAAAGTTGAGAGATGAACAAGCAGGATTTAGAAAAGGTAGAAGTTGTACTGACCAAATTTTCATTTAAAGACATGTGGTACAGCAGTATATAGAATATAGAATTCCACTTTTGATGGTATATGTGGGCTATGAAAAAGCTTTTGATTATGTGCTCTAGCAAATTTTGTGGAGAGTCCTGCGACATTATGGAGTTCCTCTCAAATATGTAAATTTAATTGTCTGTTCATAAGCATAGCAAATGCAAAGCTAATGTTAGTGGCGTCTTATCAAACGAATTTCCAGTGAAAAGTGGAGTACTCTAAGGGAATGTATTGTTACCTATGTTGTTTATCCTCCTAGATTACCTATGTTGTTTATCCTCCTAGATTACCTATGTTGTTTATCCTCCTAGATTTTGTAATGCATAGATCGGTTGGGGATGGTGGAGAAGGATTGGACTGGATTGGTAACATAAAATTAGGAGACCTAGAGTATGATGATGACGCTGTCCTAATTAGCAGAACACCACACCACAGGGCTTGGAAAGCTTGCTTACCAGATTGTATGAAAAATCACATGAGGTGGGGCTCGAGATAAATAGAAGAAAGATAGATGATGAGAACGGAATATGCAATGGAAGATGAAATATCTTTGGAAGGATAAAGGATTAATGAGGTAGAATTATTTAAATATTTAGGAACTATGATATCTAATATAGGAGCTTTAGAATTAGAGTTTAATGAAAGATTGAAAAAAGCGAATCAGAGGATGGCTAAGTTAAGTCAAGTTTGGAAATCAGGTCGCCTAAAATTACATATAATAATCAGGCTATATATCAGTTTAGTGAGATCGATGTTACTGTATGGTCGTGAGTTTTGGTATATTAATGAATCTCATTTTGTAGATTTGAGAACAAAGCCCTCAGAAGAATATTGGGTGTTAAATGACACGACAGGATTAGAAATGAAACTAAGTGAGATTACTCGAGCGCCACATGTGGATGAGATCATGGTGAGGGCTAGATGGAGATGGTTTGGGGATGCTCTTTGTTCTCTCTAAGAGACATTAGTTCACCAAACTTTAAACTGGTCTCCACAAGGCACTAGAAGAGTTGCAAGACTCAGGACTATAAAGCATGAAGTAGGATATTGTGATTGGAGAAGTATTGAATTAAAAGCTGAAGATAGAGACGACTAGCGAAATCTAATTGAGGCCCTTTGCGTCAATAGGCGTGGGAGGAGATGATGATGATGATATGTGGGCAGTGGCTTCAAGCATCTAGCTCAAGGCGAGTCACTTAGCCTCCTTCTTCCTCTAAAAACCCTTTAGTTGCTCTACCAATGCAAAATAATGGACGATCCTTAATATCATCCAAAATAATTTGGATTTCTTTTTCATTTTTTTTTTTTCTATTTTAGGTATAAATAAATCCTTATCACTTACTATCGGGACTATCCTAGCAGTTCAATTATCACTATTTATTACCCTGGTCAATCTAGATTTTTTTGTATTTACGTTAGTGTTTGCAGACATTTTTTCTTAAAGAATCGAGATATATTTGGTTGCTTTGTATTTCCATGATTTGTCATGTTTCTATCTCTCTTTCTTTGTGTTTTTCCTTTTATTTTTCTTCATTTCATCTTTTTTTCTTAAATCTTTGATTGTATCCCTTTCTTTTGTAGGTATAAGTATCTCTTTGATGGCTCGTTCATAGTATAAGGTAACAAGGGTAAGAATAAAAGGAATAGGTACAACTTAGGACGAATATTGTTTATAGGATCAGCTTTGCCCCTCCTTGATGTATCTATCATGCTGTTCACTCTAATGTTGCTCCATATAACACCATATCAAAAAGGCAATATGACAGTTATCAACATAGAAATTAGTAGGAACAGTGAAAACATATTTTATTTCAATTCCTGAAATTTTCATTTGGATATGTGAATTATTATAGGAACAATGTATATAGTAGAGTTTTTTTTTAGATATTTCTAGCATTTGGGTTAACAACTCTCTCGAGGATGTTACCATGTTTTGGTCAATCTTTTTGAAGGTTTCACCCCCTGAGTGTAAACAGCTTTAAGAGTGTCCCCAGTATTAAATAACTTTTTGAAAAACATATCATAACCATCAAGCTAGAAAGAAACTTTTTTTTTTTTTTTTTTTTAATGTAACTGTCAGGGTGTCACTCACTTTTAGGGTGTCACCTTGGGCAGACACCCATTTTACTGCACCCCTTATGTCTTATTTTGAATTTTTATGATTACATATATGCATATTTATACATAAAAGTATATTTGTGTGCTTGAATACAAGGTTTGATTTACATATTCATATAATAAGGCAAAATTGGACAGTTTTCAAAACCATGGTCAGGCAAAATTGGACAGGCAGACTTCTCACTTTTTTCTTGGAGAGGCAAAATTGGACAATCTTGGATTACGGACACAAAAATTTACGCAAGTCTAATTTTTTTTTTTTCTAGCATATTTATATTGATTGGGACCACAAATTGTCATAGTTTGCCCAGCTGAGCGTTGGCGCTTAACGGGGAGATACAGCCGTGTCCAAAATTGCCTCACTGTCCAAAATTGCCTCGCCTCTGAGATATTTTTTTTATTACTGTAATACGAGAATTTCTCATTCTTTGATGATTCTGAAACAAGCCATTTTTATAGATGAGACCTCCCTCTCTTGAAAACATGTTTGGTATTTGGTCATAAATTATTAATTTAGATTTTGTACAAAGGTTACTAAAAAGGTGTCCAAAATTGCCTCACCCTACTATATATGAAACAGTATTATTTCCATGAAGGCAAAAAGCACCAGCTAATTTTCATTTTCCGAAAATATTTCGCATCGTAACGCGAAGTAATTACGACGATCAGATGTTAATAATCTTAATTGGAAACACCAGTTGTGCATTTGGGGCGTGGGTTGGTGGAAAGGTTAGGGTGTTAGTTTTCCACGAGAAATTACGAAAATTGCGTCCTATAGCGGAATTGTAATCCTCTTAATATAAGAACTATGGAAACGGACATTTGTGTCGTAATTTATTATCATATATCACATTTTTATTAATGATCGTAAAGTTATATAGTAATATTTTTATTGCATTATATTTAAGAAGACCTGTGTGGATTAAATTCTCTATCTTGTCATTTTTGCTTTTCCACGAAAAAGTTGTGCCACTTGATGTGCGCTGTAGGGATTACTCTAAGGTCTTTGCAGCGTCTTTTAGGCTCCAAGTTGCACTCACTTTTTAGCCAGCCTTTCTTCCACCTTGCTGTTCAACATTTTAACCTTTCCTTTATATGCAAAATGTCCTCCCCGGCCCCAGTACCGTGCTGATTGTTCCAAATTCATAAATTCAATCCATTTTCCTTTGCTATCTGTTTTTGAAATGTCGCTTTATCCTCGTTTCATTGTAAGAAACATCTTTCGCTTCCCAGTCAGTAATAATTAAATGCGTAGGGAAAATTGAACAAACTCTTGTATGGAGAAGTGAATTGTTCATAGTTTTGAGACAAAAGGAAATTATAATATACCAGAGGTATTCTCTAAGTCTACATCGCTATTTTAGTCAAACAACCAACCAAAGTTGTTTAAAGACATAAGATATAAGGTATGGTAACAAAAAACGCAAAATGATAGTTCGTTTAAAGAATTGCTTTGAAAGTAGACATACTCTCGATTATAATTCACTAATTGAATTTGCTAAAATAGAAAACGAAAACCAACATCATAATATGAGTATTGTGTGAAACTGGTTGTATGAGACACCAGTAGTAGAATTTAAGGAAACTAAAGTATATACTTAGTAACTAGATAACTGGATAATTATAGATAATGGACTTTTACAAAGAGGAATTCTTAGTGGGAATGTAACACGAGGATAACTAAAAGGAAATAAAGAAATACCGAAATACACATAAACCAGTTATATATGTGTAATTTGATAACCGATAATGGAATTTCCTCGGTCTGGAAAAATCGAGATAATCCACAAGAGAATAATAACATTTGCATAATTTGATTTGATAGGCAAATCTGATGACATAGAACGGGAAGCTTGAAGAAACCATCTTGGGGTTTTGAAGGTTTCAGTAAATAAGGTTGCATCTAAATTGAATAAATTAGCAATGAGTAAAATGAAGGCGAAAAAGATAGAAGAGAAGAAAAAAGTATGACTATATTCATTACCATGAATATGAATGGAGAAAGTATTGAATTAAAAGTTGAAGATAGAGACGAGTGGCGAAATCTAACCGAGGCCCTTTGCGTCAGTAGGCGTAGGAGGAGATGATGATATTCATTAAATGAAAGGAATGAGAGAAATGGAATAATACAAACCGATTGAATTATATTGGATATTTTCATTAGTGTTAAAACAAGGGACAAAAGAAAATATTCGTGTAAATTAACAAGAGGCAACCAAAATTTGGAGAAGGGGAAAAAAGGTAAAAAATAAGAATTGTATAAAAGGAAAAGAGGCCAAGAAAATTTGGGAATAGGGTGAATACAAACTAAATTTAAAGAACTGAAAAGAATATTTTTTTTTCTTTTCATTATTGACAAATTAAGACATATTGGAAAAGTGATGTGGCATTGATAAAGACATTATTTTTGCGCAGAGATGCCTACAGAACAAGCATCAAACTATCTACATATAGGCCTGGTATGAAACAAAAAGAATGGAGGGGAAGGAGGGAGTAAAGTATGTACTCCGATAAAAAAAGAAGACGGTAAGCAAGTTGCTGTTTTTATTGCAGATTACACGGTTGAACTCAAGTAATGAACGAATCTAAACAGTCTTAAAAAAACGTACTACGTTATCAAGCTATTCAGTTAACGAGTTATAAAACGAAGTCATGTAAACGTAATTTAGTATCTCAAGTTTTCAAGTGTTTGTTAATCATTTAGAGTTTGACAAAACTTGGTAATTTATTACATATTTAGCTAATTGTGGTAATTACGACACGAACGGTCTTCTCTTTAGTAATAATCATTTCAACTTTAATATGTTAAAAATTTGAAGAGCTCTCTCTCGAACCAGAAAAAGAGAATGGAAGCTGACTTCCTGGTTTGGAATTGTTTTTATAAACTGTTTGTTCCCCTACTTGGGAAACCTGTTGCCGTCGAGGGAACGCTTTGAAGCCGGATAATGAAGTTTCTTTTGGGATTGATTTTCCCCCCAATGGAATTAATTGACTAGAGAGAATATAAAGGATTATTTAATCTCTAGCCAAAAAGATGTGTTAAAGACAGATTTCATTGAAGTATACTTGAGAAGTGATCATATTTCTGACACAATGAATCTTTTCACTTAATATACTATATACATTTCCTTCTTTATTTTGATTCATTATTACTTATAAACTCATCATTATTGAAAGTAAAATCAGTAATCAGTGTAACCAATAAGGAATGAGTAAAATCAGAAATCTGTTATTAGTTTTGATTTGGCAATAGACGGTAATTTTGATTTCTTCCTGACCATCTATTTCTACGGGATTTATTTGAAGGGGAAATTCTCTCTCTCTCTCTCTCTCTCTCTCTCTCTCTCTCTCTCTCTCTCAGGTATTGATTTTTGTAACATCACAAGCTTTGTAAAGGTTGATCAGCCATAGAAACATTTAAGAATATGTAAAGTGGATGAGCATTACGAGAGTTCTTGCATTGCAGCCATTGTCAGAGGAACTGCTGGGTAACCAAACAATAATAATGAATCTCTCTCTCTCTCTCTCTCTCTCTCTCTCTCTCTCTCTCTCTCAAAAGTACCACTTGACATCTTAGACCCTTGTCAATTTTTCTTGCAAAGATGAAAGGATAAAGCCTCGCCCATTTTATCTTATCAATCGGTGGCATAGAGAAGCGCTTGATGAGGCTTCATTGTGTAACGATAAGGGGCGATTGCGTCACTAAGAATAAAGGGAATTATATGAGAGGGGGAAAGGAAAGTGCTGTAATATAGTCCACGTCCGGCGAAAAATGTTACCCATGGGATGAAGGGGCGGCTTCTCTTCATTGTTTGAGTGAGTAATAAGTAAGGGCAATGGCCGAGGAAAGGATTT
>NC_090739.1:68895331-68897831 GCF_036898095.1 Palaemon carinicauda
ATATATATATATATATATATATATATATATATATATATATATATATATATATATATATATATATATACTGTGTAAATATATGCATATATATTTATACATTGTATATATATGCATATGTATATATACGAATATATATATGTATATATATATATATATATATATATATATACACATATATATATATATACACACACACACATATATATATATATATATATATATATATATATATATATATATATATATATATATATATATATCTATATTCAACGTCACAAGTAGCACTGCATTATTTTATCCATATTACAGTTTTTTTTAAATTATTATTTTCTTTATGATTATTGGTAGAACATTTCCTTTCAATATTACGAAATATTTTCAAATATATTTCAATGGTTTTGATTTTTTTCAAGTGAAGGCGTATTATTTTGTAGTAATAGTTTGCTTCCAAAAGATAAAGTGAAATTGTAGAAAATAGTTTTAAATATAATTAACTGGCAGTAATGTTTATGCACCGGCATGCGAACAAGGTAAGTGAGTGGGTCATCTAAGGTCATCCGTTATTCTCTGGGTATTGACCAGTTCTACAGACTCTACCATAATTATGAGCGCTAGGTAGCTGCTTTTATCCCCGTTAGCTTATGAGGTATCTTGAACTTCTTGTCTTCTTAGGCGTTGTCGGTTACTTATAAGTTGAAAGCATTGATTTAAAAAATGAATCGTGTAGGACTATCTTAAATTTAACTTACAATTATATTAGCTTTACATTTCGTTAACTAATTCAAAAAGAAAAGCATTACTCAGAAGTCCAAAAAGCATTTCTTGGCATGGATTTTTCATTTTCATTTTCATTTTGACTCGGTCTGAGTTTTGCTGTTATAACGGTCCGAGCTCGTGACCTAATCACCACTTGTGTCCATTCTCCTGCTCCCTGCGAAAACTGCAGCTCTCTTCAGCAACGTTCCTGCTCTCTTGAGTGTTTGTGAGGCTTCCCAATATCTGCTTATTGCCTTCACCAAAGGCAATAAGTTTTACTATCTTGACCAACTTTTATAATACCGGTATTTTTCAAAGTATAGGTCCAAAATACAGACTTTACACCGGGAAACAGAATCCCTTAAAGACGGTGCCTTGGACGGCAAGAGGTGAACCACATTCACAGCTGAATCACAGATGAATACTGTGCAGAAAACTTCCCCACATATACCACTTCATACAGTGCTAATCTCTTTACTTATCTGTGCCACTTACCTTTATCTTGAGGCAAGGCCGATGCCTTGAGCACTAAAGCACCTTTTGATATCAATTGTTCTTTCATTCATTTTGATTTATTTTCATTAAGCAATTCTTTGCTTAAATGTTTATACACACACACACACACACACACACACACATATATATATATATATATATATATTTATATATATACATACATATATATATATATTATATATATATATATATTTATATATATACATACATACATACACACACACACACACATACATATATATATATATATATATATACACATACATATATATATCCCTTCCTGAGTGGGGATACCTTAACCTGATGAAAGGATTTGTGTATCGCCATGAACAACAAAGCTGTACTAGTCAGGGCCACCCATACTAGGTTGGTTTGCTATGAGCTATCATACAAAATTCTCCCACCATCACCAATCGAGGGGAGTCAGCATGTTGATGAAAACCAGCTAAATCCCAGACGTGAACGGACCGAGGCCTTTGTCCTTCAGTGGACAAGTAACGGCTGATTATTTTATATATATATATATATATATATATATATACATACATATATATATATATACATATATATATATATTTATATATATATATATATATATATTTACAGTACATTGTATATGCATGAGTGTATGTATGTATACACTATTATATAAATACATATACCTACACTGTTTATTCATTATCATCATCAGCAGCAGCAGTTGCTAGTCCACTATAGGACAAAGTCCTCAGACATGTCCTTCCAATCCCGTTTGTTTATGGTCATTCTATGCCAGTCTATACCCAAAAATGTTCGTAGCTCGTCAATTCATCGTCTTCTCTTCCCTCCCCTGCTTCATTTGTAATTGCTAGACACCCAATGTTTTCTTCTTTTTGTTCATCCAATTTGTGTCATTCTTATTATGTTTCCTGTCCATTTCCATTTCTTTTTCTCACATGTTGTTAGAATGTCCTTTACTGTAGCTTTCTCTCGTATTAATGTTGCTCTCATTATTCTTTCCCGAGATCTTTGAGTTATAACTAGCTCAAAGTTTCTGATGCATAAGTTAATACTGGGAGGATCATCTCATTAAATACTTTTCTTTTTAGAGAAAGTGGCACTATACTTTTCATAATCTCATTTTTTTTACCAGATGTTCTCCATCCCATGCTTATCCTTCTTTTTTTTCTGTTTCTTGTGCTGGGGAAACACAATATGTCTGTTTTAAGTATATATATTCATGAACAAT
>NC_090739.1:68902831-68925717 GCF_036898095.1 Palaemon carinicauda
CACATAATTGTTATTAATAAATTTGTTTATAAGCTTTATTAATTTAATTATGCTCATCAAATTTATTGCTATTTAACTTATATGACTTATATACTTATTTTAAAGTCCCATTTAACAATTATCAGTATTCATCATTTTAAAAATATCGTAACTATGTACAATTGCCTATCAATTTTTCTCATGTTTATTTATAGTGATATTTAAGACACAAGTCAATGGCTGTACACGGATTCCAAAATGTACCTCAACTTCTTGCGAAACGTCCTCTTCCTTTCTCCTTCCCGAACAAACTCACCGAAGACAACTAGAGAAACCGCGATGATTTCCCCCAACTCTTCGCAGGTTCCCAATGAAAGATTAGAGACCGTAAAATCAGCAGGGTGTTTGAAACGTCATGGTACACAAGTCCAAGAAAAACTGGGTATATGATGCCCTCTCTGCTTGGCAGACATAAGCAAACATTCTCTCTCTCTCTCTCCTCTCTCTCTCTCCTCTCTCTCTCTCCTCTCTCTCTCTCTCTCGTTGCAGTTGTGATAACAATGGACTGCCCTTCCATTTGCTAGTCAAAGGAAAGATCGGTACGAGACTTCCTCGATTTGTTAATCCAATAAGCTTCTGTAAACCGATTTTGCCAAGAACGTACCTGTTGGGTAATAGATTGCTGCTGGTCGAACTTAGGTTAAAGAGGTAGACAAAACAACAACTGATTAGATTAATATATATATATATATATATATATATATATATATATATATATATATATATATATATATATCATCATATCATGAATAGAACACGGGGGTCTCTCTCTCTCTCTCTCTCTCTCTCTCTCTCTCTCTCTCTCCTCTCTCTCTCTCTCTCTCTCTCCTCTCTCATTCCTTCCTGCTTAAAAGTGTTCCTACTTCCTAAACGGGTTTGTATACCTTGAGTGAATAGATTTCTCGTGCGTAGTCCTTTTTGGAATTAAACCTTTAATTGGTCGGAATAGAAATCTTATTTCTGTGGAATAAACTCATTGCTTTTTAGCTGTTGGAATGTAATACGTTATTATCTGTTATAGCTTAGTACCATATTTATTTTTGATAATATTGTTACAGTTGCAAGTGGAGTCATTACTAAGGTGTTAAATCTTTTCATTGGCAATTTTTGTGTTAAGCATGAACATTATTTGTGTTCTTATGAATTATATCACCGGCTTAATCTCTTATTATAAGTCTGTTGAATTACTAGGAATTTGGATGAACCAAGAAATAATTCGGTGGATAGAATTACCCGGGGATACTTTTCGAAGGTACCAAATGAAGAGGAAACTGGTCTGAATCCAGTCAAAACGCTTTATTTTATTCCTTTGTTTGAGCTGAATTATATTGAATAAAACGCTGAGAACTTGATATATCTACTGTAAAACTGATTTATGTGTAATTGACTAGTGTTAAAGATGCTAAAAATGTTGAATTATTTACCACATGAAGAGAAAAAATAAAGAAATATCGATGAACAGAGATGATTGACAAGCTTATTTCGAATAGAAAACTGAAAATCAATGATTTGAGATCATAGATAAGGTTTTTGACATCAATGATTACGTGTCGTCAGGGCTTTTGAAGGGCCGTCTATCCCGGGGGAAATTTTGAAAATCTTTATTCCGTCAGGTTTTGAATAGTTCGCCTGTCTGGCTCTCACTTTGAATTCTTTGACATTAACTTGAGGTCTGTGAAATTCCTCATACCCCATTTGGATATTAATCTCTGATTTTTCATAAATGTAACCATTATTTGCATTCCACCCACCAGGAATTACTGGGTATGCAGCGAATTGTAACTGTTTTGGTTTACCTTTAGTAAAGCTCAATACTAAATATTCTACAGTAGAGGCTTTATATTTGGTATGACAAGATTGTGGAAGGATTTTATTAATTTAGTTGAATCAGCATAACTTTAGAAGTCTTTTGAGTTAGGTAGGTTGACACGGGCCTCGTTTCATTCATAGTTCTTTTGTTGTCTTATGTAGTTTACTTTGTTATTCATGCAAAACTGAATCGATTTTTGTTATATCTTTTGTTTTAGCTTATTTTTTATACCTTTAAATCAAAGGTAGTAGAAACCTGTTGAACAAATATTTAAAGAGGATCCATTAACCTAAGCATATTTTATTCATTTTTTTGCCAAGAGGTATCATGTTAGTAACGTATCTGCCACGTGTTTCTCTCTGTATCTCTCTCTTTCATTATATATATATATATATATATATATATATATATATATATATATATATATATATTTAAATAAATATATATACAATATATATATATACATATATATATATATATATATATATATATATATATATATATATATATATATATATATATATATATATATATAACCTTTCTGAGTGGGGATACCTTAACGCGGTGAAAAGGTTTGTGTACCGCACTGATCAGCAAAGTTATACTTGTCAGAACCGCCCATACTAGGTTGGTTTACAGTTAACGATCAGACTAAAGTCATTTCTCATCCATGGTAATCAGACCAATAAAAAATTACGTATTTGGTACAATTATTGCAAACACTAATTGACAACGTACCCTGTGTTATTTGCAGCATTGCTGCAACATCAAGCATCGCTATGTGTAGCGACTAGATTTATTATAATTTCCAGTTGGCAACCAATTAAGGAAACAGCTCCAATACGGTCACCGGCACGTTCTCTTTATCAAGGGGGTCACCTTTTTTCTCTCTCTCTCTGCTCGCGTGACATTTCCCAGATTATCACAGCGAGTGCAAATCGGTGCGCACAGCATGATTGCCAATCACGCTTGGCCTTTTTAAGCTGTATGATAGTTTCAGTCGCTTGATTTGCCACTTTTTTTTTTTTTTTCTCCAGGTCTGGGCTTCATTAGGAAGAATGAATTACAGGGGCCGGGTCCACGAATTTTCATTAGTGAACGCGTATCTTTTGACAATATGGGTTTAAACTTTAAACTGGCGTTATCTGTTATTTTCTTTACTGTTCTTAACGCATTTATTCTTGTTTTTTTTATATTAATTGTTTATTACTCTTTAACAAATTTTTTTTATTTATTCATATTCAGAAATGACACGTGTCTGTTAAATGTGGGCTAAATAGGAATATTAATTACGTTGTTAATATTCACGAGGGATCGATGAATTTTCCTTTTTTTCATTAGTATCATTTGGATGTTGTTATTCAGTGTGATTCTGTTTATAATCCCTTTGTAACCAAAAAAATGTTTTATTTTTATGAACAGTGAGATAGAAAATTACCCTGCCTTTGTTGGAAGGGGATTTTATTATTGTTATCGATTTTATCCTGTAGATAAAATTCTCATGAAGGGAATTTCTTCGCTGTTGATTATTGCTTGACTTGCGAGCTTCCCTCATAATGTCTCGAGAGACTTAGCAGCTGCTTTATGGCACTGTGCCACGAATAATGATGGGGAATTCCTCTCTTTTTGTTTTCGGGTGTGGGAAATACGGTGCGGACGAAACCAGTTTTAAAAAGCTGTTTGGATTAGATTGTATGGGGTGGGAGCCGAAGGAAGGATGAGCTAGGGGGTACCGTTTCACATTCAGCTTGCTTAACTAGAAAGGCCAACCGGTCTTCTCGCAGAAAGCCACTCTAGAGGGGAAGAGGATCATTCATGGTTCAAGGAGGACTTAATCATTACTTGTATTCTTCATGCTCCGCCTTCTCTCTCTCTCTCTCTCTCTCTCTCTCTCTCTCTCTCTCTCTCTCTCTCTCTCTCTCTCACGAATGTAGACCACTTTAAGTGGCGATGACTCCTCATCTAAGAGTTTCCCAATCAAAAAATCCGCGTGGTTAGGTTTAATTTGATTTTTATTTCTATTTTTTAGATAGTTCCGTATAGGGTTTAAGAACCTGCTTTTAGTATTGTACCCTTCACTTCAAGCTTAATGGTGAAAGTAAATATGCCTAATGGGTATGGCTAAGAACTTGATCATTTAATAAGGCTAATGCAAGGGTAGGCAACGCTTGTCAAACGACAAACGCCCCGCAACCAACTTCTAAGTCTTTAATACATCAGATGTTGGAGAGAAGACAATTTTAATTTGGAAAACTGTTATTCGTTAAGCCAAGAATTAATCTTAGTCATGTAAATAAGTAGTTATTTCTATATATATATATATATATATATATATATATATATATATATATATATATATATATATGAGTGTATATATATACATATACACACACATATATATGTGTATATATATATATATATATATATATATATATATATATATATATATATATACACACACACGCATGTGTACATATGCTATATTGGGAATATTTATGTAATCATAGGCTATTTTGTGTCAATTTCCCCTACATTTGGTTTTAGTATTCTCGTAAAGTGTTAGCGTTAAGGGTGCTTTCCTCTTTCATATTTTTTTTGTATGAAATTAGTAAGAAAAAATTTAAAACAGGTTTCAGAAATTTTTAGCTTAATTACATAAGTTAGATTTATGAAAAACGAAATGGCCACCAGAGTTGATCCATGATTCTGTCTGTTCTTCTGGTCCTGCGAGTATTGGTGCAATGTTTTATTTGGTTATCGAAAATGAATCGACATCTCTCTCTCTCTCTCTCTCTGTCTCTCTCTCTCTCTCTTTGTCTATAGTGCATTCACTTTCCGTAAATAAATAATAAAGATCGATTCATGATTACTTTGATATTGTCCTCATTCACAGAAAACCATCGTAGAGGCTATTGACAGTAACACTTGTTTCCTGTACTTTGCTTTTGCGAAGCTACATTCATGTCGTGTCCTTTGAGTTAGTAACCTCATAATGTAAGTTTTAGCGTGATTATTAAAAGTCACTGTAAGCAGAAACTCTGAAATATTTTTGGAAAGCTGATATGAAATTAAAAATATAACCAACAAGACCCGGAAACCTAATATTTAATTAAACTTGTCACCGACAAGAACCGGTGACTATTGGTTTTATTTTTTTTTTATATCTTTTTTTAATGCAATTAGTATACTATGTACCTGATCAGTTGAACACCTGTTCAGTTAATCTAATTGGCCATATTAAGGTAATTATATTTAGGATTTGGTAGCCTATTAGAGACGTCCCTGTGACATTCTGCTGGACGGGGATTCGAGAACCGCTCAACCTCCATAGTTTTGAGTATTGTTTGCAACCTCGCTATCCTTGTGAGTATCAGCAGCCATTGCCTGGCCCTTCCTGGTCCAAGGTTGGTGGAGAGGGGCCTTGAGCGCTGATCATGTTTATATACAGTATTATCAGTCTGTTGTAGTCCAGGACATTGTCCTGTCCCCTGCCTCTGCCATTCATGAACGACCTTTAAACCTTGAAACTAACGGAACGAAAGTTGCAGTGACAGTATGTCTAGCTCTGTGGCCAACGTTCTTCTTGAAAGACCGGTTACAGGAGTCAAGGGAGATAGAGAACGGGGAAGCTGGGACTCATTGGATCAGGAACAGACAACTGTTACCCTGGCCAGGATATTCATATGTTTTCTTTCTCTTTGAGAGCATTCGATTTCAACAGTGACAACGTAACGTTACTTGTTTTTAGCGTTTAGAAGAAGACGAGATACGTATGATACGATCCGCTTAGTTTTTATGTTTACAGATATTTGATCTTATTTTGTTGTTTGGAGATTAATCTCTTTGTGAGCAGAAACTGAGATGTGCAGTCCATTCGTTAAACTTTGTGAAAATTTCCACATACATAAGTGCAGTGCGGCGTGATTTCCAGTTTTAATTTCATTATTATTATTATTATTATTATTATTATTATTATTATTATTATTATTATTATTATTATTCTCTAGTTCATTGCTGTGACAGTCAATTAACTATAACTTTTCAAGAAAAACAACGAGAACTGCAGTTCAGAATAACCCTCGTTAAGGACACTGATCCAATTGATAGACAAATTCAATGATCAGTTTTTGCTGATAAGATTTTTCTTTTATATTTTGCAACATTAGTTTAACTTCGTGAAAGGTATGGTACACATTTTTTTAACCGTGCTATTCCTTAAAAAAATATGATATTACTGAACAATAAAGGAAAAGGTGAGCTTGATAATGTTACATTTTTTAGGCCTTTTTTTTTTTTTCAGCTCCTACGATTATAATTTTTGAATGAGAAAGTTTCGTCTTCAGTTTAATAAAAGTGAAAATTTATCGGTTTTCAGAGTCTTACGACGCATCTTCTGACACGTCCTTCTATTCGCGTCTGTTTATAGTCTATCCATATCAGTCTATACCCACAAATTTTCTTAGTTTGCCAATCCATTATCTTCTCTTCTTTCCTGTGCTTCGCTTGCAATCTCTAGGGACCCATTCTGTTATTCTTGATATCCATCTATTATCTTGTCATTCTCATTATATGTCCTACCCATGTCAATTTTTTTTTTTTTATATGTTAAATATCCCATACTTTATTTTGCTCTCGTATCCATATAGCTCTTTACTGTCTCTTAGTGTTGTTGCTATCAGTATGTGGTCTATATATATATGTGTGTGTGTATGTATATATATATATATATATATATATATATATATATATATATACACATATATATATTGAAAAAGAATTGCTTAGTTTAGATATAGCTGAAGATGGTTCCTTACAGATCTGATGATTACTTTCATTACATTTTATTTTGTGCCGTGTCATAAAATATTGCTTTTAGAGCTGTCGACTAGTTTGTCACTTAAATCTCAGATTTATTAATCGAAAACACCTACTGTTATTGAACTGTCTTTCATTTTATTGATTTTTTTTTTTCAATTTGATGTTATGCGTCTCCGATGCCGATTAAGTAATACAGTACATGGCAGTAAAAGAGACAAAACTTTCCAAATAGAAACGGTATTTTCTTTTTTTGTGATATCATTGGGAAGCGAGATAATTATAATTATATATTGTTTCGAAAAAAATGAATTACAAAAATAAATGCTTCAGTATTTGGAATTTTTTTTAGATAAGAAAGATAAGCTTGAGAAATTTGTTCTTTATATCATGTCATATTTTCTGTTTTCGAATGAAAAAGGAACAAAAAAAAAAAAAAATACCGAATAGAAGTACCCGGAGACTGATACAACAGTTTTATTCACTGCCGAGGTTATTGAACGAAATTGAAAGGTGAGCCTTTTTAAGTGCGAGCTTCATTCCCACAGATAGTTGATATCTGATATGACGATGAGGGTTTTATCTGTAGAGGCTCCATTGGCTGTGACAAAGGCGTTCCTTCGCATTGGATGGATTCCCATTCAAAATGCCATGGCGCGCCATTTCTCAGTCTGGTATTTTATTTTTTTATTTCGCCTGTATTCTTGATGCGGTTGATATTAGTATCGTTGATTAGAATTATGCTCTTTATTTATAAATTGTATGGATTAATTTATCCGAAAAAATTATTTGTTGAACATCGGAATTTGAAGCAACCTACAATAGATAAAGAAATTAACACAAATTTCAATTATTGTTTGTCAACACGTGAAATTGTGATGCACTGTCAATTCGTTTAAATTCGTCACATGTATTACGGATTCAACATATTTATCGTATTTCTCTTGATACGTAAGATAAGAAAATCTGGATGACTACAAGCATTTGTCCTTTATATCAATTATTTTCTTAAAATGGCCCAGATTGCTGTGTCCGCCAGCGAAGTTCATTGCACAAGAGAGATAATCTTCGTTACGGCTCTAAAAGTCCCACTGAAACGTTTTGCGTGTTGTTGTTGGACAGCTCAACTTTCCTTGTGTCCTTGCGCTGCTCTAAGGGTTTTGATTGTAAATTTTAGAAGATGCATTTCATCATCTTTTGTGTAATAGTGTAGGATTTTTGTTTCAAAATTTCAAAAAATCAATTATAATTATCTGAAATGCTCTAACTTAGAGTTCTTTTAGGTCTACGACTTAACTAGTTTTAAGCGTAATGTAACCAGACTCAGGTTAGTAATATTGCTATATATATATATATATATATATATATATATATATATATATATATATATATATATATATATATATATATATAAAATGATTTACATAAACAAATTTATTACAAAATAGAATATATAATTCTTACAAATTTTCTGTTATTACTGTTTATTATTACTTGCTAAGCTACAACCCTAGTTGGAAAAGCAGGATGCTATAAGCCCAAGGGCTCCAATGGGGAAACTAGCCCAATGAGGAAAAGAAATAAGGAGAAACTGCAAGAAGTCTAAGAACAATAATATCATTAAAATAAATCTTAAAAAATAGTATGCCCGAGTGTAACCTCAAGAAAGGGGTGCACCGCCAACCCAACACCGCCGACTCACACCAGGACAACTCGACACCGGGACAACTCAACATCAGGACAACTATAAAACACACACACACACACACACACACACATATATATATATATATATATACATACCTGTATATATATATATATATATATATACAGTATATGTATATGTATATATACATACATATATATATATATATATATATATATATATATATATATATATATATATATATATATACTAGTTTTACTTGTCTCTTTTTAATGAACAATGGGATAACTTCCTTATCCCAAACTACTTTCTTTTCCTCTTTGGCTCAGAATTTTGATTTTGGGTGAGATGACAAATTTATATTTCTTTATATATCAGAAATATCTTCAAAATTTCTAAGTATTGGACTCGATGTAAAGAGATGGACAGCAACTCTCTAGTATGGAAATATAATTATGCAGATTAACTGAACTGAATTGAACAATGTTCTAATACCATCAACACTAAAAAGGTAAATCTTACAATCCCTGTAACCACTCAATATCGAAAAACAAAACTATTATATGATCTACAGGTCATTTGCATCTGATCGGTAGTTTACATATATGACAAGGAGAACCATGAGAGAAAGTAGTTTGGGATAAAGAAGTGCTTCCATTCTTCATTAAAAAGAGACAAGTAAAACAAATATATATATATATATATATATATATATATATATATATATATATGTGTGTGTGTGTGTGTGTGTGTGTGTGTGTGTATTTTATAGTTTTATAGTTGTCCTGGTGTTGAGTTGTCCCGGTGTTGAGTTGTCCTGGTTTTTAGTCGGCGGTGTTGAGTTGTCCTTTTCCCCAAGCAAGAGATCTCTAACCCAAGTCAGTGGAAGACCATGGTACAGAGGATATGGCACTACCCAAGACTAGGGAACAATGGTTTGATTTTGGAGTGTCCTTCTCCTAGAACAGCTACCTACCATAGCTAATGAGTCTCTACCCTTACCAAGAGGAAAGTTGCCACTGAAAAATTACAGTGCAGCAGTTGACCTCTTGAGAGAAGAAGAGTAGTTTGGTAATTTTAGTGTTGTCAAGTGTATGAGGAAGGAGAATGAATAAAGAATAGGCAAGACTATTCGCTGTATGTGTAGGCAAAGATGAAATGAACCGTAACGAGAGAGAACGATTCAATGTAGTACTGTCTGGCCAGTTAAAGTACCCAATAACTCTTTAGCGGTAGTATCTCAACGGGTGGCTTGTGTCTTGCCAACCTAGTACCTTTAGCGATTATAAAATGGTATCAAGCTGCAGTGTCACTTTAACAGATTACATAATCCCATAATTTACATCTTAATTCACACTCACCTTTGCTAAATCGTGAAGAATAAAAGGGATCGTTTTCTATTAAAAATACAAAAGACATGTGCTGGTACATGCAGAGCACGGGTCTAAATTATGTTCTGTTGGATTCTATCATATGAGTTAGTAATTCTTCATTTCATAAAAGCTAGTTAAGTTGCAGTTTAGGCTATTATTGAGTAGTTAGACCGAGTGATTATATATAACTATTAACGCCTCATTTCATTAACGGAATTCAAAAAGAAAATTTCACTAGCCTTTAGCAGTAATTAACTTCTTCTTTGTCTGCATCTTTTCCCACTTCTATGTGGGGTTGCGGTTTCTGGCCAGTTTTCTTCATCTAGCATGAATTTTATTCTGATAATATTCACTGTCCATATTCGTTTTGGCAAACTTTTCATGGCCGGATGCCTTTCCTGCCACCAACCCTTCCCATTGTAGTTTTTAAGAACAGTTCAAGCAAAAACAAAGAGCTACCCGGTATGATACCATAGAGATCAGAGTTATTGAATAGAATAGAGATACCAGAGGCTAAGGTAAACTTGACCTGGCCTTATCTGACTTCTGAAGGACAGTCGTAGCTGAACTTCCAGAGATGCGTCCTTCATTCCAACCTAACCTTTAGGTAGTAACGTTGGCCAAGGCACCAGCCACCCGTTGAGATACTACCACTAGCCAGATAATACTACATTAGACCCTCTCTCTGGTTACGGCTCATGTCATCTTTGCCGACGCATATACAAAATAGTGTAGCCTATTCTTCACACATTCTCCTCTTTCTTCATACACTTAACAACACTGAATTTACCTAACAATTCTTTTATCAAGAGGTTGACTACTGCACTGTAATTTTTCAGTTGTTAATTTCCTGTTCTAAGGGTGGAAAAAACTCTTTAGCTATGGTAAGGAGCTCATCTAGGAGAAGGACACTCAAAATTCAAACCATTTGTCTCTAGTCTTGGGTAATACCATAGCCTCTGTGACATGGTCTTCCACTGTCTTGGGTTAAAGTTCTCTTGCTTGAGAGTACACTTGGACACAATATTCTATCTTGTGGTACATCACCAAAATTCTCGTAAGGATCTTTGTAATAAAAGAACTTTATGTTTACTTAATTTCCTAGGATGTCACTAAAATTATTCCTATCCATTTGACATAAACACTTTCATAAAGAAATCTATTATTACGAAGATATAACTAATGAGTGAGAAAAGTGAAGAAGAGCGGAATGAGTTCTGGAATGAATTAACTAGGTGTGTAGAAGGAATTATGTAGTTGTTATGGGTGACTTAAATGCTAGAGTGGGTGCTGGAGAGGTAGAAGGTGTCATTGGGAAATATGGCGTACCAGGTGAAAATGAGAGTGGTGAGAGACTGGTAGATATGTGTGTTGAACAAGAGATGGTAATAAGTGCTAGCTTTTTTAAAAAAGAAAGATAAAAATAAGTATACATGGGTAAGAGTGGCAAATGGAAGAGTAGTAGAAAGGGCATTAATGGATTATGTGTTGATAACAAAAAGAATGTTTGGAAGATTGAAAGACGTGCACGTGTTTAGGGGTATGGCTAACGGTATGTCTGATCATTTTTTGGTGGAAGGAAAATTAGTTGTAGCAAAAGAGTGGGGGAATAGAGTAGGTGGATGTAAAAGGGAGCTAGTGAGGGTTGAAGAGCTAATAAAACCGGGGGTAAAAAGTAAATATCAGGAAAGGTTGAAAATGGCATATGACGAGGTGAGAGTAAGAGAAACTGGTAATTTAGAGGAGGAGTGGAAGTTAGCAAAAGAAAATTTTGTTGGGATTGCAAGTGATGTATGTGGCAAGAAGGTTGTTGGAGGCAGCATGAGGAAGGGCAGTGAATGGTGGAATGAAGGAGTGAAGGTAAAAGTGGAAGAGAAAAAGAGGGCTTTTGAAGAATGGCTGCAGAGTAATAGTATAGAGAAGTATGAAAAATATAGAGAGCAAAAGGTGGAAGTAAAGCGCAAGGTACGTGAGGCAAAGAGGGCAGCTGACCTGAGGTGGGGTCAGGGACTGGGTCAGTCATATGAAGAGAATAAGAAGAAGTTTTGGAAAGAAGTGAAGAGAGTAAGGAAGGCCGGCGCAAGAATTGAAGAGACAGTGAAAGATGGAAATGGAAGGTTGTTAAAAGGAGAGGAGGCAAGGAAAAGGTGGGCGGAATATTTTGAAAGTTTGCTGAATGTTGAGGATGATAGGGAGGCAGATATAATTGCGGTTCCAGGTGTTGAGGTGCCAGTGATGGGAGATGAGAATGAGAGAGAGATTACAATAGAGGAAGTGAGGAGAGCACTAGATGAAACGAGAGTAGGAAAAGCATCGGGTATGGATGGTGTGAAAGCTGAGATGTTGAAGGAAGGGGGTGTGACTGTACTTGAATGGTTGGTGAGATTGTTTAATGTGTGTTTTGTGTTGTCGATGGTACCAGTAGATTGGGTCTGTGCATGTATTGTACCACTATATAAGGGTAAGGGAGATGTGCATGAGTGTTGTAATTCAAGAGGTATTAGTTTGTTGAGTGTAGTTGGAAAAGTGTATGGTAGAATACTGATTAATAGGATTAAGGATAAAACAGAGAATGCAATCTTGGAAGTACAGGGTGGTTTTAGAAGAGGTAGGGGTTGTATGAATCAGATTTTTACAGTTAGGCAGATATGCGAGAAATATTTAGCAAAAGGTAAGGAGGTGTATGTTGCGTTTATGGATCTGGAGAAAGCATATGATAGAGTTGATAGGGAAGCAATGTGGAATGTGATGAGGTTATATGGAGTTGGTGGAAGGTTGTTGCAAGCAGTGAAAAGTTTCTACACAGGTAGTAAAGCATGTGTTAGAATAGGAAATGAGGTGAGCGATTGGTTTCCGGTGAGAGTGGGGCTGAGACAGGGATGTGTGATGTCGCCGTGGTTGTTTAACTTGTATGTTGATGGAGTGGTGAGAGAGGTGAATGCTAGAGTGCTTGGACGAGGATTAAAACTGGTAGGCGAGAATGATCATGAATGGGAGGTAAATCAGTTGTTGTTTGCGGATGATACTGTACTGGTAGCAGACACAGAAGAGAAGCTTGAGCGACTAGTGACAGAATTTGGAAGGGTGTGTGAGAGAAGGAAGTTGAGAGTTAATGTGGGTAAGAGTAAGGTTATGAGATGTACGAGAAGGGAAGGTGGTGCAAGGTTGAATGTCATGTTGAATGGAGAGTTACTTGAGGAGGTGGATCAGTTTAAGTACTTGGGGTCTGTTGTTGCAGCAAATGGTGGAGTGGAAGCAGATGTACGTCAGAGAGTGAATGAAGGTTGCAAAGTGTTGGGGGCAGTTAAGGGAGTAGTAAAAAATAGAGGATTGGGCATGAATGTAAAGAGAGTTCTATATGAGAAAGTGATTGTACCAACTGTGATGTATGGATCGGAGTTGTGGGGAATGAAAGTGATGGAGAGACAGAAATTGAATGTGTTTGAGATGAAGTGTCTGAGGAGTATGGCTGGTGTATCTCGAGTAGATAGGGTTAGGAACGAAGTGGTGAGGGTGAGAACGGGTGTAAGAAATGAGTTAGCGGCTAGAGTGGATATGAATGTGTTGAGGTGGTTTGGCCATGTTGAGAGAATGGAAAATGGCTGTCTGCTAAAGAAGGTGATGAATGCAAGAGTTGATGGGAGAAGTACAAGAGGAAGGCCAAGGTTTGGGTGGATGGATGGTGTGAAGAAAGCTCTGGGTGATAGGAGGATAGATGTGAGAGAGGCAAGAGAGCGTGCTAGAAATAGGAATGAATGGCGAGCGATTGTGACGCAGTTCCGGTAGGCCCTGCTGCTTCCTCCGGTGCCTTAGATGACCGCGGAGGTAGCAGCAGTAGGGGACTCAGCAGTATGAAGCTTCATCTGTGGTGGAAATGTGGGAGGTTGGGCTGTGGCACCCTAGCAGTACCAGCTGAACTCGGCTGAGTCCCTGGTTAGGCTGGAGGAACGTAGAGAGTAGAGGTCCCCTTTTTGTTTTGTTTCTTGTTGTTGTAGGCTACCCCCCAAAATTGGGGGAAGTGCCTTTGGTATATGTATATGTGTGTATGTATAACTAATTTCTGTTTACGTAAGGCTAAACTAACAGATTTAGTCTTTCGGTCCCATGAGACTAAAACACTTGTTATTATTATTATTATTATTATTATTATTATTATTATTATTACTTGCAAAGCTACAACCCTAGTTGGAAAAGCAGAATGCTATAAGCCAGAGGGCTTCAATAGGGAAAATAGTCCAGCGAGGAAAGGAAATAAGGAAACAAGAAAAGTAATTGATAATGAAAATAAAATATTTTAAGAACAGTAACAACATTAAAATAAATATTTCATGCATAAACTTTAAAGACTTGAAAAAAAAACCGGAAGAGAAATAAGATAGAATAGTTTGCCCAAGTGTACCCTCAAGCAATAGAACTCTACCCCAAGACAGTGAAAGACCAGAGAACAATGGTTTGAATTGGGTGTGTCTTTCTAGAAGAACTACTTACTATAGCTAAAGAGTGTCTTTTACCCTCGCCAAGAGGAAAGTAGCTACTGAACAATTACATTGCAATAGTTAACCCCTTGAGCGAGAAAGAATTGTTTGGTAATCTCAGTGTTGTCAGGCGTATGAGGATAGAGGAGATTATGTAAAGAATAGGCCAGACTAATTGGTGTATATGTAGGCAAAAAGAAAATGAACCGTAGAGGGATCCAATGAAGTACTGTCTGGCTAGTCAAAGGACCCAATAACTCTTTAACGGTAGTATCTCAACGGGTGGCTGGTACCTTGGCCAACTACTCTTGATGGAACTTGATGCTTATGGAGAAGTAGACCTAAATAGTATTTAAATTTTTTTTTTAAAAACTTGATTATATAATTTTTTAACTTTTGACAAAACGTTTAAACAGTTATACTGAAGGTAATCTGTTCCTAGTTTGCAATTTGGTTCTTGCAAAGATCTTGGAGCATGTGATGCTTTTCTTATAAATTTCAATGCTTTTCCTTGATTGTGGTCAGCCATTTTGTATGATTGCACTTGATTTCAATGCTGCCTTTGACCGTTTTAATCCTGAGGCCCTTGTTTTCAAACTCAAACAGATGAGAGTGGGTGGGTCGTTTCTTAGCATTATTATTGAATTTCTATGTAACAGATTGCAAAGTATGTTGTCGATGGGCACCATTGTGAGTATAGCAGTGCAATAGCTGATGATCTTCAAGGTAGTGTTACTGTCCAATTACTTTTTATTCTATATACACATATGTGGTTTGGCCGAGAAAGCAAGCCTGTTGCATATGCAGATGTTGCTACTCTCTTTGCATCAATTTCAACTACTGAATGTAGATCCGTGATTGCTGATTCCCTTAATAGAGATCTGTGTAAAATTAGAGTATGGTGCAAATTAAGGGGCATGAAGTTGATTCCTAACAAAACTTAAAGTATGATTGTAAGTAGGTCTAGGCCATTAGCTCATCATCATTCATATCTCTACTGTACATTAATAACGTTTCTGTAACTGTATACAACCTTAAAATTTTATGTGTGATTCTTTATTGCAAATTTATTTTGAGAATCACATCGGTCTATTTTTATTAAATTGCACACACAAAATATTGGCTTATTGAGAAAGTATTTTGAGATTTTCGGTGATGAATATATCGTGAAGAAATGTATTCATTCATCCATCCTTATATCGTGAAGAAATGTGTCAATTCATTCATCCTTATATTGTGAAGAAATGTGTTAATTCATTCATCCTCATATTGTGAAGAAATGTGTTAATTCATTCGTCCTTATATCGTGAAGAAATGTGTTAATTCATTCATTCTGTCTTGTTTCGAGCATTCCTCTCCAGTCTGGTTTTCAGATGCTGACTCATCTTAATTAGTTAGACAAAAACTTGCGGGCTATTAAATTTCTTATTCCTGATCTAGATCGTTCAAGTAGTTCTTTATGCATGTTGCATAAGATTTTTCATGATTCTGACCATCCCTTACATTCAGGTCATCCCAGACTATACCATCCCGTATGTAGTAATACTTTATGTATGCAGTTAATTCTAACAGTCTTGCATTCATCATAAGGCTCGGCATTACACGATAGTCTAGAAGTTTCATTCCAGCTGTGACGGTGACCAGAGAGTAGAATGATCTTTCTAATCAAACAGTTGAATCGGTGGTACTTAGGGATTCAAACTCTTTCTTGAATATTTTCTGTTGAACAGATTGACATAAGTCTTCTATAGTTTGTATATGACTGTGTTATTTTCATGTTGTTACAGACATTAAAATATATTATATTTTTATTCATTACTTATATATATATATATATATATATATATATATATATATATATATATATATATATATATATATATATATATATATATATAGTTTCTTTGCTACTTTCTCATTTCCTTTCCTCACTGGGCTGCTTTCCCTGCGGGAGCCATTGGGCTCGTAGCTTGGCTAACAATAATAATAGTAATAATAATACTTCGTAATCCTCACCTCGAGAGATTATTTCTAACAAATAGATGGTCCTTGTCCGTCTATGTTTGGAGTCATGATTTCTCAACTTTCGGACTCTCTCTCTCTCTCTCTCTCTCTCTCTCTCTCTCTCTCTCTCTCTCTCTCTCTCTCTCTCTCTCTCTCTCTCAGACTGTCGGTTTAAAATGCTGTCTTTAATATTTTATTCTGTAAATTTTAGAGTACACTTGTGATATAAATTCATTCAATCCTGCTATTTAGTTTATTACATACATGTGATTGAAAGTTTAATTTCATGACAACGTGGAAGAATAGGCCGCTCATTATGTACTATCATGTTATGCTATGTGTGTGTGTGTTAAAACAACAATTGGTAATATGAAGACATGATTTAAGTTGATGCTTTTGTCTATTATTAATATAATCTAACTCACATTCGGATGTTGTAAATTTTATCGAAAATGGTAATTCCAGTTTTTAATTTTCCTTTTCTTTTTGCTCTTTTTCTTCTTTGTGATATTTGAAATTTAATTTTTAAATTAATCAATCGTAATTTTATTTGAAACTTCATACATAAAAACGGAATTGCAACATAACGTAAATTAGTAATCGCTTGAGAAAGACAAAAGATTGTCGAAACATTGTTATAGTGATAGAGTAAATGAAGAGAAATAATCATCATCGTTTAGTAAACCAAAGGCTAACGACGGAGAACCTGAAGAAAGTATGGCAATTGTCTTTAATGAACCTTTTATTAGAGAGAAGGACACACACGCACACATATATACAGTATATATATATATATATATATATATATATATATATATATATATATATATATGTATGTATATATATACATATATATATGTATATATATATTTATATATTTATATATATATATATATATATATATATATATATATATATGTGTGTGTGTGTGTGTGTGTGTGTGCCTGTGAGTGTGTGTGTGTATATATATATATAATATATATATATATATATATATATATATATATATATATTTATATATATATATATATATATATATATATATATATATGTCTGTGTGTATATGTATATATATTATAAAACTATACATCACGTTAAATGACTGAAGGGTTCAGACACCATCTATTTCTTCCAACTTTCCCTAAATTACGATTCACCCTTATTTTTTAGATTAATGAATGCGTTAAATAAATCGTTTCTCAGTCTTCGTCTTTCTGCTGTTAATGCATTGACTCTATTTGCTTTAACTGCCGCGCAACCTTTTATAGGGATGTGACATTTCAGCCTGAACTTTGACCTAAGGTCGGCGCTGATGTCCAGTAAGTAAGAGAAAGTCGAAAGAAAATGTTGGGCTTTACTTACGTATAACGAAACTTGTATAATTCTTCAGAGGGAAGTAACAGACTTCTATCGACTTGAAAGAAGACATGAATAATGGTAGTGATGGAAATGATATTGATAGAAATAGAGGATGATTATAATGATATTGAATAAGGAATTGGACGACGATTATGAAATAAATTTAAAGATATTGATTATGATAATTATAACAATGATATAAATTAATAATTCAGAGGAAAATAAGAAACTGTACAGACTTAAAAGATGATAAGAATAATGATAGTTATGGAAATGATGTTGATAAAAATTGATGACATTTATAATGATATTAAGAAAAAATAGACGATAATGATCATGATAAAAATAAAGATAATGATTATACAAATAATGATATACAGTAATTATTACGAAATAACACAATGATAGAAATTATACAATTAACTTTTCTTTATAAAGGTGAAGAAATTAACTTAGAATTATTAGCATTGATCTCTCTGTTGGTAATGAAGATAAAAAACGGCGGAATAAGAAGAAATCATCCAGCTTGATCCCATGGGCCAGTTTTTGCATAAGTCGTCTGCCTTGATCTTTGGAAGAGAAGCTGTTCGAGGGAAATGGGCTGGAACTAGATAATGAAGTCAATCTCTAAAAGAGTTTACGGTTTTGTATGGAGATATTGTAACAGTAAAAATAACCTTGCTTGTTATTGATTTTTTTCTTCCATTGTCTTATTTGCAAATTCTTTACAGTCGGGTCCTAATGAGATCTTTTCATTGGTAGCAGTTAGTGAAAATTCTCTCTCTCTCTCTCTCTCTCTCTCTCTCTCTCACTCTCTCTCTCTCTCTCTCTCTCTCTCTCTCTCTCTCTCTCTCTCTCATATATATATATGTATACTGTATATATATATATATATATATATATATATATATATATATATATACTGTATAATATATATATATATATATATACTGTATATATATATATATATATATATATATATATATATATATATATATATATATATGTATATATATGTATTAATATATAGTATATAAACGTATATGCTTATGTATATGCATATATATATTATCAGTAATCTGCATTGTTTATGTCTCAGTATTCTCTCAATTTTAGTTGTCTCCATATTTTTACTTTCTAACAACCTCTTAAATCTTCCAAAGTTGACTACGAAAACACTTTCCTTTCCGTAGCAAGTCTTGATTTGCCATATCACAGTTTCGTGTATTTACATTTTTAGCTTGTATTACAAATAGTCAAAAGGTAAGAAAATCCACGTTTAGCCATCACAAATTCTTAAACAAGCTAATACAGAGAAGTATTACGTGCTAAATATATTTACAGTATGACTCACCTGCTAAATTACCTTAAAAATTGTCATATTCTGATGGAAATGTGTGTTTATGTATATATATATATATATATATATATATATATATATATATATATATATATATATATATATATATATATATATAAATATTTATATTTACACTATATACAAAGGTGTATATGTGATCTTAAATAAGACCTTTTTATTAGTTCCAGTTAGTGAGTTTTTGTAGTGCTAAATGTATATTAAACCCACCAAAACATTAGTTGCAAACTTAATCTCCGCAGGTGTCTCATAATCCAATTTTGCACCTGTGACCTGACTAGCATGGCCAGTGTATTTCAGTATTCTGGTATCAATTATTGATTACTTTTTCAATTTAAATATATTTTTCAATGTTATTCAGGAATGGATAAACGCAGCAAAAGTAATTAACTCTCTTTTCATACAAGTTCTTTATTCTGCATGGTTCTTAGTTTATGATTCATATTCATGTACAGTTTGCACTTCCATTCTGTAAAATACTTATTATTGGCAGATTATCAAATTCTCTTACAAGATGTGTCACCAGCTACCACGCGAAAACGACCCTCTGAGTCATACCCAAATTTCAGAACCCTGATATAAGCTGGTTCATTGAGCGAAGCATGAAATTTATCATATTTTGCTTGTGAATTCCTTAAAAAAAAAAAAAAAGTGTTTCCGTGACATACTACAGTTAATGCTTTTCCAAATAATATACACCTGCGTTGTTTTAATGGTAACCCGCATGTTACAAGTAGTTTTAATGTTAGGAACGTAGAGGTTAATATTGCTAGGTTAGACAAACAACCTTTGTTAGATTTAATGCTAATGATGATTCATTTTTCTTTACCTTGCTAGTAAACACTGTTTGCAGCAGGATAAAGTAAACATATCAGGCATAATTTATTCATGTCCATGGTGTATAGTTTATTTTGATGGGGATTACTTAAAAAAATAAATATATGGAATTTGGATCCTAATGTCGGCACGTGGAGTATTTTCGGGGAGCCTTCTTCTTCTTCTTCTTCTTCTTCTTCTTTGTTTACATCTTTTCCCACTTCTATGTGGGGTCGATGTTTCTGGTCAACTTTCTCCGTCTACCTCTGTCCCACACCTCATCACCGGTTAATCCCTTTGATCAAAGGTCAGCCCTAATAATGAAAACTCATTTTTTGTTACCGAATGTATCTGCTGTTTCCGAAGGATCCTCATCTCCAGCAGCATTTTGCATCTTCAGACTGTGTGCAGCAGAAACCTTTTGAGTATTTTTCTCCCTTTTTTTCCAGGTTGTTGGTAGTAACGTCAATGAAACTTCATGAAAGTCTTCAGTGTTAGCAACAGTACTTTGAAAAGTGGGAAAATTATCTAAATTTCTCACCTTCCTGGCTTTTTTTTTTTTTTTTTTTTTTTTTTTTTTTTTTTTTTTTTTTAGTACGACCTCAGTGACCCGATTTATTGTAACGCCAGATGGGGGGATTGAGATTTTAGAGGGAATTTCATATAAAAGTCAGTGCAATATAATTTGCATTTCCGGATCCGGAAAATGAACAGCAAAGCCTGGTAATTCAATAAAAGCTTAATTTTAATTCATATCCTCAAAAGGACGGGAAATAGCTCTCTCTCTCTCTCTCTCTCTCTCTCTCTCTCTCTCTCTCTCTCTCTCTCTCTCTCTCTCTCTCTCTCTCTCTCCCATTACATCTGAAACTTTCACTAGAGAGTATATGTGCACAATTAATATTTAAATTCATATCTTGAAAAGGACGGGAAATATTCTCTCTCTCTCTCTCTCTCTCTCTCTCTCTCTCTCTCTCTCTCTCTCTCTCTCTCTCTCTCTCTCTCTCTCTCTCTCTCTCACATTGCATTTGAAACTTTCACTGAACAGTATATAACCACAGTTAATTTTAATGCCCTTACATTCTCCTTCATAAGGCTCAATACTGCACAGTATTCTTGAAGTTTTATTCCAGCGTTGACCAGACTGTGTAATGATTTTCTTAAGCTGGTGAACAATCAATGGAACTTCAGCATTTCAAAGTTAATGCAATTGCCTTTCTGCTAAAAAAAAGTTCACAGGATTCTCTCATCATGGTTTTCCTATGACAGATCTATTTCAACTTTGTAACTGATCTTAAAATATTTTTTATTTTTTATTCATTACTTCTCATATATAGTTTATATATTTCTTTATTTTCTTTACTCACTGGATTGCTTTTCCTCTCTCTCTCTCTCTCTCTCTCTCTCTCTCTCTGTATATATATATATATATATATATATATATATATACTGTATATATATATATATATATATATATATATATATATATATATATATATATATATATATATATATATATATATATATAGAGAGAGAGAGAGAGAGAGAGAGAGAGAGAGAGAGAGAGAGAGAGAGAGAGAGAGAGAGAGAGAGAGAGAGAGAGGATGGTTTACATATTTCTGTTGTTAAATTCATCATACGATAGGTACTGTGACGGAGTGGAGCTAATGAAAAATATAATTCAATATATTTCCGAAAGGACAGTTGTAGATGTAGTGAATGTTCTTCTTTCCGCTGATTATTTCCTTCGACAATTAGTAACAGGAGAGTGATAGTAAGGGAGTTCGGATGCATTTGGTGCGCGCAAATATCACAAACATCTGGCGAAGATTGTACCACTTAATGAAACCGGGTGGAGAGAGAGAGAGAGAGAGAGAGAGAGAGAGAGAGAGAGAGAGAGGTATAATAAAAGACATGATTCGGGACAAGAGTTAACCCATCCAACTTGAAGAGCTTGAATTTGAAGCAGAGTTTTCACGACGTACATTGAAGTCCTAAAGTTAAAATGCAGTTTCGTACTCAATTTAGGAAAATGAAACATCTGCGAAAGGTAATGTTTATTTCTACTATATTTTTTCCTTTTTTTTTAGCAATCTTTAGGCGTAGGAGGATTGAATAGAGATCAAAGGCCAATGAGGGAGTAGGAAGTAAAACGCAAATGTTTTTAGAGAATATTTTTCAAGTAAAATGTTTGTTAGTTCATAATTGCAGTTTCAAAATTAAACTATTTTTAGCTATATGGTTTGAATGCAACTACGCGTTACTCTTGGTAGGAATATACATTTCTAAATATGAGTACTTCGAGGTATGGAAGTGTCAGAGTTATTTATAGTTACTCTTGAAGACTAATGGCAGTAATTGGGTGACTTACAGAGTGTACCTTGCGCACTCATGTATAATGAAGCTTGCGGTAATTATGCTGGCAATTAATGTTTCTGGGTATGTCGATGTGACATGCAGGTGTCGCGGCGAATGGAGGGAAGGAAAGGCCGGGAAATCAAACCAATCACATACACTAATTCTCTCTCTCTCTCTCTCTCTCTCTCTCTCTCTCTGTTTGAGCTACATTTTTATAGGAAACATATTTTAGATACTTAATAACAAAGGGATGTATTACTTGTGGAAATTGTAATAACTAAGTTAGAAAAGGTGGATACAGAGATACGGGTGGAACATACCGATACCCCCCACCCCCCTTTCGCGGCACTAGAAACATTTGTAATTGATATCCCGGACACCTGAGGCCAAGACCTCCTTGCTCGTTCATTAGTCTTGCACTTTCAAGTATTTATATATATATATATATATATATATATATATATATATATATATATATATATATAGTATATATATATATATGTATATATGTATGTGTATATATATGTTATATATATGTATATATATATATATATATATATATATATATATATATATATATATATTTTAGATTTATATTAGTGTGGAGGAAAATTACTCATGCACTTATACCTATACACCCTACACACACACACACACACATATATATATATATATATATATATATATATATGTGTGTGTGTGTGTGTGTGTGTGTGTGTGTGTGTGTAGGGTGTATAGGTATAAGTGCATGAGTAATTTTCCTCCACACTAATATAAATATAACGTCATATGCACT
>NC_090739.1:68936217-68951217 GCF_036898095.1 Palaemon carinicauda
GAGTTAATCCTCCACGCCCTGATG
The DNA here is from genome assembly GCF_036898095.1 of Palaemon carinicauda. Lineage (NCBI taxonomy): Eukaryota > Metazoa > Arthropoda > Malacostraca > Decapoda > Palaemonidae > Palaemon > Palaemon carinicauda. The sequence goes on from NC_090739.1 coordinate 68,936,242, forward strand.
GTGTAGAACATATCAACAGTTAAGTCTCTCTCTCTCTCTCTCTCTCTCTCTCTCTCTCTCTCTCTCTCTCTCTCTCTCTCTCTTTCGGCGTCAATGGCCTTAGATGTCAGGATGCCAGATAACATATAATCAATCAATCACTCCCTCACTCTCTCGAGGTACGAGTGCTTGAGAGAGAGAGATTGTATATTTGAGTAGAGTAATAGAGGTCATTAGATAACAATAGATACTTGTTGTTATAGCTTTCTATCAGAGTGAATTTATCAACATTTCATAATTTCGGTTGTTGTTGTTTGCAGCCTTCACAGCAAATTATTTGGGAGTAAACGTAAAGGCCGTAATCGTTTTGCCATTGGGAATTTTATATTTTTATTATTATTACTAGCTAAGTTACAACCCTAGTTGGAAAAGCAACATGCTATAAGTCCAAGGGATCCAACGGGGAAAATAGCCTAGTGAAGAAATTATATAAGAAAATAAATAAACTACAAGAGAAGTAATGAACAGTTAAAATAGAATATTTTGAAAAGAGTATCAACATTACAACAAATTTTTTCGTATATAAACTATAAAACTTCATAATACGAGAGGAAGAGAAATGATATACAATAGTGTAGCGTGCTCGAGTTTACCCTCAAGCAAGAGGAATAAATCCCTTTGTTAGATTGCTCTGTTAAGCTTTGCTTTGTATCATTACGAAGCAAATGTTAAGATTGACTTGGCAGGATAATGCATGAACTGATAGACGTGCTTTTTTAATCTTTGTTCAGTTATTCATTGGTGTTCGATGTTTCATTTATTGAAAATAATATTACTTCTTGAATGAATGTTACGTTACCGTAGTGTATTTAGTAAGGCAATAATTTTAAACTGTGCCCTTTTAATGTCATAACTCGCTGAATAACACACACACACACACACACACACACACACCAAATTATCCTCATGACCTGCAGTTTACCCCTCAGCAGTTGTAGCCTTTGATAATTACTCATCACTTTATTTTGTTCATGTTATTTAGTATATGCATAGAAAAACAACTCATATGTATGTTTTAATTATTCAAGGTATATGCATACTATATAATTAATGGTTATAAATTTAAGGGTGTCAAATTCAGGAATTCGAAATAATGGCTTCGATTTATGCTTAAATGAACCAACCTTTTAACATAAGTTTTCTTTAAATATTAATGCATGTATAGATTGTCATTTGTGTGTTTTATCGTTGTTATCATAACCCTCGTTGAAGTTTTTTCTTGTTTGCCCTTTACGTTTTTGGTCAATTTATTCCTATTCCGACCACAAATTGGTTCCATTACAGAGTGAGGATTCACGAAAGTTGCGAAAGAGTGCATACTAGTAGGTAGGTACATGGAAGCATTGCGTATTAATACATATAAAAGAAAGTGACGTTGGGTCAGAATTATAGAATACTGACCTGTTTAAGTAAATTAATATTTTACTCATGAAGGGAGTCAGCTGTTAGAAAGTGAGCGGTAGAAATGGGGAAAAAATATTCTTTTAACAGATAGCCGTTAAGGTAAAAAAAAGAGATATATATATATATATATATATATATATATATATATATATAAATATGTATGTATGTGTATATATATATATATATATATATGTGTGTGTGTGTATATATATATATATATATATATATATTTATATATATATATATATATATATATATATATATATATATATGTATATATATATACATATATGTATACTGTATATATGTATACACACATTGTTATTATTATTATTATTATTATTTATTATTATTAACTAAGCTACAACCCTAGTTGGGAAAGCAAGATGCTATAAGCCCAAGGGCTCCAACAGGAAAAAATAGCCCAGTGAGGAAAGGAAATAAGGAAATCAATAAACGATATAAGAAGTAATGAGAATTAAAATAAAATATTTTAAAAACATTAACAACATTAAAACAGATATTTTAAATATAAACTATAAAGGACTTATGTAAGCCTGTTCAACATAAAAACATTTGCTGCGAGTTTGAACTTTTGAAGTTCTACAGATTCAACTACTCGATTAAGAAGATCATTCCACAACTTGGTCACAGCTGTAATAAAACTTGCTGAGTACTGTGTAGTATTGAGCCTCATGATGGAGAAGGCCTGCCCATTAGAATTATCTGCATACCTAGTATTGTGAACAGAATGGAACTGTCCGGGAAGATTTGAATGTAAAGGATGGTCAGAATTATAAAGAATCTTATGCAACATGCATAATGAACTAATTGTACGACTGTGCCAGAGATTAGTATCTAGACCAGGAATAAGAAATTTAATAGACCGTAAATTCTTCCCCAACCAATTAAGATAAGAATCAGCAGCTGAAGACCAGACAGGAGAACAATACTCGAAACAAGGTAAAATGAAAGAATTAAAACACTTCTTCAGAATAGATTTGATCACCAAAACTTTTGAAAGACTTTCTCAATTAGCCAATTTTTTTTTTTGTGCAATTGAAGAAGACACAGACCTAATGTGTTTCTCAGAAGTAAATTTGCTGTCGAGAATCACACCTGAAATTTTAAGTCATACAAAGTTAAAGAAACATTATCAATGCTGGGATCCGGATGTTGAGGAGCCACGGTCCTTGACCTACTTACAATCATACTTTGAGTTTTGTTAGGATTCAACTTCATACACCATAATTTGCACCATCCACCAGTTTTAGCTAGATCTCTATTAAGGGATTCAGCAACCCCAGCTCTACATTCAGGAGATGGAATTGGTGCAAAGAGAGTAGCATCATGTGCATGTGCAACAAGCTTGTTTTCTAGACCAAACCACATGTCATGTGTATATAGTATGAAAATTAATGGGCCATGAACACTATCCTGAGGAACACCAAATATCAAATTCCTATACTCACTATGGTGCCCATCAACAACAACTCTTTGCGATCTATTACTTAAAAATTCAATATTGGTGCTAAGAAACGACCCACCCACTCACAACAGTTTGAGTTTGAAAACAAGGGCCTCATGATTAACACGGTCAAAGGCAGCACTAAAATCAAGGCTAATCATACGAACTTGCTGGCCACAATCAAGGGTTGTCTGTACAGCATTGGATATATATATATATATATATATATATATATATATATATATATATATATATATATATACACACATACATACATATCCTTTCGAAGTGGAGATACCTTAACTTAGTGAAAGGATTTGTGTATCGTCATGATCAACAAAGCTTTACTAGTTAGGGACACCCATACTGGGTTGGTTTGCTGTGAACGATCAGTCATAAGTCTCCCACTATCACTAATACGCAATGGCCAGCGTGGTGATGAAAACTGGCCAAACCCTTATAACCCTAGTCATGAATAAAGACATGTCTGAGGCCTTTGGCACGCAGTGGACTAAACACGATTGCATTTGATGTTGTTATTGTATGTATTGATATAAGCACATGTGCAAACATGTCTGGGATAAACGGCAATTATGCAATGTGTAGTGTTGGTAACATTCACTTGGAAGTGAAACTGTGTGGGGTATCAGATTTCTCACGGACATGTTAGTTCTTTAACCTTCACAGTTATATATATATATATAATATATATATATATATATATATATATATATATATATATATATATATGTATACATATGTGTATATATATATATATATATATATATATATTTCAAATAAGCCAAATATATTAATACATTAAAGTCTGGATTCTCTTAACGACCTGGGGATCAGAGTCCCAGGCGGAACCGCCCAAAGACTATGATATCGGACCAGCGGGGATTTGAACCCTCGTCCGGGATATCTGTATGCCAGTGACCATACCACTCCGCCACGTGGTGGAGTGGTATGGTCACTGGCATACAGATATCCCGGACGAGAGTTCAAATCCCCGCTGGTCCGATATCATAGTCTTTGGGCGGGTCCGCCTGGGACTCTGATCCCCAGGTCGTTAAGAGAATCCAGACTTTAATGTATTAATATATTTGGCTTATTTGAAATATATATATATATATATATATATATATATATATACATATGTATACATATATATATATATAGATATACATTTATATAGATATAGATATATATATATATATATATATATATATATATATATATATATATATATATATGTATATATACATATATATATACATATATATATATATATATATATATATATATATATAAATGTGCGTGTGTATATATACTATGTATGTATGTATGTGTATATAAATATATATATAATAATATATATATATATATATATATATATATATATGTATATATATGTGTGTATATATATGTATGTATGTATATATATATATACACACATATATATATATATATATATATATATATATATATTTTGACCGTAGTGATAGATGTGACTCAATTTTCTCTCTCTCTCTCTCTCTCTCTCTCTCTCTCTCTCTCTCTCTCTCTCTCTCTCTCTCTCTCTCTCTCTCTCTCTCATGTTTGCCTCTGCCCATGATACATTGCACAGCTGGTGTTTGGTTTCACATGCCAGGCATCGACTCATGTATAGTGGCAACGTGGTAACTTTATCCCAAATGCTTTTTCTTAATTGAGGGCCGATGGTGTCTCGTTGTAATTTTGTACCCTTTTGTAGGCATGCAAAATATTAATATTTGCAGATTCTCGTATGTTATAAATTTCTTGGTTCATATATTTCTATTTTGTGTTTATGCATTATTATCGTCATCATCATCATCACCGTTTTTACTATCAAAAATACCATTTTTACAGTAGTTGATGTTTTAACAAATGTATTTATGTTATAGTTTAGAATATATATAATACGGAAGAGCAGACATTTATTTAAAAGGGTTTTAAATGATTTAACCTGGACTTGTGCATACTCACGGGTTAGTAAATTTGTCTGTATTTACCTATACATGTTTATTTTAGCGTAAACAATTCTCTTCGTTCACTCAATGGGAGTATGCTGTAGTACAGTCGTATATATCGTTGATAACAATACCAAATACAAAAATAATATGGTAATGTATGCTCTCTCTCTCTCTCCTCTCTCTCTCTCTCTCTCTCTCTCTCTCTCTCTCTCTCTCTCTCTCTCTCTCTCTCTGGTGAGTGTCAGAACACTGATATCTTCTCATGTGTTGCGTTCTTAGAAACCGCGTTAGAACTTCATCTCCTCACATGATCGGTGCTTACGTAATTCATCAGGCTCTAAACATATTTTAAGTTTTTCTTTGCTATACTTACTCTATCTTTATTTAGTGTTTGGTCTTTAATTCTTTCTTATCCTTACCGAAGCTGAGTTTAATCTTTGCTTTTATCTGAGACTTCATTTCTATTCATTCTTATGTTCTTTCATTTGGTTCTTTCATGGTTCTATCCTCTTTGAGGATTGTGGAATGGAATTTTTTCTTCTTCAACTTTTTTCTTGTAAAAGCATCAACACTTGATGTCATTACGTGTATGTTCAGCAAGATATAATCAGAAAAACTTTATACAATCAGTGAAACAGAAAATCATAGCCTTTCTATAATTTAGCCAGTATGGACTACATTTTTTCAAGGGATTGGAAAATATTTTATTTAGGAAATCATGATTTTATATATGTGATAATTCGGCAAAAAATAAAAATGTCCAGTTATGTACCGTAACGAATGGAATCACTGGCCCAGCCCAGCTTCTTAAAATCTTACATGACGGTGGTTATTTGATATCTGTACAAGGTCAAATTGTTTGGGAACTTGGCCCTCTGTTTCCGGGGGAGTAGATAGGGTGGGATTGAATTATATGAAAAGCTAAAAATAGGATCGAATCTCCTTCGCCTAAATTTAGATTTAAATCGTTGGCTTCGTTTTTTCCAAACAAATTTAGATTTAAATCGTTGGTTTCTTTTTTCCAAACTTGGGAGCAAAGGTCATATGGAAATACTTGAGCGTTTACATGAATAAGTTGGCAAGATAGCAGGAAACATCGGAATGATTAAATAACTCCAGGATTGACGTTTATAATTTTTTTAGCTCTACATCTAGACTGGAATATTTTTTTTTTTTTTTTTTACATCGATTCCTTTATGATAGTAAATATAAATTTGTATGTTAGATTTTATATCGTTTTCTTGAATGATATGTATTCCGATAATTTTTTCCCCATTTGCGAGACGCTACCGTCTTTAGACATGGACAATAATCTTATATGATTCAAGAAAGTTCTCTCTCTCTCTCTCTCTCTCTCTCTCTCTCTCTCTCTCTCTCTCTCTCTCTCAGTGAGGTCAGTGCCATCCAAATGTTACCGGACGGAATTCCAGTGATTTCTTTCAACAATTCTGATTATTCAGGCCGTGGGGTACCTTGAGGACATAGTATTTTCAGAACGAGTTTATATAATTGAAATGTTTCCCGATACTTTACCAATCATAGTGATGGAGAAGATATTTTATTCCAGCATGGTGCAGCTTATTTTTTATACTGTCCTCCAGGCGGGCTGGCGTATTTTTTTATGATGTGGGTTAGTGACCCGTTATATATGAGAAATATTTCTCATTTTATTCTAATATTGTTATTCCTCCTTCGTTTGATATACCTCTTTGCCTTTAATTTTCATATTCTACAATCTCATCACAATTATTTATTTCTATTCTTTGTAAAGGTGGTTCGACCTAAAGTGATTTTTTTAAAAGCAGAAATTTTTCTATTCTCTGATTTCATAGCTGAGCGATGAAAATATGAGACTTTGGTAGGAGACTTTCATTTTTATAAGATATTTGTACTGAAGCCTCCACTGTATATTAACGTCTACAGTCAGTATTTTCATTGCACAAGAGGAACAACGCTCAATAACAGCCCTAGTGACCCTGGTAGTTGTCTCGTCAGTTAAATCAATCAATCAAAGAAGCCTGAGGGCAATGCATATGAAATAAACACAGCGGTAATCATACCATGTTCAAGCGAATGCAGATAAGAAATAAGATCTGGGTTATAGATTAGTTGAACCATCTGCTTTTAATGTTGTTATTATTATTGAAGGTGTCTTTGGGGTGACCTTGAACTTTATAGTTATTCAATGCTTATGATTGATTATATCTCACGACGAATAACCGATGGACGCTAAAGGTCTGGGATCTCTTGCTAGTTTTTTTTTTTTTTTTTTTTTTTTTTTCATTACTTTCTCTTATCTTGATTCACAGGGTGTTGCAAAATTAATTCCTCTTCCATTTTTTAATTCAGGTCACGAGGTATACCATTGATTATAGGCTTTTACGGAATACTGTCCCTTGCAGGACGTCTCTCTCTCTCTCTCTCTCTCTCTCTCTCTCTCTCTCTCTCTCTCGAATTATCCTTTATATCCTCGTATATTGTTTATGATAGTGGTTGATTTTCTATTCTGTTAATGATTTATCACTTAGTTGTTCCTTGAAGCTGTTCTGTGTATCAGTAAATAATTAGATTTTTTTTAAAGCTAATTGATTGTTTGATTGTTTATTTCATAATTTCTATGGTTCATACTCACGACATTCGTATACCTAGTAAGCCTTTATGTATATTAATTTCTAATATAGTTTGCCTTGAACTTTTTTCTTATTTATCTTGTATAATATGTTTTATAATATTGCATTTGCGAGTCATTAGTCGCATTTATCTCCCGTCAGTCGTTTATATAGACAGACTTGTCGCTTAATTAAGGATCGAAAATCGAAATTTTTTTTTTTTTTTTTTTTTTTTTTTTTTTTTTATAAATGGTGAAGGTAGTAAAAAAAAAACCATGAATTATCGAATTATTAATCTAAACAAAGATACAAAATATCTAATTAGCAAATGCGAAAATGAATGCAGAAAACTGTAGCATCATGTCATGTTTCGGGCACTTAATCACGTTGCTATTGTTCATGGAATAGGGAGTGAGCAATTGTTATCAGAGATATAGATATTAAGATTTGCGGTACTCTATAATCCGTCACACGTATACCTTGTTTACGTGTGATTTGGTTATTTATGTTTGGTATCATATTGGTTTATCTGTTTTTTTTTTCTTTTCATGTGTGTTTAACTTTCATTTCAGTTTGATATTTTAAGCTTAACGTTATTATTATTATTATTATTATTATTATTATTATTATTATTATTATTATTAACCTTTGCGTTATAACACACACACACACACACACACACATATATATATATATATATATATATATATATATATATATATATATATATATATGTGTGTGTGTGTGTATGCATATATATAGCTTTATTTTTAAATGTATATCACACATACACACACACACACACATATATATATATATATATATATATATATATATATATATATATATATATATATTGACATATAAATAAGTATATTCCCTTTCGGTATTCAGACACCCAAATATAAACATACATATTGATTTGTATATATTTCTTAGAATAATCTCTAAATAATCTCTAATATTATCCCGATTGCAGAAGTGAGCAAGATTAGTAATATCAACCTAACGCTTATCATCTCAGGGGACACATCACAATACCATATCATATCGCAGAAAAGTGTTCCAAACGAAACGCCATCCTCTCTCGTACCCCGAGTGTTACCGATAAGCAGATAAGGGTTCGGGAAGCCATTGGTCTGTCCGAAATTCCAGGGAGCCAGTATCACCCCCCACTGGAAATCGCCGTAATGAAATCTGGCGATGTTCCGAAAATCCAATTAGCCGATAATTACGCTCCAGTAATTGCCCTGGCCAACTTTTTATAGGATTTTTTCCCCAAAAAGTTCTTGAAAGTTTATGGACGGTTTTGTGCTTTTGTGTGTGTGTATCTATCTATCTTTCTATTTATCTATATAGTATATTTATTTTTTGTGTTTATATATTACATATATGTGTATTTGTATGTTTGCATGTATGTGAGTATAATGAGAGAGAGAGAGAGAGAGAGAGAGAGAGAGAGAGAGAGAGAGAGAGAGAGAGAGAGAGAGAGAGAGAGAGAGAGAGAGAGAGGCGTATTACATCATTTTAATTGCCATCATTCAGTTTCATTCCCCATCTGTAGTATCGAATACTTTGCTTCTGAACTTAGTCCTAAATTAAGACGTTATGTAAATTTAACCCGTTGTTTAGTGCATTATTAGTAAGTAATTTTATCTTTTTTCCTTGGATTTCAAACGTTTTCTATTTTATGAGACCGTGTTGTAAACATTAGTAATGTATCGGATGTTTGTTATTAGTTGGATCCCTTTCACGCTTCCCGGTTAGGGTGAGGACAGTTCCGGTTATGTTGTGCTTTCGTTAATTTGATTACCCAAGCCTACATGGCTGAGGACTATGAAGCGTGTAGTAGGAGATGATGAATGGAGATGTATTGATTTAAAAGTTCAGGGTGGAGACGACTGGCGAAATCTAACCGAGGCCCTTTGCTTCAATAAGCGTGCGAGGAAACGATGATGATTTCATTATATCAACGATTTTATATTGGGTCTTTATTCCATCATGCAGTTTCAGATATTCAGTTGACGTGGTGTAACGACGTCTCTACTTCCTCCTGCGGAAGCTTAGTGATGACAATATCTTCAAACAACAATTATTTTAATGTTGTTACTGTTCTTGGAATATTTTATTTTTCCTTGTTTCCTTTCCTCACTGGGCTATTTTCCTTGTTGGGGCCCCTGGTCTTATAGCATCCTGCTTTTCAAACAAGATTTCTAGCTTAGCAAGTAATAATAATAATAATAATAATAATAATAATAATAATAATAATAATAAAATTTTAAAGGACTTAAATTAATTTCATACGAGGTTTAGGTTGAGCTCCTGCCTTCATGGTTGATGGTTCTGTTCCTTTGAGACCATAACAATCCAACGTTTATATTCGTGTGTGTGTGTGTGTGTGTCTGTCTGTGTATGTTATTTCTCTGTCCAGCAACGTAGCCAGAATAGCTCATTATTCATTAGCTTTGGAGTGGTGAATAGTGGAATCAGACCCCTTCTAATCTTGCTGTTGAAGAGCACAACGTTTGTATGTTTTTGAAATCTGTTTGTTAGCACAAACATCCGTGCACATACAAAAGAAAAAAGATGGACAATAAAAAATCTAAAACGCAAAAGGCTACATGTTGAAAGAAACTGTTATGAGTTATCGTCTGTTTTCAAAGACTGATGATTGTATTATTTTATTTTGAAAGAAAACCTATACTGTTTATTTTCACATTTCTATGTTCCATTACCACGGGCGAAGTCATGTGACGTGTCCATCCGGCTGCTTCAACCAGGTTCAACTGTCCTCTTTATCTAATCAGCCGTTTGTATGTTCGTTTTCATTTTCTGTATTATGAAACGCAGACTTATAATGTTCAGTAGTTTTGTGTGAATATCTCACCTGTTTTGAAACCCTGAACTAAAATCTTACTGGTATTATAACTGGTTATTTGTTTAGATAAATATTACAATATACAAATTCCTGCTGATGGAAAGGTATTACTTTAGCTATTATTTTCTTTCTTTTTAGCAAATGGTAATTTTTTAAACATATTGATGGGATTCAATGATTTTTTTTTATTTAGCCTTCTGAATATGTTCTATCACCAATGGATTAATTCAACTTAATATGTTAGCGTCGGTTGGTAGGAAGACTTGTTAGTATGTAATGTCGGTTCCTAATTCAGTTTTGAACGTATTATCTCTCTCTCTCTCTCTCTCTCTCTCTCTCTCTCTCTCTCTCTCTCTCTCTCTCTCTCTCTCTCTCTCTCTCTCTCTTCCTCGTAAGGATAGTAGCCGCGAATAATTTATTTTAGGTCACATAGTGTAACATTGAGCCACCTAGAGCTGAACTGAATATTAGAAATCCAAAGATGAATATATTAAAAATACACACCGATACACACATTCATATCATTAGTTTTTAATTTCCTCTATAGGAACCAAGATATTGGCAAAGGACAAAGTCAATAGACGCTTACTTATCATAATAGTAATAATAATCATAATAATAGGATTTGCTAAAGGTTATTTCTACATGCTGCAATATCCAACTGCTATTCGTTTTACTGAACTTTGGACTGCCCCTGTGCAAGAGCCCGTGCCTTGATATAGGCAAGGCTTTCTAAAACGAACTAAAGAACGAACGTTTTACTGAAGGATGTAATGCAAGTCGGCTACTAATATCTAGGTTCGTTTTTCTTCTCTTCAACTTACTGGTTGGCTCTCAAAATTTCATGTTCCGTATCTTTTACGTTACTGCGTCACCCATTGAACATTTTTCATAAAAAACGATCAATAGTCAGGACAGACTGTGCTGTTCGACGATAATGTGTGAATTGCGCATTATCATAAAGGTGTGTGTTGTCACTTGTGTAGAAGTTTCAAACAGGTGTGTTTTTAATACACTTCCTCAGGGTGAAATTAGAATGCACGAAAGTACTAGGTCCTGAGATATTTTATTATTTTCGACTGGCTTTTGCTGTATAGCAAGTGTGATCCTTCTTACAGTAAAGTATACATATATTTATATTTATATATATATATATATATATATATATATATATATATATATATATATATGTGTGTGTGTGTGTGTGTGTGTGTGTACGCACAAGTATATGTGTGTATATATACACATACACATATATTTCGCATATATATATATATATATAAATATATATATATATATATATATATATATATATATATATATATATATATATATATATACACACACATACACAGTACATGTGTGTGTGTGATAGATAACGGATATTTTGTATAATATGCCTGTGAGTGAGGTATTATTAAATCAATGGTCGTTCGATCAACACCGGAAAAAAAGACAACACTGAATATAGTAAGATTTTGGTTATGAACCCGCGAGAAAGGGCAAGACGCCGATGGCACATAACCCCTTCATCATCCATTATCAAGGTGTGGGTCAAGCAACCTCACCTCCATTGAAATGCAAGACGTAAAAATTCGTTTTGTAACTTAATTGATATTGAAAAATGCTTATGGTAATATATGATTGATTTTAGGGGCGTTTACTACGCTGATTACGAGCTTCTTTGCGGACCATCAAAGATTTAGCAAATAAAGTTTATTTATGATATTATAGTAATTCCAATGTCCTGTATCTAGTCTAGTTATGGAAGAATGAGAAAAGAAAGTAAGGTTTGACCCCGAGGAAAATGCTGGACGTGAATGAATGTTTAATAAGCCGGGGAGAAGGCACTTTGGAAAGCGTTCCTAAGTTTGGAAGTAGAGGGAAAGAAAGTTATTATGTGTCCTGGTATTTTGAAATATTATTATTATTATTATTATTATTATTATTATTATTATTATTACTAGTGAAGCTACAACCGTAGTTGGAAAAGCAAGATGATATAAGCCCAATGGCTCCAACAAGGAAAAATATCCCAGTGAGGAAAGGAAATAAGGAAATAAATAAACGATATAAGAAGTAATGAACAATTAAAATAAAATATTTTAAAGACATTAACACCATTAAAACAAATATTCCATATATAAACTATAAAAAGACATGTCAGCCTGTACAACATAAAAAACATTTGCAGCAAGTTTGAACTTTTGAAGTTCTACTGATTCAACTACCCGATTAGGAAGATCATTCCACAACATGGTCATAGCTGGATAATGAAATGCCCCAAAACAACTGATTACAACGCCTTGGAGGTTTTGAGGTTATAACCTGCTTTGCTATAAACGCTTTTTTTAAAGATTTTATTTAGTGTAAGTAACAAAAGTAACTTGAAGTGCAGTAAAGTTTTAAAACGTCCTTCAGTTTACGAAATGCCAATATAATAGTTGACGAAAGTGCTATGCAACTAATTATTGCTCGTCTAGAATGTGGGTTGTTTTGGTTGTTTAGTTGAAGAGTTCTGCTGTACGTGAATTCAGTTTATGAGCATCAATTAAGCTCAATGTATAACAAGAACCGCTCGGCGCTCTTATGGAAGTATCTTCACTTGTCAGAGAAAGCTAAAATAAAATAAAAAGCGAGACTAGTCTTTTCAAACCTAGCGCCCCTGGCGGTGTATTGCAGACGTGCCAGCGTCTCTCTCTCTCTCTCTCTCTCTCTCTCTCTCTCTCTCTCTCTGAAGGGAATAGGACCTTATCATAACGAAATAATGCTCAAATTGAGACATTACAACTGTAAAGTGACCTATTATCATGTCGGTAATCATTATTTGCCCCTTTTGTAAACCTGGAAAAGGAAGACAGAAAATAGATAGGATGCGTTCTTTGCGATACTTATAACAAAAAATGTCTATAGATATTAGCGTCAGTGATGAATATATAAAGAAAATGCCATGGCACCCTCCTGAATATAAGAGCAACTAGCAGAGAAAGAACAGGATAAATGGAGACAAAAATTTCAGAACGGGGAATAGAGCTTCAGCAGTGAACATGAAACGAGAATTGTTGAATTTGGGAAAGTCGTTGCCAACTCTGCGAATTTTACCTCGGTTACTGACCCGGAGAAAGTCGATAGTCTAGCTAAGAATTTTTAATCAATTAAGATAACGCTACAAACATTGACAGTTCCAAATAGTAAGAGAAGGACTTATTTTGACAAGTTTCAGGGAAAAGAATCTATTGGTAATAAAATCCACATACGCTTCAGTTAGAATCACCGAGAGAAGAAATTAAGGAAAAAATTCAAAGGTATACCAATTATTGATGACAGGTGACAAGATTAAAGACGTGGAAGTAAGAAAAAAAAAAGATAAGGTACAAGTGGTCTGAAATTGAGATAAGGAAGATTGGAAAGCCATCATTGAAAATAACGAAAAGCAATGTATTAAGTGGGAAACAAGAAAAAAACTTTATTTTCAATCTATTTAAAATTTATTGGGAAAGGTGAAGATTGTTATTCAAGAAACCTTTGTCTGGTGGGATTGCCCACTTCATGCTGAAATGTGAACCTGAAAATCGAAACAAGATCATGCTACTTAAAACATACACATAGGTACCACGTGATCATCTGCTTCCAATGTCCAAGGTATGGACGATTTGTAAATTACTTCAAGGAAATCATAACACCAAGGAATATAACTCTCATTAATTAAAATTTATAAATTGTACTAAACTAAAAAAAGGAATGTATAAAGTAAATTAGATGAATTGTAAATGTTTGTAAGTAGAATGTATGAGGATAGCATTGTATACTAAGGACGTCATAAAATGCGGCTGTGTACATGTCCAATCTGTTGGAATTAATGCGATTCAGGGAATTGATGAATGAGAAGTGTTTTGACGTTAACGATCGCAGAAATATGGGTGAATTATTTTAACATGGCTACGGTGGCTGAAATGATGACCTTGATGCACATAAAACAGCAACAAATGTAGCTGTTTCTAGTCCATTGCAGGACAAAGGCCTCAGACATGCAAATTCACATCTAGAATTTGGCCTGTTTTCATCAACACGCTGGCCACTGCAGATTGGTGATGGTAGGAGATTTTCGGCTGATCGCTCAAAGCAAACCAACTCAGTATACAATAGGTGGCCCGGCTAGTACAACTTTGCTTATCATAGCGATATGCAAACCCTTTCATATTCAGAGAGAGGGTTAGTTGGCAGAGATTGGCTTTTAATTCTCAAAGGCTTTTCACGTCCAAGACGTTTTGAATATATTGAATAAATTTGTTGAACACACACACACACACACACAAAAAAAAAAAAGTCGTAGTAGTTTACAAACCTCTGAGAAGAAGTGTAAATGTTTTTATTGGGGAATTTGTTATCCTCATTGGAGCGATTGACGTAATATTACAAAATAGATTGTCTGTGGATATTTCAATTGCTGGGTGGATAACACGGTTAAAGTTACTGTGGGGCTTCCTTTAATAAACTACTGGAATCATGTCAATTAGTTAGTAGTGTTGATTGTGCAATAACGTTGGACAGGACACACGTTGGATTTAGTCTTACATATTA
>NC_090739.1:68956217-68991217 GCF_036898095.1 Palaemon carinicauda
TCCCTTGCCCCCTGCCATTCATGAGCGGCATTTGAACCTTTAAATCTTTTAATGGTATTTTCCTGTATCTCCCCCCCCCCCCTTTTTTTTTTAATTAGTTTTTTAACTGGCGTTGCATTCTTCCGGGGCAAGAATATTACGTAATGCTTCTTTGTATTTTGGTCTCACCTATTGACCAACTCTTAATTCGGACTAGATATTACTAAAACTTCTCGCCATTTAAAATAGTTATGTTGACAAATTTCATTATTATTAACCAAATTGGAAATTATTAAATTACCAATTTGCATTAATTTTGTAGATGTATTTGTTACCTTTTCTTTTTTAATTATATCTTTTACTTGTAAAGCGCATTTAATGATATTTTATTTTATCATATTTATTTTACCTTACTAGGTATCCTGCAAATTTTATGCAATATTTTGATGGACTATGAGAGAAAGGAGGCTGGGTTTTATTTCAGGCCTCAGGAAAGCTCCGCTGCTTTTCTCCCCAACTTGATTATCATAATAAGGAAACGAACTTTCTTGGCTTGAAAATCTTTGGCCTCAAGTTTTATCCAGCTTCGGCTTCGCTTACTAAAACTAAAATGTTCATATTTTCTTTTATTTCTTCCCTTTTTCGTATGAGGTTACGATTTGCATCTTTGGGTGAACTGATTACGTACTTTGACATTATAGTTACTATTGTTTTCTTACTAATATTTTTATAAGTTATTAATGTGTAATGACTTATTTTTTTCATGAAAGTACTTTTGTTTGTTTGACATAGAATTTCTTTTCATCTCCTTGTTGACGTTGGTGTATTCAAGTAGCAGTAGCTTAGTATTGTCAAAGTTTACATTCTTATTCCAAGTGCTGTCGATTTAAACGGCAATCTTTCTTTCCTTTGAGAGAGAGAGAGAGAGAGAGAGAGAGGAGAGAGAGAGAGAGAGAGAGAGAGAGAGAGAGAGAGGAGAGAGGAGAGAGAGAGGAGAGAGCGCGTTTATGAACGCAATCATGTGTAAGCCTCTGGGTTATGACGCCAACCCATCCATTTACCTCTCTCTATGGCGTTACCTGCGCTTTTAATTAGGCCCCCTATTCAACCTGCCTAGGGTTTACCCACTGCCTCAGATGTGCGTGCGTGCGGAGCATTCATTTTTGTGTGTATAGGGACGTTGCCTCACAAATCTAACGCTGCAGAGAAAGAGAGAGAGAGGAGAGAGAGAGAGAGGAGAGAGAGAGAGGAGAGAGAGAGAGAGAGTCTGGGAAAAATTCATATCCGGTCCTTGATACACTTCTTGCAACAGCAGCCTCAGATAACCTTGTCTTTCTTCCCTTCTCGTTTCCACCCTCTTATTCTTCTCTAGTCCTTTTTTTTTTTACTTTAGCTTCCGAGTGTAAAGACGTATTTTTATGCGCCTGTGTAAGCTAAAATTCTAACCTTTATTTCATATTTACATTTTCGATATGCATATTATATAAAAGCTGTATGCACGTTCGGTACATAGAGAGAGAGAGAGAGGAGAGAGAGAGAGGAGGAGAGGAGAGAGAGAGAGAGAGAGAGAGAGAGGAGAGAGAGAGACTTGGTATGTTGGGGTGTCTCCCTTGTTGTCGCTTAGCGAGGAGAAACAGTTGAAGAATATATGGAGTTGGAAGGCGTTTCCCTCGAGATACTCCTCTCCGTGTTGAAGGTTAGGTGGGTGTGATTTAGCGTCTGTCGGTAATTTTTTTTTTTTTTTCATTCGACTGCGTTGTTATCAAGAATATCTTTGTGAAGAATTATTACTAATACTTTTGCGTGTGTGTGTGTAAACTGCACTTGTTTATTTACATGTTGCACAAACTTTATCGGCTGGATACCGTTTCAAAGGAAGTTTTAGTTCATAAAAAAGCATAGAAGTAAGAGCACGTGTTAAGCGGCAAGTCTCATACAAACTTAAGGACTCACGACGTAGGTATCTGAATTTAGCTGTTTACCTCCCCATTGAAACCTTATGTCGTGTCAGGAAAATTGTCTTTAGTCTGGATTGTGGATATAGAAAGCAGCTCAGGGACCATGTAAATTTAGATGATAAGTGTTATCAAGTTTATCATAGTACTTCCATATATGTATGTATATATATATATATATATATAAATATATATATATATATATATATATATATATATATACATATATATATATATATATATATATATATATATATACATTATATATACATGTGTGTGTATATATATATATATATATATATATGTATGTAATGTGTGTATGTATATTTATGTGTATATATAATATAATATATATATATACATATATATATATATATATATATATATATATATATGTATGTAATGTGTGTATGTATATTTATGTGTATATATAATATAGTATATATATATATATATTACATACACATATTACACACATACACACACATATATATGTACATATATATAAATATATATATATATATATATATATATATATATATATATATATATATCTTCTTCTTCTTCTTTCTTTGGTCTACATCTTATCCCACTTCTATGTGGAGTCGATGTTTCTGGCCAGCGTTCTCCATCTACCTCTGTCCCACACTCATCATCACCGGTTAATTCCCTTTGATCGAGAGGTCATCCTTAATACAGTCCACCCACCTTCGCTTTGGTCCTCCCTCTCCTTCTCGTTCCCTGTACCTCCATTTCCATCACTCTCCTCCCAATATACTGTTCATCTCTTCTCATGACATGACCATACAACCTCAGTTTACTTTTCTTGGATCTTATCTGATAGTTCTCTAATTCCTGTGGTATCCCTAATTACCCTCATTCCGCATCTTATCTCTTTTTGTCACCCCACACACATCCATCTTAAACATTCTCATTTCTTCTGCCACATCCAGTTTTCTTCTCTTCTGTCTTCTTCTGTCTCCGCTCCATACTTCATGGCCGGTCTCACAACTGTCCTGTGTACTTTACCTTTCAACTTAACCCCTATTTTCCTGTCACATAGTATCTCCACGCACTTTTTTCAAATTTATTTCCATCCTGCTTATATTCCTATCTTTATTGTTTCCATACCTCTTTGAGTTGTAATGATGGGTAGGACACTGACAGAAAAAACCCAACGTGGGTACAAGAGCAAGCTAGTGCAGATATTCTATGTAAGAAATAAATGGACACGGGCAGAACATATGATGAGAGTGACAGATAATAGATGAACATTAATAACAGCAGAATACGTCCATAGAGAATGTAAAAGAATCAGGGGGAAGGAAGAAAAAACGATGGATTGACGATCTAAGAAAATTTGTGAGACTACCCTGGTATTAGAATGACCACAAACAGACGCGTGTGGAAGGGACATGTCTGAGGCCTTTGTCTTGCATTGGACCAGCAACGGTTGATGATGATTATATATATATATATATATATATGTGTGTGTGTGTGTGTGTGTGTGTGGTGTATACACACAAACACACACACGTGTATTTGTGTGGCAGTAACACATTTTATTCTGTGGAGTCCTCACATGTTATGGGAAATTCGCTTAAACAGAGTGGTGTATATATATATATATATATATATATATAGATAGATAGATAGATAGATAGATATATACATACAGTATATATAATATATATGCATGTATATATATGTGTGTGTGTATGTGTATATATATATATATATATATATAAATATATATATATATATATATATATATATATATATATATATATATATATATATATATATATATATATATATATATATAAATAAATTTCTACCTCATACTTGGGATCGAACGCTAGCCCCTTCTAATGAGAAGGCCAGGTCGAAACCAACCATGCCACGAGAGCCCATAAAAGAAATCTGAACCTGACACTAATCTAGCTGTCCGAGGATTTACCTGGTGAGACATCAGTCTCTTTAACCAGCGAGTTTTACCAGATTTCCTCCCCGGGCCCACCACGTGACACAATTGGTAGTAATTCATTCAAATTACCCCTAATGAGTCAATATGGATAAATATCAACACAACATCGTGTTCAAATAGAAATACAATTTCTACCTCATACTTGGGATCGAACGCTAGCCCCTTCTAATGAAAGGCCAGGTCGAAACCAACCCATGCCACGAGAGCCCATAAAAAGAAATCTGAACCTGACACTAATCTAGCTGTCCGAGGGATTTACCTGGTGAGACATCAGTCCTCTTTACCAGCGAGTTTTACCAGATTTCCCCGGGCCACCACGTGACACAATTGGTAGTAATTCATTCAAATTACCCCTAATGAGTCAATATGGGATAAATATCAACACAACATCGTGTTCAAATAGAAAATAAATTTCTACCTCATACTTGGGATCGAACGCTAGCCCCCTTCTAATGAAAGGCCAGGTCGAAACCAACCCATGCCACGAGAGCCCATAAAAGAAATCTGAACCTGACACTAATCTAGCTGTCCGAGGATTTTACCTGGTGAGACATCAGTCTCTTTATTTCTATTTGAACCACGATGTTGTGTTGATATTTATCCATATTGACTCATTAGGGGTAATTTGAATGAATTTACTACCAATTGTGTCACGTGGTGGCCCCGGGGGAAAATCTGGTAAAACTCGCTGGTAAAAGAACTGATGTCTCACCAGGTAAATCCTCGGACAGCTAGATTAGTGTCAGGTTCAGATTTCTTTTATGGGCTCTCGTGGCATGGTTGGTTTCGAACCTGGCCTTTCATTAGAAGGGGCTAGCGTTCGATCCCAAGTATGAGGTAGAAATTTATTTCTATTTGAACACGATGTTTGTGTTGATATTTATCCATATATATATATATATATATATATATATATATATGTATATATATATATATGTATATGTATATATATATATATATATGTGTGTGTGTGTGTGTGGTGTGAATGTGTGTGGGTTTATTTCGAAATAGCTAAATAGCTAGTTCCATTACGATATTACTGGAAATAGATTAGTTATAATAGACTTAATCTCCAAGTAAAAACTGTTTCATTTTGAATCGGATTGATTACGTACCCGAGGTATACCTATGTATTTCATGGATTAAGTTAATAAATTTAGCTCATACGGTACTGATAAACCGTTGATAAATCTTTCCTTTGAACGCAGGCAGTGCTTTTGCATATTCCAAGGACGGAGGAAATTTCATGGCTTAAATTTGCAAGGATGTGTTCAATACAGAAGGGGTTTATTACCAAATTTATAGATAAATGAACACATATATAAACATACTGGTCATTATATGCACATATGTATGATTATACTTTTACATGATATATGTATAATTTCCTTATTACCAAAAAACTTCAAAATAATTTTGATCTGACCTTTCACCTAAACTAACCTTTTAACAATAGCTCTACTTATCTCTATTTAGCTGCTTTAACCTTACTATATATTTTTTACATTTGGACACGACCCTCAACATCTTTCTTCTATTGGCGAAGACTTGGATAAACAATTCCTGCATACGTTTTTAACTTGGCTCTCAAAGACGAAAATTTGTTCTAATACTTGCACACTTGCTACATCCATTCTCATTGCACCTATTCTCGCCTTTTCTTCTCTCATTTTACTGTTATCTGTTCTATTACTTTTCAAATATGTATGCGAATCAATCACTTTCATCTTTCTACCATTGATTTTTCTATCGTCTTAGTTTCAATTTACTCTAATAATTTTTTTTTTTTCATATTGAAGTTCTACTGTCTCCTTTTGCAGGTCTTTTCAAACTCATTTGCTAGTTTTCGCAATTTGTCTTTATTTTCCCTAACCAGCAAACCGTCTTATCAATCATTCCATACTCAATATGTCTACTCATCATCCTAGCTCACATCTTTGAACCTACATACATTTACTTTGCCCTTTTCCTGACCTCTCGCCTGACTCCATCTATGGAGACAGAACATATGTATCAGATCGATTATCACACTAATCCAGTAACACCTTGATAATGACTGTAATCTCTTCCAACAGTTTATCTTCAATGCCATACGTCCTCAACAGCCTTCACCTTGCCTCTTATCTGTTCTATTATTAGCTTCACCAGATCCTGTGCTTTTTTACAGTTTTCCCATTTACTGTTTAATGACAGGAGATGGTATTTCCATCCTCCTTATTTATCCTAAGCTACCTGCGACACACATGTACAGTATGTATATATATATATATATATATATATATATATATATTATATATATATATATATATATATAAAATTATGTATTCCTTACCCATAACTATCAAATATATGATATGATTTATGTCTATATATATATATATATATATATATATATATATATATATATATATATATATATATCACATTTGTATATATATTTATTACCCTAGTATATTATACCATAACTCAAATGAATTTATGAATACTATTAAAAACATAATTTTCTTGTCTAGAGATGTCAATACGAATTGTTAACCGTTTGTGCTGTGTAGCTTCATAAACAAAAAACGAATGCAACTGCACCATGGCTACAGCGATTAATGTGAAGGGTTGACTGTGTTCGTGTCTTGAAGTATTCCACAATCTCGTATTATATCGTATCACATGCAGTGTACTTAGCAATTTGTGTGATTGCGTATAAGGGAAGCTTGAGTTTTAAAGAAATATATTTAAACTGGTATTTTAATGGGAACTTAAATGCAATATTTCTATTTTTTTCTACGTTCGTTTTGGCTACCCTTCTTTCCATGTTTGTGTGTATGTATGTGTGTATGTATATATATATATTATATATATATATATATATATATATATATGTGTGTGTGTGTGTGTATATATATGTATATGTGTGTATATATAATTTATTTATATATATATATATATATATATATATATATATATATATGTATATATATATCTTATTTCGTTTCCTTACTGGGCTATTTTCCTTGTTGGAGCCTTTGGGCTTATAGCATCCTGCCTTTCCAACTAGGGATGTAGCTTACCAAGTAATAATATATACATATGTATATATACATACAGTATATATATATATATATATTATATATATATATATATATATATCGTCTACGCCTATTGACACAAAAGGCCTCGGTTTGGTTTCGTCAGTCGTCTCAATCTTGATCTTTTAATTCAGTACCTCTCCATTTATTATCTCATACTCCACGCTTCATAGTGTTCAGCCATGTAGGCATGGGTCTTCCAATTCTTCTATTGCCTATTGGAGCCCAGTTAAACGTTTGGTTAACTAATCTCTCTTGGGGAGTGCGAAGAGCATGACCAAACTATCTCCATCTACTCCTCACCATGATCTTATCCATATATGGCACTCGAGTAATATATCTTATAGTTTCATTTCTAATCCTGTCCTGTTGTTTAACTCCTCCCAATAATTTTCGGAGGGCTTTGTTCTCAAATCTCCTAAATCTCTCTGAGATTGTTTCATTGTCATACCATGGCTCATGTCCATACAGTAACATTGATCTCAGTATATATATATATATATATATATATATATTATATATATAATATATATATATATATATATATATTACTGTAACGCCATTTACCTTGATTATTGATAGCTTAAGGATTTTGTTTAACGTTATATCTCACACTGAATTAAGAGGAAATTAGATAAATTGAAGTTTGTCTGATGAATTATTTACTCATAGTTATTAGATTTTATATTTTTTTCTTTATATGAATACGCGAACCTTCATTTATTGCGAAACAATTCAGAACCTTGAAATATGTGTTAAGAAATATATCAAATAAGAAAGGAAAGTGGAAATGAAAGGAATTAATTCTAAGTAGAATAGTGATGCAAATGACAAAGTGCAACAGTACAAATTAGAAATTGAGTCGGAGAATAAACGTTTTGAAGGACCATAATGTAAGATTTGAAAAATCTTCAATGTATTTTAGAATGTATTTTATAATATGGGTTAGAGGAGTATTACGCTATTTAAGAAGTCTTGGTAATAAATTCCTATCTATCATAATTATGGATATGGGGTCAATGACATCATGGTATTCTTTAGATTATGCATTCTACCGTCATATCTTTCACTGCCTCTATGCCGATAAGCTTTACCCGCATTTTGGTTTTAATCATCTCTCTCTCTCTCTCTCTCTCTCTCTCTCTCTCTCCTCTCTCTCTCTCTCTCTCTCTCTCTTTATAGCTACAAAATATTTTATCCCTGATTATTTTAACTAATCCAGGCTATTTACTTTTCAACCATAACTTCCTTGTCGTTATTCACTAATCTTTTGACTCCCTAATGTCGTTGTGTAAACTCAGCTCTTGGAGGAAATTTCTGCTGCCTCTATTCTATAAACGTCTTTGGATGATGTTGATAAGATTTATTCAAAGACAAGCCAATGTGTTTCATGGTCCGTTGGTCACGTACCAAGTGTCAGCCCCAAAAAATAATCGATCGGTGTTGAGGTCTTTATATATATAGTTTGTTGTTGAGTGGGCTTCTTTTTATCTCTGCCATCAAGACGTCAGATTTTTTTTTATTTCTTTTTATGGTAGAATACCTTTTCTGAATTATTATTATTATTATTATTATTATTATTATTATTATTATTATTATTAGGGTGAAGGTTTATCTGAAAATCCCGAAAGTCATATTTTATATTGTAATTGCTGTTTTGAGCAACAAACTCGATTCTCTCTCTCTCTCTCTCTCTCTCTCTCTCTCTCTCTCTCTCTCTCTCTCTCTCTCTCTCTCTCTCTCTCTCTCTCTCTCTCTCTCTAACTCGAATCAAGTTTAATAAGAAATGTACAAGAGCAAATGATGGAACGCAATGCTCGGATCTGTCAATTGATTTTACTGATTAAAGTAATTAATGTTAATGAGTATGACTTCGGTGAGCATCAACAATGGAGTTACCAAATACCCTTTTCTAAGTTCCTCCCTTTCTTCTCCCTCTTATAATGTATCGGATATACACACACACATATATATATGTATACATACACAAACATACATATATATATATATATATATATATACATACATACATACATAACATACATACATACACACACATTAGTGTACGCAACCCGTCAAAAGTGACTTCCAAATATTTAGATAGGTATCCATATTCAGATTAAACCCTTTTTATCACTCCCCCCCCCCCACCTTCCTAACTACAACATGCTAGTTTAGGCAATTGGGGATTGTTTGCTCTTCAGCGTGACAGAAATGTATATGTATATATATATATATATATATATACACACATACACTGTATGTGTGCATGCATATATTAGTAAGTCGTTTTCTATAATAGTGAATGACTAGTTAAGAATAACTCAAGTCAATGCCATTACCACTGCCACGGTAAATATTAACGAACCCCAGTGCAACAAAAACTTCCATAGCACTAGTTACTTCATACACTTTCCCAGAAGGCTCGTCTGTATTATGTTGCAGGATACCAAGGTCCTTCCTTTTCAATGCGATTATCTATCTAACAAATGCATTAATTCCTCTTTTATTTTCTTACTCTCTAGCACTTCTGAATTATGCACGTTTCGCTAGTACTTTATTCTTACCACGTGACCAAACCACTTCAAAATACTCTGCTTTTTTCCTACTTCTATGGGAATTTTTTCATCACTCCTGCATATCTCTACATTTCTAGTATTGTCAGTTCTTCTTACACCTCTTATATCTTAATACAGAGTTCATTTGAACAGTTTCAGCCTTACATTTCTTTCATTTGTATTTAACCTGCATACTTCACTTCAATGTGAGTAGATTATGTTAATACACTCCCACTATGACTTTCCACAGACTTTTTTTTTCTTCTCCAATCTTTTGCCCACAACCTGCTATTTTGCCTGCCTCTCCTATCCTGTGACTCGCGTCTCCCCTGTTCTGTCACCATCCACTAACATTCACTGCTCTATTTTCTTTGTTTTCATTTCCTCAAATTTACTTCCTCTTTCTGTATACATAACCAGACTCTCTTGTCATCCTATGCAGTTTCTTTACATGGTCTTTAATTGGCATACTATCATCTGCAAGCATCAACCATTTGAAATCCCCTTCACAGCATCATGCTGACTTCTTTTGT
The DNA here is from genome assembly GCF_036898095.1 of Palaemon carinicauda. Lineage (NCBI taxonomy): Eukaryota > Metazoa > Arthropoda > Malacostraca > Decapoda > Palaemonidae > Palaemon > Palaemon carinicauda. The sequence goes on from NC_090739.1 coordinate 68,966,313, forward strand.
CACTTCATTCTTAAAGATGTTGAACAAGCATGAAAGGCTAATATATCCTTGCCTCAGACTCACTTTCATATCAAAACAAGCTACTCTTCGGCTATAATTATCTAACGTAGACTTTAATTTCCTCTTAAGGAAATTTTTTTACTTGCTATTAATAATGTCATACATTCTCATCATCTTCCACATTCTCTATCAATTCTGTATTTATAGGCCTCATTTGTATCTTATGCAACGAATCTCTGTGGAAAATGAACTTTCCTGTACCCTAATAGGAGCTTCTGTAAAATATATTAGTTTATTGTTTTCAGTAAATCTAAAGTCAACGTTACGACAATGTCTTGTTCTTTCTTAGGTCCTGTTTATATAATCCTTCCGTCTTTTTCATTTGCAAATTGTTGATTAGCGAAATTCCCTCCTTTTCACATTTCTTTTATTTATTAAATGAACATCAAAGTTTTAAACATTAAGAATATGCTTTATGGTATTTGCAATTATTAATTGTGCCCTCAGTGTGCCCATCACTCAATCTGATAGTATTGATGAGCAAATGATAAAACTAAAGGAGTTGCTTTGATTATCTAAGTTTGGGATATTCTCACACATCACCAAAAGCTTAACAAACTTTAGCGTCTCATCGAAGGCTCGGCCCACCGTAACTCTGAATTTTAGCTTTAGATAAAAACGCCTCACCTAAATCTTAGAAATGTTAAAATCCCTTATCTGAGTATATTATATACTGTGTGTATATATATATATATATATATATATATATATATATATACATACATACATACACACACACACACATATATATATATATATATATATATATATATATATATATATATACACACACAAAGACGGGAGTCGAAGGTCATGTCTGAGGCCTTTATCATGCAGTAGACCAACAACGGCTGATGGTGATATACACCCACCTATAACATAATTAAACAACTCTCTTACAGCTATATATTTTAACCCTGTGGTAAAGGTTTTTTATTCTAAATCTCCTATATAAATCATTACATCCACATCAAGTTTTATATCGATAAACCAATCAATCACCTTAACGCTTTGCACCCTTTTAAATCCTCACCCGAAGTTTCACGCAATTTGACATGTTATCGAAAGCTTGGCGCGCTTCAATCAAAGCATTAAAAGCCAACAAAAGAAGAGAAGCAAACCTCATCTAAACTTTGGATTCCATCATGTTTTCCCTTCCTGCTGCACGCAGAAGAAGCAGCAGCAGCAGTGAGTTCATCGTTGGAAAGGCCGTAATCGATTGCAAATGCATGACTTCGCCAAGTAAAGAACTCCGGGGGACGGGGGGAGGGAAGTGGGCATTCAAATCAGTTGTCGAATCCATTGCGTGAGATTTAAGAGGGGAAATGGAGGAAGTGGTTCGAAGAGAGTTGATGTTGGGAAGAAGGGGGGGGGGGGGTGTTTGGAGTTGGGGGTTCATCTGCTTCCTTGGATTTTGGGGTTTTTAAATGATTCTGAACTTATAAGAGTTTATCTTTTGAGAGGATGAGAGACTTGTTTGCCTGGCATCGTTTTGTGTTGATACGGTACATGGTTTTAAAATTTTGCTTTTGGAATGTATTCTATATGATCATTTGCAAAAGGGAAAACAATTATTATACGCCAACACATACGGGTTATTAATTGATTATTTATAGACTGGCGTCACACAAGAGTGAAAGAGTTTGTACTATGATTAAGAACTTGTTATTCCGTTAGAGTCTAGACTCCACAGTACGCGGAGAATAAATAGTAGAATTTCGTATGTGTTTGGGAGAATTTGGCCATTGGGGTTACGTGTCTCACATATTGATTTTCACTCAATATACTTCATGATATCCTTTAAACTGATATGACCCAGGAAGAAGCATAGCCTCTTTGATTATGTACGTTTGAGCACAAGCTTGTAAGTGAGGATTCGTAACATACAGTAGATAAGCACATAGACTTTAATTATCTCATTTCCCATTTTAACTGTATATATTTTTTCATCTTTTAGCCCAAAAAGAAATATTCTCTCTCTCTCTCTCTCTCTCTCTCTCTCTCTCTCTCTCTCTCTCTCTCTCTCTCTCTCTCTCTCTCTCTCTCTCTCTCTCCTCGAATAATAAATTGATGTTTGCATGGAACTTGTAGTGATAAATGAAGTTGCAATAATTGTTAATGACAACGATTTGATTGATTTTCGAGTGACTTAAATTGTTTCATTTTGTCTCTTTTAATTCATATCAGATAAAGATAGTAATAAAATTACTTCTACTACTACTACTACTACTACTACTACTACTACTACTACTACTACTACTACCACTACTACTACTACTTTACCCACAATTTAAATATTTTCGCAAGAGAAATGGAAATAATTTGATAGTTATGAATCTATAGTTCACTATATTCTCCAGCTATTATACAAACTGATATTATTCTGAAATATGACCTTCATTGCCGTAATCTACGCTTATGTTAACTGACATCAAGATGAATCTTGCAGCTGTTATATTAGTGTAGTTAGGAAACTAAATGTTACTGGGTGTTTGTTCCAATGATATATAACGAAACTGTTTTGATATAGTAATATGTTTATCTATTCTTATACAATGTATGTATGTATGTTATCAATTGTCTGTTATATTGTGTGCTTATGTGTTTATCTGCGATATATTTACATAGTTGAATGATATAAAAATATTTTGATGTCCCTTGTTAAGGACAAAATGTTGAGAAAATTGTAAAACGGGAAATATTTTTAGATTAGGACATCAGTGAAGTATCTGTTTTAATGTTGTTGATGTTTTTAAAATATCTTATTTTAATTGCTCATTTCTTATTAGATCGTTTATTTATTTCCTTATTTCCTTTCCTCACTGAGCTATTTTTCCTGTTGAGCCCATGGGCTTATAGCAGCTTGCTTTTCCAACTACGGTTGTAGCTTAGCTAGTAATAATAATAATAATAATAATAATGAAGTTTAGATATCTTTAGTTTCATATACCGAATCCTGTAATTCTTTGTGGCAAAAAATCCATTGTGTGTGAGATAAAGGCGAATTAGTTTCCCTTTATTTAAGCTGTATACATTGGTGAGTAAACCCGAACATTGGCTGTAGCTATTTGAGTAAGTTACGGTGCTCTTGAAGAGGTAACACCTTGACGTTAACTGGTGACGCCCTACGGAGGCGAGGGAATGTTCTTAGTACTCCCGCTACTCTTGTCAGCCCGATAGTCTATCGAATTGCCTAACACAGAGTGGAAAAATTTTGGTATTTATATTGATATCGGTTTCGTTATTCATGTTTGCCCATTTTGTGGTTTCACTGCAGGTATTTGCGAAACATCACCCTCGTGCTCTACGCTTTAGTCGTTCGCCTGTTAATGAACGTCTTGCGTTGTTAAATTTTAGCGTAAATGATTATGTGGCCGGATGGTTAGAATGACACGCGCGCAATCACAACTTCCGTGTTTGTTATGTCATCGTAGCGTTAAATCTCTCATGTATTTCAAAGCTTTCGTGCCTGTTGGAACGTGAACCTTCAATGTTTTGGCTGTATAATTTTATGTAGTAGACCCTATGTATGGCAGTAACCCCAAGTACCATCTTGAAGTTGTGAAACATTTAGAACTAAGCCAATTTGACCCGTCAATGTAAACTCCATTTGTTGCTGTCGAAGATCACAGTTGTTGTCAAAATAGTATTTCCACAAATCTGTATAGCTGTAGCGGTGCCACGTAAGAAATTTATGGGATTTATTTCATGTAAGCCAAGCGTAAATTATCTCATAGGTAGGCTACAGTAACAGTAATCCTGTCTTTACTATGCTCGAAAGATATTTCTATTCGGGTTAACTCCAACGTAAATTAGTTGTTTTTCAGTTATCTTAACCTCTGCGGTGTTCGGGTGGTCCTCCTAACCAGTCCTCTTGGGGAATGGTTGTAGGTTTTGGGCGTGAGGGACAGACATTGAAGTAGCATGGTAATTGAAAGGATGGGTCCTGAATCTTAATGTTTACTTGGCTGGATCTTTGGAGCCTTCCCAGCAAGATGTATTGTACTAAAATAAATGACTTTAGTGTTTTTCATTAGGGGGTTCTTTTATGCAAAATGGTAAATTATCTCTCTCTCTCTCTCTCTCTCTCTCTCTCTCTCTCTCTCTCTCTCTCTCTCTCTCTCTCTCACACACACACAAACTAACTAACTTACTAACGTAAAAGGCGCTGTTTCAGTGATACTTATCGGAAAACAAGATTGTCGTCGGCAAGAACGCGCCCCCAAAAACATGTTTTGTTGCCCTATTTTACCCTGGATACTTGCTGTTCTCGCCAGGCTTAATCTCGAGAGGGCATTATCTTAGTTAGTCTTATAGGCGAGGTAAACATTCTGCTTATACGAGAGAAGATAGTTTATTAAATGGCCCCGATAATCCTTAGGAGAGGCGTTGCATCAGAAAGCGGCACAGCCGTATTATAGGGGTGGCCGTAAGTGGCTGTGGGTCACGTAATGGAATAACCCATGGAATTAATGCGGGCTTGAATGACACTACATGTCTTTGAAGCGAATATCAAAATATAACCAGGTTTAGATTAACCTTGGTAATAGTTATAACAATACGTATAAGTTCACCCCACAAGTTTATTCGTAAACAATGGAAGTACATGTCTACACAAACATATATACTGTACATATTTGCATACACACATACATATCTCCCTTGTATAAAAAGAGCAATTGTCTGGCTATCTCTCTACCTGTATATATATATATATATATATATATATATATATATATGTATGTATATATATATATATATATATATATATATATATATATATATATATATATATATATATATATACATATATATTTCCTGTCACGCTGAGCGGCAACTACTCAGAAGCGACAATCTCCCACAAATTGCCCAAACTGTAATAACGGTACATATGACGTGTCCTTAGTAACTATTAAATTGTTTTTACTAAGGGTATAATTTAAGAAAAAAAAGAACATGTTCTTCACGGGCTATGTTTGTGTTGTCTACACTGCTTTTAGCTGTTTCATGCTATCATTCTGATATTGATTTAACCCTATTTAAAACTATTAACTCTCCAAACATTTCTCTTTTGATTACGTTATTCATTCTTTCATGCTTGGCTTCTTCAATTTGGGCCTTTTTGCTTACTGTAATTGATTGTAAATAAGAGTTGTCGGATCTGGATTTGAAAATAAGTATATATAAGAATAACTTATGTATTTATCCCAGTGATGAGAGTCTTTACAACTTTACTTAAATACAGTATTTGGCGAGTGTTTTAAGTACAGTTTCTGGAGCTTTATTATGATATGAAAGGCATTTGTTTTGAGTCGTTATTATAATTCACTCTCACAACATACAAGGTTATTTATTCATGAAGCTTTACGATGTAATGTATATTATTATTATTATTATTATTATTATTATTATTATTATTATTATTATTATTATTATTATTATCACTTGCTGGAAAAGCAGAATGCTATAAGCCCAGGGCCCCAATAGGGGAAAATAACCCAGTGAGGAAAGGAAACAAGAAAAAATAAAATATTTCAAGAACAGTAACAACATTAAAATAAGTAGTTAGTGTACTCTTCGAAGCACATTAGACTAAGAAGAGGAATTTTCCTAGTATTGAAAATGTATCGTGCACTGTTTGATTTAATTATCAATAAAATGGAATAATTTGTACTTTAGGAACAGTGAACACTTAATTACACAAGTGTTAAACCTACCATTAAATCAAGATAACATCAGTACCTGCTGGCCTTTAGACCAGTTGATTGTTATATGTTTCCGGGTAACCATTGTTCATTATATATATATTCTTTTTCATTGTTTCAGGTGTGTACGATTGTTATATGTTTCCGGGTAACCATTGTTCATTATATATATATATATTCTTTTTTCATTTTTCAGGTATGTACGGTTGACCTTGACATGTATATTAATGGCATTTCCACCAGACTCGTAAGTTTTTATTAATCTCGATTACATTTTGCTATGATAAGTGTAGCAATTGGAAGTAATGGCAATATGTACGTTCTCTTATTATATACATTAGGAGTATATTAACATTGTTATCAGTTGGATAGTCTAAGTGGTAACCTGTTATTGATTATTTTGCATTATATTTTCTTCGGTAATAATACTCAGTTTTACACATTTCTTAATCGCTGCAATCCCTGACTTGAAACAAGAACTTGACTTTGTTTCCATTTTAATTTTTTAATATCCCTTTTTGCTTTGGTCCATTTTCAAAAACAATACTTGACCATCATTTTGTAGTATCCTATGTTCCTCATTTACATTGTCTCTGGTCCCATCATGTTTTTCCTTTGTCTTGAAGAGAACTATTCTTTTTGGATTTTGTTGTTCCAGGAGGTTTATAACTGAAAAACCTCTAATGTATTAATGTCTTATAGATCAATCTGAGAAATAGCAGGTGATTGAGAGAACATATTATTAATACATTTCTCCCAATCGTCCAAGATAATAGTGAAACACTTGGGCGGAACTGCGTTTATTATTTTTGGGTATTTAACGAAAGATCGAATTCGGGAAGAAAATAAATTTTCCCTTAACCCTTGATTTTGTCATTCTTTTTTACTCCTGTGTCTTTAATGTAACTTATGTTGTTTTGGTAGATATTGATCTTGCCTGTCTTGTATCCTCTGGTTCAACCCAACTGTTGCAAGGAATATTTGACTTTCAAATGTAGTGCTACTTTTATATTTGAAAAGTAAAGCAAGATAGGCGAAGAGCAACAAGTGAATAAGTTACTTTAGTTGAAGATGATGAAACGTTACTTGAAGGTACTGGAGTGTTGCAAGATGACAAAATAGCTTCACGGCTTAACTGAGGTTGCGTAACTCTCCGTACAAAATGCCGGCGTCTTAGGACTTGCCGTACGCTCGCACTACTCAGGACGGACCCGCTTGTGAACTTTGTTATCACTACTTTCAAGGTTTTAAAGGTCGCTCATGAATGGCTGAGGCAAGGGACAGTGCCATTGCCCTATCAAGCAGGGCAATGCTCTAGAGACTGAACATATATACATATGATGTGTCCAAACCCCCTCTCCACCCTAGCTAGGACCAAGGAGGGCCAGGCAATGGCTGCTGATGTCTCAGCAGATAGACCCCCCCCGTTCTTAGGTCACAAGGATGGTGAGGTTGCAGCGACCAAAAGGACCTAACGAGTTTGAGCGGCACTCGAACCCCAGTCTGGCGTCCACCAGTCAGGGACGTTACAGCATGGGGCACCACAACTTCTTGGACTCAAAAATTGAGTTTCACGCCATTGCTTTTTATTATTATTATTCTTTTGTGGCGTGTGACTTTGGAACCTCTTTTGGCACTATCGACCAAGCAAAACGTTGGGAAATTTTCTTTGCAGTAACTCGTAAGTATTTGAGATTACGAATATATATATATATATATATATATATATATATATATATATATATATATATATATATATATATATTAAGATAAATGCACACAACAAAAACAAATGCAGCAGTTTTTAATCCACTGCAGGACAAAAGCCTCAGACATCATCTTAGTTATGTTTGGGGTTTGGCCATTTTCATAACCACGAGAACCACTACGGATTGGTGATGGTGGGGGACTTTAGTCTGATTGCTCACAGCAAGCCAACCTAGTATGGGTGGCCATGACCAGTACAGCTTTGCTGATCCTGACGATACACTAACCCTTTCGCCACGTTAAGGTATCCCCGCTCAAAAAGAGATATGGCTAAGGCCTTTGTCCGGCAGTGGACTAGAAAAAGCTGCATTTGTTGATGTTGATGTGCGTTTGTATATATATATATATATATATATATATATATATATATATATATATATATATATGTATATATATGTATATATGTATATGTGTGTATATATATATATATATATATATATATATATATATGTATATATATATATGTATATATATATATATATATGTATATATATATGTATATATATATATGTATATATATATATATATATATATATATATATATATGTATATATATATATATATATATATATATATATATATATATATATATTATAAATGCATTGGTTCCTGGCACATTCATTATTCATGATCTGTTTCGAGAGATAGTCTCTCTCTCTCTCTCTCTCTCTCTCTCTCTCTCTCTCTCTCTCTCTCTCTCTCTCTCTCTCTCTCTCTCCTGTGCATACAACTTCCACAACATTATTTGTGACACACACCTGCACTAAAGGTTCATTTGTAGGGAGTTGAACCCCTTTTTCAATGACTCTCGCTTTCTGAATGTTAAGCATTTTGTTTCTGATACAACACCTATATGTCCATGTAACTTATTATACTATCATATATCATCCCAACCGCTGCTAGTCCGCTGCATGACAAGACCTCAGACATGTCCTTCCACACGTGTCTATTTATTGCCTTTCTATGACATATACTGTATATATATATTGTGTGTGTGTGTGTAGATGTGTGTCTTTTACATAAAACATTGCTTACATTTTTAAGAACATACATTTTATGTGAAGGTTCGTGTTGTGTGTACACAAAATATCGTATAAATCTATAAGGACTTTAAGTATCATGTAAAAGAACTAAAAAATCATAATTGTTATTAGAGTTTCGTATGTCCTTTTTTTTCAAGACGCCAGTGATGACGGCTCACAAAAACTGGAAAAGACCGAGAAAAGTGAGAACGAATCATGATTCATATGTATGAAGACGAGCAGACGAAGGAAGGCCTGATTTTTTGCCGCCGTCCTGATTAATGTTGAAACGAACTAATTGTCCGGCGGAGATTGAAATGAAATCGGATTAGTCGAGAGCCCTTTTCGGAAATCCCAGATGTAAAGCATTCCATCTGGATTTTTCCCTACTAATGAATGAGGTGATTTAAAGCGGAATTATTTGCCCTGAATGCTATCTTTCTTGCCAGCGATGACGACGCTCCCTCCCTCCCTCCTTCCTTCCCTCCCTCCCTCCGTGTTTGGAGTTGACTCGCTCTTAAGACCCCGTTTTTTATCAGCATTATTAATGATTTCGTGTCTATCATCACTCGCTGTGGGAATGCCATTTGTGGATTTTAAAAAAGATTTTCTTGAATTGGAATGTATTCGACTTTTCAGGGAGTTCTTTTGGGTTGAGTTCCTTGGGCTTAATCTAATATTGAATTCCTATTTGGTCAGAATGAATGTTTGAAATTCAAGCGCTTTTGACGTTGGTATTGCTTCTTTTATAGTTTTTTAATGTTTTTTTTTTTTATTTCATGGTAATAAGTTAGATGTTTCGGATCCATATTATAATACGTACTGTTTGAAATGTGTAGTAATCCATATTCAGTGACCCTATTCCTCACAGGACTGGAATTTTCCGTCCTGAACAACCTTTCTCATTATCGATTCCAAAGGAGTTATTACACATAGACCTTGGCAATCGATGGCAGCGCTTCATGTTAAAATGTTGGAGTGTTCGCACGTCGTACATTACGGTCGTTTTTTTTTAACTTCTTTTAATTTTTTTATTTGATTGACCTCGATATTGAACACTGTTCGTGTGTCAGGGACGTTTCTCTCTGCAATAAATATAAATGTTACTTGGTCTGAAATATAATAGCTAGATTTGAATTTAGGATATATGAACTTATTGAAATGTGTTTAAAAGTGGACGTCGATTTTAAAGCGTTTTGGAGTTAGAAATTAATTTAATTATGATAGATATATGATTCTACATTTGGTATTTACATTATTGTATGGCTTTTAGTTTGATGAAGTCTGATAATTAAAATATGTTTTTTTTTTTTTGGTTTTTTTTGTGTGTGTGTGTGTGTGTGTGTGTGGTTGACACTTGTAGCCTACAGACCTAAGGTTTTATTTTATTGACTTGAAAAGTTAATGACGAGAAGTAATAAGTAGAATAATGCAAATGATGTTAAAAGACACTTTAATATTGTAGTTGTTCTGTTGTTAGAAAATAATGAATGACATTTAATTTAGAAGCTAATTTTCATAAGTTTTAATTATGTTGGAAAATCCAGTAATGTTAGTAAGATAAAAAAAACTTGCTCAGTTTCAATCAGGGTAAAATACAGGACTTTGATATAAAGTATTTATTCAAATAACAATTTTCTTTAGTATATAATTGAAAATTTCTCTCAAAAGAAAAAGAGAGGATTTTTTAATGGAGTATATCTCCAGAATACACGTTCCTCATGTCGACCTCATGTTGTGGCCGTATATCCTATTTAGGTATGCCAGGGCGAGAACTGTTCCATGACAAATTAATGTCGCCTTCTCTGGCCAGTCATAGGTCACATTCATATATTGCTTCGTGTTACAGTATCTGTAGGGAGGGAAAGAGACAAGGGGATAGCATGCTCAGAGTGGCTCACATGTTAGACGGGATGAATTATTTGCATACAATCCCACATTGTTACACAGAATCTAGTGAAGGATTATTCTCACGTCGTGGCATCGTGACTTGGCGACTGGGTCCCCCCTCTTGGCTCAAGCTTTGGCAGATGCATTATTTCACAGGGTCAGTTCAAAGACCATTTCACTTTCAAGAACGTGTTGTTGGCAGTCCTCTGTCTAGGTGTAGTGAGCGATATATTCTGAAGTTAGAACAGATATCACTTAACAAAACGAATGGTGGCTCTTCTTAGCTCAGTTACTGTTTTTACTTGAAGATAGATCATTATTAACAGTTTGTAAATCACCTTAATGGACTGTGCTATGAAATATTGCATAATTTATGCCTCCAGATATATTGCTGAATGTGCATATTACGCTAGCATTGGTTCTAAAATTTGAATGGAGGGATTTTATATATTTAGCTTTGGGCGTAATCCATGAGTCCTGGCGGTGATAAATTGCTGGAGAATACGCATTTAAATTAAGCATTTTTACAAGAGATACTACTTTTAGTGCCAAATTAGTAATTTTTAAAGGTATTTTCCTTTCACGCCGTAAGCAAAATAAGGCAATTCTAATTAAGAGACTATTTATAAGAGGATATTTCATAGTTCAAGTGCACATATCATCACTTTCATTATTGTCGATATATTAGTTTCCCTTGTCTTCGCTCTTTGTGGTAGTTTGGTGACTAAAGCATCTGGGAATGCTCTCATCTTATTGGGGGAACTTACTGCTAGAGACCAGACTCCTGACTGAGGATAAACCTTTCCCACTATTGTTAGTAAGACTTCTAGTCTAGATCTCTCTTGCCAGTGATCTCTGCATTTGTAGGAAAGTTCATCGGAATTCGTCATAAAAGACTTATTATTCATTATGTGACTGCTGTTATATTATCTTTCAAATCAAACTTGCAAGTTTCAATTTCAACGTCGTTAATAATTTGTTGAACCCGAAAAGTGATCGGCAACATTATGTTTCCTTCGGGATTCAGGAGGGAAATCCATATTGATGCTATGGAAACCACCACTGCTTTGAGAAATTAAAGACTGCATACCATACGATAGTTTTAATTAAGTAATTTCATGACCAATATACCATAAACCTATGGTATTTTGAAATTCTTATTAGCATTAACATATGTCCATGTAAGACGAGAGATCCAGGTTGGATACTTTTGACATCATGATGCTGCTGCCTCTTAAGGAGATGAATGTTTGTATTCCATGATTTTAGCAAAATGGTACTGTAATAGAGCAGAACTGGTCATTTTATCAGATTCTATTCCCCAGTCTTCTCTAACTGAGAGTTGCAATGCCGTTAAAAGCCATAAATAGAGACTATCCATTCCAACACTGTCGACTACAGAACTTGCATATTCACTAAAGTTTAAAATGTTGTAAAAACTCTTATCACCGCAATTGATTAAAGCGAATTGAGCTTGGACATAATATAATCACCACTGTTAGCAATCAGAATACTATGGCCGTTGTTTGTCGGGTGTCTTTTTGCTTGACAGGTCGTGCGATTTGATAGTTGGGTGTCATTTCCCTGCGTTACAGAAGAATATTCATCATTGAAATAAAACCGCTTTTGTGTTACTTTAATTGTCACCTTGTTGCATGTGAGTGACGAAATCCATTGTGTAAAATTGTTTTCCCGTTCTATTTCACTACGATTTGTACTCTCATAGACAGTAATTTTTTCGCACTCTCCAAGAGAGATTAGTTCACCAAACATTTAACTGGGCTCCACAAGGCATTAAAAAAGTTGGAATACCCAGGCCTACATGGCTGTGGGATATGAAGCGTGAAGTCTAGGATGAGAAATGGAGAAGCATTTAATTAAAAGCTCAAGATAGAGACGACTGGTGAAATCTGACCGAGGTCCTTTGCATCAATAGACGCGGGAGGAGATGATGATCATTATATAAAAAAATTTTATAGCTGAAGCAAGGAAACATTTTCTTGTGGTCTGAGGTCTCTAGATGAAGTAAAAGCCTTAATCACGGATTTGATGATGAAAAAGGTTTACGCATTGAGCGTGCGCATGCGCAAATTGAAGGATGTTAAATAGAGGCATGGATATCTCAGAACTTATTTGTTTGGATGCGGTTTTTTTAATACAGCTAAAAATATTCAGTTTTGTTATTCCTTTATTGCTTTTTAATGTTCCAAAATGGGAACGTTAGACACTTGGGGTTACAATAATGGTATAAAAATGAAATTATCTTTTTAAAAAATAACTTTGCTTTTACTGTAAATCTTACAGTATAGCATTATTGTAATGGCATAGTTCCATTAAAGTTAATTACTTTAATGTTTATTTGAATTTTGTCAAACCATTAAACTTACTATTTGTGGAATGTGATGTTAAATTTCTTATGGAGCCTTATTTCACACTTCTTGCAATTCAGGCCTGTGTCTTCTTTTACAGACTCAGCACTTTCCTTGAGAAAGGAAAGTGATTTATCTTTTTATATCGTACTGCACTTGTTACAAATGAAGTTGGTCCTCCTTTTCAGTTTCTGGATGCTTGCCTTTTTACCAGCGTATGGGCTATTTCCCGTCTAAAATCCTTGTGAAGAAATCCTTTAGTGTTGCACGAGTTAGAATTTGCCTGCTGGTAAAATCCGTATCTAGCTACTGTATAATGGAGAGATTTAGTAGCTGTGAGAAATATTCCGCCACCATATATTTGATTGCAGCCTTGGCCAGCAAGTGGACAAAATTTCTTTCGCATACATTGTACACCCAGCAAATCGTTTAGTATACATACATATTAAATATGTCTCCTCCACTTTCTTTTCTCCCTCATTCTTCATCCATTTATTAACTCTGAATGGGACTGACTCCATAGTAGTTACTGGCAACTGTAACAATACTTATATTCTGTTTTGCACATAAAATCATATCATCTGACCTCTAGTCGTAAGAACGTTCTTTTCTCAGTTTCCTTTTTTGGCAAAATAAGACAATTTCCTTTACGGTTTTCTCTGATTGTTCTACGAGCACGGAAGTCTTACTTTGTAATATCAACCATAAATGCATATCTTGTGAAAAAGTTAAAAAAAAAAATATGACGTGTTGATCCATATTCATTACCGGCACTAACATGTAACATGTTCTTAACGACTTGATATCGGAGCTTCCTGTTTTCATCCTTACCACAGTAAATGGAAAATTTATTTGGATAGCCTTCAGTCCTGCACATCATTCACATTTTGTCAACAAACCTGACATATTTATTTCATCTGAACTACATACTCAGAAATTCATGAAAAATTTCCTATGTTGGCAATTCTCTCTGAGCATGTCAAGCAGAGGTAAAATCTTTACCATTTTTTTTTTTATTTTGCCAAATTATTGTTATCTGGAACATGAAAATACCTTTTGATGAATTTTAACTTTTCTCTGCTCAATGCTTTAGGAAATCTTGGTTTAGCTAAGTCATCACTTGATGACTAATAGTCATTCTCAGAGGTAACATTATGATATCCACTGATCGGAGCTAATCCCGAAAACTGTTATAAATAGCTTATTAATACAGACATCTTTGTCGTTTTTATCTCGTTTAACATACAAATTTGTTTATGCTGTCCTATGGCTGATGATCTCGTCTAGGAAGAACAGCTTATATATCTCAAACATGACTTTGACTTTTTCTTAATAAGTTTTATTATCACCTGCAGGAACCGAATGTAGATTAAATGATAGATTTTCCCTATCACGCCATCATCTTTTTTTTTTCTCTGAAATTTTTTACCTCTTTGGCTTGATTTTCATAAAATTAAGCTCTCCATTATTCTCATTAAGAATATTTACTCAACAAAGAACATCATTCTCACTTTCTTCATCACTATCACAAGCATATAACTAGTAGGAGGTAGAATGGCGAATTTAATTGATTAACTACTTCAAGAGCATCATGCACCAATCAATAGTACATCTATGGAATATTAGTCCTGAGAAAAGAGTAAATGTATTATAAAATGTTCAGATTGTTGCATTATAAGAGCTTATGAATATTTTATTAACCCTGGGTTGCATTATATGATATAAATGTGTATGGAATGAAGGTTTATTCCTATAGACAATTGTTATCTGAATGAAAAAATAGTTATAAACACAAAGAAACAACGGAAAATTATGATGACATTAACAATGACAACAACAACGACAGCAGCAACTAGATGATGAGGATAATGGTGGTGGGGGTTGTCAAAGTTCAACAACAACAACAACAACAACAACAAAGATGATGATGGTAGTGATAGCGGTGGTTCCGGGAGAGGTTGTAAAAAATTATATAGGCTAATACTTATAAGGATAAATGATATGAGGATGATGCTGATGACAAAAACAATGGTAGAAATGATGGCGATGACAATGATGATTTTGATAACTTGAATAAAGAATAATTAAAACTCATTCATTAAAGCCTTTACTAGTTATGGATAGGAGACATGATGAAATTCCTCTTCCCTTAATGTTGTCTTAACAGACGCTGGACTCAAACTGTGTCACTGTGTGCTATACACAAAACACTCTTGATGTTTAATCTACAGATCTAAACTTGTGTCAATCACAGCAGAGAGCAGCTATACATATTCATTCAAGATATTTCGTAATCCCGGGTATCCAGCATACCCAAGTGCCCAACGTTCCCATTTTAGGAACTGTACAAAAACATTTACAATTGCATTATTGTCATGAAAACCATGATAGATACAATATATTATCGAAGAATATTTATTCAGTGTATATACGAAATAAGTGAAATGACAATTATTTTTGATTGAAATAAAAACGTTTATTTCAGGTCACCAATTTCCCCAGAAAATCTTAAAAAACGAAAGTTAATTATTATTGCAAAGAATTCGCATTTTCTTTATTTCAAATTCTATAACGATTTTATATATATATATATATATATATATATATATATATATATATATATATATATCTATGTGTGTGTATGTATATATAAAAGATTATACGTAGCATGATAAAACCATTATATTTGAATGTGTAAATCTTTGAATGCAAACGAAAGTCATGTTCCAAAATTGGGAACGCTGTACAGAATTAGTAGGTTTTATCATGGTTGCCATTTGTTGTGTACTTATAACCAAATTCATTGCTGCACCGATCAAAGTCTTGGTGAAATATGTATCCTAGATATGAAGTTTAGGAAAATGATGTAGGCTATCCTAGATTAAAGGCTTGGGAAAATGCGTATCATAGATTCAAAATTTAGAAAAAGAAAATGTATCCTAGATTAAAGGCTTGGTAAAATACGTATCCCAAATTATATTTTTGAGAAAAAGACGTAATCTAGATTAGAGGCTTGGAAAAAAAAGACATATCCTAGGTGAGGGGCTTGGGAAAAGACATATCCTAGATTTGAGTCTTGAGAAAATACGTTTCTTAAAACAGCAGCTTGGAAAAGATGTATCCTAGATTAGAGGCTTAAGAAAAGACGTATTCTAGATTAAAAATTTGGGAAAAGGACATGTTCTAGATTAGAGACATTAGAAAGACGTATCCTAAATTAGATGGTTTAGAAAAGACTTTCCCTAGATCAGAAAATTGGGAAAATATATATAATAGATTAGAGGCTTGGAAGAAGACGTATTCAAGATTAGAGGCCGGAAAAAAGATGTACTCTCGAATAGATGTTTATGAATAAGACGTATCCTAGATAAGAGGCTTGGGAAAAAAAGACGTACCCTGGAATAGAGGTTTAGGAAAAAGACGTATCATAGATTAGAGGCTTGGGAAAGAGGACGTACCCTGGAATAGATGTTTAGGAAAACACGTATTCTAGATTAGAGGCTTGGGAAAAAAGGTGCACCGTGGAATAAATATTCATGAGAAAAGACGTATCCTATATTAGAGGTTTCTATAAAAGACATATTCTATATTGAGGCTTGAGAAAAGACGTAGCCGGGAAAACGCTCTCACTCTCTCCCTCTCTCTCTGAGACGGAGTGTTGAAAATTGTTAAACTATTTCCAAGTTTCAGAAATGTTAGCATTTCTCTGCTACATTTTGTTGTCGTCTTCTTCTGCGCTTCTTCTTTGTGTTTTCCCTCTTGACCCAATTCCCTCGGGACGAGCTTGCAACACTATTCCCGAGTCATTTTTATTTTATTTTCATTTTCTTGCTGTGATAACTCAGAAGACGACGCGTAGTGACGCCATTGTTGATTGCCTTTTCTCCACGCCCATGTGTTTTATTGAGTCTTTTTCTCTAACGCTTAACCTGTATCATAAACGCAATTTATTTTTCTAGTTTTCTAGACTAGTGCTTGCGTTGTGTTTGCCCGGTGTAATCTATCTTATGTACAACTTAGTCCCACGTTTTGAGAGTCAGACGCGTTAAAACGATGCGTCAGAAGTGTCTGCGACAGAATGCACCCTTTGAAGTAGTTTGCCATTGATTTCGTCTCTCGCCGTCATTTTTTTTTTTGCTCATCTCTTTAGAAAATGAATATTGCCTTTTCATGATTTAAACAATAGTTATTGAACAGAGCTTGAAAATGTATCCTATTTATTTCATCTGGTGAGACTCCAGCACTGCTGATCGAGAACTCGCATGCCCAGTAGGCTTGATATATATATATATATATATATATATATATATATATATATATATATATATATATATATATATATATTTTTTAAATAATTATCGCCACTATTGATTAAAGCATGTTGAGATGTACCTAATATTATCGCTACTGTCTGTAATAAAAAAATAATAATAAAAAAAAAAACTTAGGCTATTGTTGGATGGTTGTCTCTTTGCTTGATAGATCATGCAATTCGAAACTTGGGTGATATTTCTTTAGAAAAGAAGAATGTTTATCATGCTAATGAAACGGATTTTGAATATCTCACATTAATTTTCACGCTGTTGCGTATGGGCGATGAAACCTACTTTTTTAAAAATTGTGTTCCCGTATGTTTCCCCACCCAGAACTTAGTTCCTGTTCTATTTTCATTCAACGATATATACTGTAGTAGGCGATTTTATAGAACTGAGTCATTTATTATTATTATTATTATTATTATTATTATTATTATTATTTTTGTTTGATAAGCTACAACCCTAGTTGGAAAAGCAGGATGCTATAAGGCCAGGGGCCCCAACAGGGAAAATAGCTCAGTGAGGAAAGGAGACAAGGAAAAAATATTTTAAGAACAGTAACAACATTAAAATAAATAATTCCTTTATAAACTATACAAACTTCAACAAAACAAAAGGAAGAGAAATTAGATAGAATAGAGTGCCCGAGTGTACCCTCAAGCAAGAGAACTCTAACCAAGACAGTGGAAGACCATGGGACCTAGGCTATCGCACTACCCAAGACTAGAAAACAATGGTTTGAATTTGGAGTGTCCTTCTACTATAAGAGCTGCTTACCAAAGCTAAAGAGTCTCTTTTACCCTAACCAAGAGAAAAGTAGCCACTGAACAATTACAGTGCAGTAGTTAGCCCCTTGGATTAAGAAGAATTGTTTGGGAATTTCACTGTTGTCAGGTGTAAAGGACAGAGGAGAATCTGTAAAGAATGGGTCAGACTATTCGGTGTATGTGTAGGCAACGGGAAAGTGAACCGTAACCAGAGAGAAGGATCCAATGTAGTACCGTCTGGCCAGTCAAAGGACCCTATAACTCGAGCGGTAGTATCTCAAAGGATGGCTGGTGCCCTGGCCAACGTACGACCTACATTATATATTGAATAAAAGTTTAGTAGATGAACCTGAGAAACTTTTTCTTGTTATCTTTGGTTTTCAGCTTGAATAAAAACCTTGATCTCTGATTTCGTGATGAAAAAAAAAATTCATGCAGAAACCTGTTCGTGTGAGGCTAGTATTATTACAACAAATAAATTGTAGCTTCATCATGTTTGTCATTTTGTTGTTTGCTTCCGACCCAAATCAATCACGAACTGATTTGAGGCTTCGAGAAAGATATAACCAGGATTAGAGGTTTGGAAAAAAGACGTAGCGTAGATTAGACGGCCTGGAAATGGCGCTCTTATTAAATTCCTTATTCCTGATTTGATATTAATCTGTGGCACCGACGTTGTGCATATTACATAAGTTTTTTTTTTCATAATTCTGATCAGCTTTTGAGTTCAGATCCTCCTACACCGTACCATCCTGTACTAGGGATGCCTTCTCCATCTTAAGGCGCATTACTACAGAGTACTTTAGAAATCTTATTCCAACTGTGACCAGATTTTGGAATGATCTTCTTAATCTGGCGGTTGAATCGGTGGAACTTCAGAGGTTCAAATTTGTTGCAACTGCTTTTCCGTTGAACAGATTGATATAACCTCTTCATACATGTTTAGATACGATTGATCTTTTGTAACGTTGTGCCACGGTTGTGGTAGCCTATTGGAAACGTCCCTGCATGGTGATCTGTTGAAAGGGGGCCGAGACCCGATCAATCTCGATAGTTTCTTGTGTCTGCAACATTACCTTTTTTGTGAGCTAAGGATGTTGAGTTTGTTGGAGCCTATAGGTCTATCTCTATTGCCTTGCATTCTCTGGCCGTAGCTTAAGTGGAGATGGGCGTGGGCGCTGATCATATGTATATATGGTCAGTGTCTATGCCACTATTCTGCTAGGGCATTGTCACTGCCTCCTTGTCTCTACAATTCATGAGCGAGGTTTAAATGTTGTTAATGATCTTTTTATTTACTTTTCCTATGTAGTTTATTTGTTACTTGTGTTTTTGTTTTTTTTTCCTTTCCTCGATTAGCTGCTTCTTTGTTGGAGACCTTCGGCTTGTAGCATCCCTATTTGCCAACTAAGGTTGTAGCTTGACTAATAATAATAATAATAATAATAATAATAATAATAATAATAATAATAATAAAGAGAGGATGAAGCTTGTTAATCTGCCTCCAAAATTCAGGAACGTTTGCTTCATTCTGCTGTTTTCGTCCTGTCATCTTGCTCAGCTCTTCTTTGTGTTCTCCCTCTTGACACTCATCCCAGGGGAGGGACTTGCAACTCTTCATTCCCCGAGTCTTTTTTTTTTCTTCTTCTTCTTAGCTATACTGCAGAGGTAACTCAGAACATGAAGTGTAATAAAGCCAGTATTGCTTGTCTTCTATTCACGCTCAGGTGTTTTATTAAGTCTTTTCACAACGCTCGACCTGTCTCATAAACACATTTTTGCTTGGGCGAGAGTTTTTGTTGTGCTCACTCCCAGTAATCTTTCTTATGCGCAAGTTGGTTCAGAGATTTATGAGTTTGAAACGATGCGTCAAAACAACTTGCGTCAGATAGGCTATTATGAGGTGGATTCGTTAAAACGATGCGTCAAAACGACTGGCGTCGGATAGCCTACTTTGAAACTGTTTATCATTTGTCTTTCGCCGCCAGTGTGTATTTTTTTCGCCCATCTTAGGGTATTTTAAAGGGTATTTTTAATCAATCGTTACCCCCGGGATACGAACGGGCATGCGATTGTAACCGAAGCGAGAAAGGAAGATGAAATAGTACTTGCTCATAGTATTGTATTAGCTCAATAATAATCATTAAAATGATAATGGTGGTGAATATTGTTTTATTCGTGGTTAAGGTAATTGGTTTTCTTAATGCAGTTTATTTCCCAGTATGTTTACCGAATTATGTTTTTTCCATTGATTCCTTCCAACTCTGCAAAGTGGAGGCCATAATTGCTTTTTGAGTTCTCTGTCAGTCAGATCAACACAACGGTTACCATAAAGAAGATAATGTGTGTGTAAGGAGAGAGAGAGAGAGAGAGAGAGAGAGAGAGAGAGAGAGAGAGTTTATTTTCGTTGGAGTGTCACGCATATTTCAGTGATTGTCGCCTTAAAAAAAAAATAATAATAATAATAACAACAATGTAAGCTGCAATAGCCTGTGAATAATAATAATAATAATAATAATAATAATAATAATAGTAATAATAATAATAATAATGCTGCAACTGCCTGTGAATAATAATAATAATAGTAATAATAATAATAATAATAATAATAATAATGATGATAATAATAATGCTGCAACTGCCTGTGAATAATAATAATAATAATAATAATAATAATAATGCTGCAATTGCCTGTGAATAATAATAATAATAATAATAATAATAATAATAATAATGCTGCAACTGCCTGTGAATAATAATAATAATAATAATAATTATAATAACAATAAAGCTGCAACAGCCTGTGAATAATAATAATAATAATAATAATAATAATAATGCTGCAACTGCCTGTGAATAATAATAATAATAGTAATAATAATAATAATAATAATAATGATGATGATAATAATAAAGCTGCAACTGCCTGTGAATAATAATAATAATAATAATAATAATAATAATAATAATAATGCTGCAATTGCCTGTGAATAATAATAATAATAATAATAATAATAATAATAATGCTGCAACTGCCTGTGAATAATAATAATAATAATAATAATAATAATGCTGCAACTGCCTGTGAATAATAATAATAATAATAATAATAATAATAATAATAACAATAAAGCTGCAACAGCCTGTGAATAATAATAATAATAATAATAATAATAATAATAATAATAATAATAATAATAATGCTGCAACTGCCTGTGAATAATAATAATAATAGTAATAATAATAATAATAATAATAATAATAATAATAATGATGATAATAATAATGCTGCAACTGCCTGTGAATAATAATAATAATAATAATAATAATAATAATAATAATAATAATGCTGCAACTGCCTGTGAATAATAATAATAATAATAATAATAATAATAATAATAATAATAATAATAATAATAATAATAATAAGGCTGCAACTGCCTGCGCTGCTTTCTAATCCAATCCGATGTGATTGCCAGCAATCGACCCCATTTGATCCAGAACGAACAGTTATTACGTCTCGCTCATCCGTTTAGGATGACCTTCCGTGTGGACTTTGATGCAATGCGTACGAGATATGCAGTGGACATCAGGCCCTGCGGATCCCCCTGCGACAGACACACGGGGGGAAAATTGGGGCCACCATTTATTATTAGATCGTGATAGGTCAGGGTCATCCCAGGATTGATGTTCCATCTCTTCCCTCGTTACGATCGCGCTGGCTTTTGTTCTATTAGGCTTTTTATTGCGGTCGTCTTGTCCTGTTTATGTTATGCATGTTGTTTTATTTGATTTTTTATTTTTATCTTCAGTGTGTGAAGTTGGAGATGCTATTGAATTGTTTTCTGTGTTTTAATGATTTATTTGAATTCCGTTTTCAATCGATATTGGAATATCTTGAAATATTTTTTTTTTTTTTTTTGCATTTCATTGATCGCAGGCAGTTGAGAGAGAGAGAGAGAGAGAGAGAGAGAGAGAGAGAGAGAGAGAGAGAGAGAGAGAGAGAGAGAGAGAGAGAGAGAGAAATCAATTCCATTGATCTATCTTTTTCCTCTGAATGGTTTCGACGTATATCCATTAAGTTTTTTAATGGTTGGCTATATTGTTTGCCAAGAATATTTAGGTTATTGTCTAATAGATCATGTTCCAGATGTGAGGTTGGCATATTTTCTTATCTATAAAGTCGCGTGATAGACCTTTTTTTCTTAATCGAATCATGTCAAACGAATAAATCCTCTCCAGACGTATTATATACATTTATTAACAAAATTCATACTCTACTCTACATACTTTTGCGATAGTATAGTGGTGTGGTCTATTAAGGTTAATCATTTTATTAATTAAAGGTTCATTAATTTTAGTTTTCATAGCCTCTCCTTATAATTTTTTATTCTTTAGTTCTTTTATTCTTTCCCTTTGTTTATGTTTGTATAATTCTTAGTAATATTTAAATGTAAAAGTGATTATTTTTTTATGATATTGATACCAAACTCATTGTTATTAGAAGTACTGCTGGTCAATATATCCTCGATTGAGTGATTAATATACGTTAACTGGTGGTTCAAGAACCGGAAAATTAGACGCCGAAATATCAAACAAACAATATTAAGTATGTCATTTAATGAAATTCCCTTTGAGGCCTACTTCGTGCCAAAATTTATTTGACCGGAGTTGACACCAGAAAGAGATAATGTTTTCTTATTTGAAGTTTTCTGATTCGGCTTTCTGTTTCATGATTTTTTTAGAAATTTAGATTCAAATAGGTTATTTAAAGTTAAATAGACGTTTTGATTATATGGAAACTCATGCCATGAATTGGTATATTCTCTCTCTCTCTCTCTCTCTCTCTCTCTCTCTCTCTCTCTCTCTCTCTCTTTATTGAGGGATGATTCATTCGATTAACCATTTGAACATAAAAATTGTTCCTTTTGGGTTATGGCAAAATTATCTTTTTACCCAAAAAAAGAAAAAAAAAAGGAAAAAAATTGGCAGATTTTGTGTCGCATACAAGTAATAACTAAATGTTTATATCATCTCGGATTAAAATTTGGGTCCATTTATGTCTTGTGAATCCTTTATGTCCTCGTGTGTTTGATTGCAATTTATTTGAAGTTCTATTATTTATAATTCAATTACGAAGGAGAAAGTATTTCGTTAAAATAGATTATTTTTTAGAGCTTAGAATTATAATGTAATGTTATGTCGCAATTTTCCACTTATCCAAAATTAATCTAGTTTGCTTAAATAATCTCAGATAGATTTCTATTTTGGAACTACATTTTTACTTATATATATATATATATATATATATATATATATATGTATATATATATGTATATATATATATATATATATGTGTGTGTGTGTGTGTGTGTGTGTGTATGTGTCGCTCGAATTATCGTAGTGCAATAATAGTTTTAAAATATGCTCCCAAATATTCTCCTTTTCTCCTGGCATATTTATCTCAAGAAATTGCATTCTTCAAGTCGGCAGAAATTCCGTATTTTTGAGCGATCTCTCTCTCTCTCTCTCTCTCTCTCTCTCTCTCTCTCTCTCTCTCTCTCTCTCTCTCTCTCTCTCTCGGAAATATGTTGAGAGAATTGCATTCCTCACACAAATTTCTAACGTAGCGACGATTTTACCTCATCCATTTTCAGACATCTGCATTATTATTTTGTAGGAGTATTCCTGTCTATCCTAGAATATCGTATTTTGTAATCACTTTTCATTTAAAATTATCAACTTTTTTTTTCGCAATCTTGCTTATTTTTCTGAAGCTATTTTTTTATGTTTTTTTATTTATTAAAGAAACCTCATGTCATCAGGGTCTTATTTTCTCTCTCTCTCTCTCTCTCTCTCTCTCTCTCTCTCTCTCTCTCTCTCTCTCTCTCTCTCTCTCTCTCTCTCTCTCTCTCTCTCTCTCTCTCAAAGTGTGCGATGTTTCCCTTAATTTGCTGAATATTCTCATGTTGGTGCATTCAAATCACAAACCTTTTGTTCAGTGTCAGATAGCAATCAAGGAACTTTATGTTGATTGAACCTTTTATTACTCTCACTAACAAAGTTGAAGGAGCGTTTAATTTAACTTTTGTTTGTCAGTTTGTCTGTATGTTTAAATGACAACACAAAGAAGTTAATGATGGATTTTTTTTCGAACTGTTCCCTTTGTTTATTTTATTTATTAGTTATTTCTGTCAACAAAGTTTCAGATATTATGGATATATTTTCTTTTAACCTTTATAACATGAAGAGTCAAACAATTAATCAAATGAATTGTTTGATAGTCTGTGTCTATGCCAGGGCTTTGCGTTTTTTCACTTTTTCCTAGTTGTCAAGGTTTGTAACCGTATTTTAAATAATTTTAACTAATTTATTTCGATGAATAATTCTACAGATTACTATGATGTACCCTTGTACTTTTATTAACACTCCCATATAATAGAATATTCACGAAATCGTATCTTATGGTGTACAGTCACACGACGGTCATATATTACACGAACTGAACCGAGTAAAGTTCTCATGCGACTTCACCGACCACACGTAGCACTTACTGGTCTTCAATAGTCATATAGTAACCCAGATTTCTATTGTTTGTTGACTGGAAACTCTCTCTCTCTCTCTCTCTCTCTCTCTCTCTCTCTCTCTCTCTCTCTCTCTCTCTCGTACTGAATGAAGAGTTTTCTTGATATTTGTTATATTCCGGTTTTAGATATTGATAGTTTTAGATTGCATTATATCTAACGAGAAAACATATCACGTGACCACTTTCCTAGTATTTCAAGGGTTGACATTATAATTTTATATGGCTTTCAAAGCGTTTTATCTTTTGATATGCATAGTAAAGCACATAGCGCTTTTTGGGATCCAGACATGCTTGCTGCTATCATGGTTTGGTCATGGATGTTCATTTTAATCGTTTGGAATTGCTAATGATCTCATTGCTTAAACATTTCGTATCGAAATGTAATTCAGCATTCATTCATTTTCGTATTGGAAGTCTCACCTC
>NC_090739.1:68998717-69021217 GCF_036898095.1 Palaemon carinicauda
ATCTATTGTAATATTCGTTTAATTTGTTACGCAAGTCTAGTTCTGCCACCGGAGGCAAAATTGTATAATCTCAGTCAATTGACCCGGAACCCTTGAAATAGATTTACAGGCAATTCTTCAGGAAAACTTGAAAATTGTATTACATTTGTGTTTCATATTATTGTAGTAGTACTGCTTTGTGCCAACTGTTAAAGAGTACAGTTACGCAGTGCTGTTGTTTGGAATCGATAAATGTGCATTTAGAGGGTTCATTCATTGTGCGAATTCCCTTTAAACCGTTTATTGGAATTCTAAATCCCTTTAACCGTTCTTTTGTAGTATGATCTGTTTAATTGCTCATTTGATTGAATTTGCTGTTAGCCGTTCTTTTCATGTCCGAATTCTCTTAAAGCCATTTATTTGTTGAATTTCCATTTGCCATTCATTTGTTGTTTGAATTCCATTGTCCTGTTAATTTTCTGGTTGAAATCCTTAAAAGCCATTCACTTGTTGTAATTCCTATTTAGCCATTCATTTGTTGTTCGCAATCCCTTTTAATCGTTGACCAGATAATCAGCAACCATTCATTCATTTTGCCGTTCATTTGTTCTGATTCCCATTTAGTCCTGTATTTGGTGTTCGAATTACTTTTCAGCCATTCGTTTGTTGAATTCTCTTTTACCGTTCATTTTTTGTTTGAATTATGTTTTGCTGTTCGTGGACGATTCTTTTTTAGCCAATCCCGTATTCTAATTCCCATTAAGTCGTTCATTTGCTGCTCGAATAACTTTTCTTACTCCCATTTAGCCGTTCATTTGCTGTTCGAATAACCTTTCTAACTCCCATTTAGAAGTTCATTTTCTGTTCGAATAAGCTTTCTAACTCCATTTAGCCGTTCATTTGCTGTTCGAATTACCGTTCTAATTCCTATTAAGCCGTTCATTTGCTGTTCGAATAACCTTTCTAACTCCCATTTAGAAGTTCATTTTCTGTTCGAATAAGCTTTCTAACTCCCATTTAGCCGTTCATTTGCTGTTCGAATACCGTTCTAATTCCTATTAAGCCGTTCATTTGCTGTTCGAATAACCTTTCTAACTCCCATTTAGAAGTTCATTTTCTGTTCGAATAAGCTTTCTAACTCCCATTTAGCCGTTCATTTGCTGTTCGAATTACCGTTCTAATTCCTATTAAGCCGTTCATTTGCTGTTCGAATAATCCTTTAGCTATTCAGCTGTTGTTTCCACTTGAAGTTCGAATTCCTTGCTTACACAAATTCATTTACATAGAGCGGATGGCAACTTAATTACGTCGCAACAGAATCGGATTATCAGTAATTAGCAAAGGTATGTAGGATTAAGTAACTCGCTTACAGTTTTAATTTTTAAAATTGCAGTGGCGATGGTGAGGCAGCTGTATTGGGTTTGCACTCGGCATGACCTTCGACCTTCCCAAGCATGAAAGAGTCTCTTTGATTGTTTGCGAGTATCCTCTTATTCTGAAAGTTTCAGCATTTCCTCGCTGAAGAGAAAGATGCACGTAATCGGATTTGCGATTTTGGCGAGTTTTCACAAAAAAAAAAAAAAAAAAAAATGTCTTCAGATTCTAAACAGTATTTTTTTCACTTTAGAATGTTTATGGTTGTTGTATGTACAGGAATTTTGGAGGAGGTTGAAATATTGTCCTCCTGATAATTCCTTAGTCTGGTAATATTAATAGTTCTTAGCAATAGGTAGATGTCTTTAAAAAAGATTTTAAATGTTAGATACATGGTGATGAGTATGGTGCCTGAGTTGTCATTCAAAATCACTGGACGACTTCCTCTCAAAAGTCCGAAATTAACAGAAACTAACAGGTAGAAGTTGTTTACTAGAAGAAAGGTTTTATCTATTCACTAGAGTTTAGGGTTCTGTTTACGAAATGTTTCGAAAACAACTTTGTGAATAGCTTTATTTTTCAATTATATCGCGTAATTGGCAGTTTTTTGTCTTGATGATGGTGATGTAGTTGTGCTGAGATTATATGTAGAGTCTGCTGGCTATAGGGTGTTGTGGGACAGAGCAGGCTAGTTAATTTTTCCTTTCAATTACAGAGCAAGGTTACTGTTGTATAACATTATTTGATAAAAAAAAACCTTACCGTTTTTCTTTAGTAATTTCGTGTCAGTGTTAATAACTAATATGAATATGACTAGATTTAATACAACAAATATGGGATAGCTTTTGGCGTATTAGTCGTATTTTTCTGTTTCCTTCTTTATTTCTGAATCTTTAGATGGTCTTGGGTGTGGTTCATATTGTAAATTGAATCATGATCATTATTTTTTCATAATCACCATGTCCCATACTCATGATCCTCTGTCATGCAGTAGATAATTAGAATGTAATTATTAAACCTAGGTGGCTCATGGCTCGAAAATGAGATGAAGGTGTGGCATACCTTTTTTTTTTCTTTTTCTACCTCGTAAATAAATAAAAAGAGAAGATAATCATTGATGTTTGCCGGGAAGTCGTTACCCCGACTACAGAGCATAAAGGGGTCAGACACATCATGTCCTGATCATCGTGATTGGCATCATTATCATTATGGGAATTTTGTATTGCTGACCCAATGGAGTTTATGGGGCAGTTGTCACGAGAGAGAGAGAGAGAGAGAGAGAGAGAGAGAGAGAGAGAGAGAACGGTGGGCGTCACAGCTGGATCATAGCCCAAAGGCTGTGTCTCTTCCCATCAGATTAGGTTCTTGTGAAGATGGGAGTTTTCATGGATAGACTAACGGGGTCCTGGCCGTGTCTTGATGTTGATGGATGATGGAAAGTTGAAACGGATTATGTATAACCCCCATCTCTCTCTCTCTCTCTCTCTCCTCTCTCTCTCTCTCTCTCTCACACACACACACACACACACACAGAAAAGTTAGGTGCACGGTCGGTGTTCTATTTTATATTATAGATCGTATATCAAGAGTCACATGAATTCATGTTAATTGAAGATAGTGCTTTTTATATAAGCTACATGTCATTTTGTTATTAATAATATCTGTTCCATTTGGGGAATACCTTTGTTCCTCTCATACCGGGAAGAAGTAATTTTGCTAATGTCAAATAAATTTAAATATTCTTTGTATGTCCGTGGTTGTTATTTGTTCAGCTTAAGTGTACAATATATATATGTATGTATGTATATATATATATATATATATATATATTATTGTTAAGGGTATTTCTAGTATTACGCTTTTTTCCCATTTCGAAAAATTTGAACTCCACTTTTAACAGAAGCACAAGTTTTTGAGGGGAATTTTCTGTCGTAGAAAGTATCGGTTTCCAATGTGGACGAAGGTCAAATTCGCTCGAAACATGGGAAAATCAACAGAAAAAACAAAGTTTTCCCTCTGGAAATCTGGGCTGGGAACGGGTCTCAAGTTTTACCATCTGGTTTGACGATAGAAAGGGATGAAAATAGAGATACTCTGTCCTTTTTTTTTTTATATTATTTTATTTTATCAGAATTCAAGTTTGAATTTTATTTCATCTGCTTTGAAGTAAATTATTTCAGGCAATTAAATTTGTCCTGTGTTTCAACTATCCTCTTTGTATTTAATATTGATTTATAATGGCATAAAGTAGGTTTTGTTAGTGGAGACAAATACTCTTTCTGGTACAAATTCATCTGTATTATGTTGTGTGTATATATATATATATATATATATATATATTAGGTTTTTACAATATACTGTATAATTATCTGCAATTGATGATGCATGCCGTACACTATAATTATTTCTCTCTTTTTTTGTCTTATTTTATGTTAGATGGGTAGAGTTAAGAGTATTTTGTGAAATTCCTGTTTAATTAGTTACATATTTCCGTATTAAAACTATTTGTTGAATATTTTGAGGAAAATCGTCATTATTAATGTGACAAAGTCTACAAATAGATATTAGTTTTAGATATAGTATTTTGAAGTGCATGTATGTGCATGTGTGTGTAAGAGAGAGAGAGAGAGAGAGAGAGAGAGAGAGAGAGAGAGAGAGAGAGAGATATTTCTTTTTGTTATTAAGGGGTTAGTGGCTGGATTCAGTCTTTATTTCACATGATTGTACTGAACCTGAGCAGTATTTATTTTCCTTTTTTGTGTCCATCTTATACTTAGTTCCCCTTTTAGAGTCCGACGCTCTTTTTCCGGAGAAGATGAGATTTTGATGAGGGCGAAAGGGGTCGCCTCCGTCTCTTGGCGCCATCGTAAGTTCTGCTGTCGCCAGGTAGTCAAGAAAAGCTTCATGTCTTCTTCCAAAAATATTATTCTTCTCTTCGATTTTTATCACCGTTGTTTTAATTCCAGATGAAAAATACTTTTATTTTTATCATTGCTGTTTTGGTCCCAATTGAAAATATTTTTGTCACCGTTGTTTTGGACCCAGATGTAAATATTTTTATTTTTGTCATGGTTATTTTGGTTCCAGTTGAAAATATTTTTATTTTTGTCATGGTTATTTTGGTTCCAGTTGAAAATATATTTATTTTTGTCACGGTTGTTTTGGTTCCAGTTGAAAATATTTTTATTTTTTTTGGTTCCAGTTGTAAATATTTTTATTTTTATCACCGTTATTTTGGTTCCAATTGAAAATATGTAAATATTTTTATTTTTATCACCGTTGTTTTGGTTCCAATTGAAAATATTTTTATTTTTGTCACCCTTGTTTTGTTTCCAATGAAAATTATTTTTATTTTTATTACCGTTGTTTTGGCACCAGTAGAAAATATTTTTACTTTTTGTCACGGTTGTTTTGGTTCCAGGTGAAAATATTTTTTTTTTTTTTTTGGTTCCAGTTGTAAATATTTTTATTTTTATTTTTGTCACCTTTGTTTTGGTTCTAATTGAAAATATTTATATTTTTGTCACCGTTGTGTTGGTTCCAGTAGAAAATATTTTTATTTTTGTCTCCGTTGTTTTGGTTGCAGTTGAAAGTATTTTTATTTTTTGGGTTCCAGTCGTAAATATTTTTATTTTTGTTACCTTTGCTTTGGTTTCAATTGAAAATTTTTTTTATTTTTATCACCCTTGTTTTGGTTCCAGTTGAAAATATTTTTATTTTTGTCACCGTTGTTTTGGTTCCAGTTGAAAATATTTTTATTTTTGTCACCGTTGTTTTGGTTCCAGTTGAAAATATTTTTATATTTGTCGCCGTTGTTTTAGCTCCAGTTGAATTTTTTTTTTATCACCGCTTTTTTGGTTCCAGTTCAAAGTATTTCTATTTTTTTCACCATTGTTTGGGTTCTAGTTAAAAATATTTTTATCACCGCTGTTTTGGTTCCAGTTGAAAGTATTTATATTTTTGTCACCGTTGTTTTAGTTCCAGTTGAAAATATTCTTATTTTTATCACAGCTGTTTTGGTTCCATTTGAAATTATTTATATTTTTGTAACCGTTGTTTTGGTTCCAGTTGAAAATATATTGATTTTTGTCACCGTTCGTCTGGTTCCAGTTGAAAATATTTTTATTTTTATCACTGTTGTTTTGGTTCCAGTTGAAAATATTTTTATTTTTATCATCGCTGTTTTGATCCCAGTTGAGAGTACTTATATTTTTGTCACCGTTGTCTTGGTTCCAGTTGAAAATATTTTGATTTTTGTCACCGTTGTTCTGGTTCCAGTTGAAAATATTTTGATTTTTGTCACCGTTGTTCTGGTTCCAGTTGAAAATATTTTTATTTTTATCACCGATGTTTTGATTCCAGTTGAAAGTATTTTTTATTTTTGTCACCAGGGTTTTGGTTCTCGTTGAAAGTGTTTTTATTTTTATCACCGTTGTTTTGGTTCCCGTTGAAAATCTTTTTATTTTTATCACCGTTGTTTTGGTTCCAGTTGAAAATCTTTTTATTTTTATCACCGTGTTTTGCTTCCCAATTGAAATTATTTTTATGTTTACCACCACTGTTTTGGTTCTAGTTGAAAGTGTTTTTATTTTTATCACCGTTGTTATGGTTTACGTTGAAAATATTTTTCCTTTTCATCACCATTGTTTTGGTTCTAGTTGAAATTATTCGTAAATTTATAATCGCCGATTTGGTTGCAGTTGAAAATATTTTTATTTTATCATCGTTGTTTTGGTTCCAGATGAAAGTATTTTTTTATTTATCATCGCTGTTTTGGTTCCTTTTGAAAATATTTTTAGTTTGTGTCACAGTAGTTTTGATTCCAGTTGGAAATATTTTTATTTTTATAACCATTGTTTCGGTTCCAGTTAAAAATATTTTTATTGTTTTATCACCGCTGTTTTGGTTCCAGTTGAAAATATTTTTATTTTTGTCACCGTTATTTTGATGCCAGTTGAAAATATTTATTTTTGTCTGTTGTTTTGGTTCCAGTTGAAAATATTATTATATATATCACCACTGTTTGGTTCTAGTTGAAAATATTTTTATTTTTCTCACCGTTGTTTTTGTTTCTGTGTAAAATATTTTTATATATATCACCGCTGTTTTTGTTCCAGTTGAAAAATATTTTTAGTTATATGCCCGTTGTTTTGGTTCCATTTGAAAATATTTTTATTTGTATCACCGCTGTTTTGGTTCCAGTTGAACATATTTTTATATATATCACCGCTGTTTTGGTTCTAGTTGAAAATATTTTTATATATATCACCGCTGTTTTGGTTCCAGTTGAAAATATTTTTATTTTTATCATGTTGTTTTGGTTCCAGTGTAAAATATTCTTTATATTTATCACCGCTGTTTGTTCCTGTTGAATTTTTTTATCACTGTTGTTTTGGTTCCTGTTGAAAATAATTTTATTTTTATTATCGTTGTTTTGGTTCCATTTGAAATTATTTTTATATTTATCACCACTGATTTGGTTCCAGTGGGAAATATTTTTATATTCATCACCGCAGTTTTGGTTCCAGTTGTAAATCTGTTTTTATTTTTATCACCGTTGTTGTGGTTCCAGTTGAAAACATTTTTAGTTTTGTCACCGTTGTTGTGGTTCCAGTTGAAAACATTTTAAATTTTGTCACCATTGTTGTGGTTCCAGTTGAAAAATTTTTTAGTTTTGTCACCGTTGTTGTGGTTCCAGTTGAAAACATTTTTAGTTTTGTCACCGTTGTTGTGGTTCCTGTTGAAAACATTTTTAGTTTTGTCACCGTTGTTGTGGTTCCAGTTGAAAACATTTTTAATTTTGTCACCGTTGTTGTGGTTCCAGTTGAAATTTTTTTTAGTTTTGTCACCGTTGTTGTGGTTCCAGTTGAAAACATTTTTAGTTTTGTCACCGTTGTTGTGGTTCCAGTTGAAAACATTTTTAATTTTGTCACCGTTGTTGTGGTTCCAGTTGAAAACATTTTTAATTTTGCCACCGTTGTTGTGGTTCCAGTTGAAAACATTTTTAGTTTTGTCACCGTTGTTTTGGTTCCAGTTGAAAACATTTTTAGTTTTTGTCACCATTGTTTGTGGTTCCAGTTGAAAAACATTTTTAGTTTTGTCACCGTTGTTTTGGTTCCAGTTGAAAATAGTTTTAGTTTTGTCACCGTTGTTTTGGTTCCAGTTGAAAACATTTTTAGTTTTGTCACCATTGTTGTGGTTCCAGTTGAAAACATTTTTAGTTTTTGTCACCGTTGTTTTTGGTTCCAGTTGAAAATAGTTTTAGTTTTGTCACCGTTGTTTTGGTTCCAGTTGAAAACATTTTTAGTTTTGTCACCATTGTTGTGGTTCCAGTTGAAAACATTTTTAGTGTTGTCACCGTTGTTTTGGTTCCAGTTGAAAATAGTTTTAGTTTTGTCACCGTTGTTTTGGTTCCAGTTGAAAAACATTTTTAGTTTTGTCACCATTGTTGTGGTTCCAGTTGAAAACATTTTTAGTTTTGTCACCATTGTTGTGGTTCCAGTTGAAAACATTTTTAGTTTTGTCACCGTTGTTTTGGTTCCAGTTGAAAACATTTTTAGTTTTGTCACCATTGTTGTGGTTCCAGTTGAAAACATTTTTAGTTTTGTCACCGTTGTTTTGGTTCCAGTTGAAAACATTTTTAGTTTTGTCACCATTGTTGTGGTTCCAGTTGAAAACATTTTTAGTTTTTGTCACCGTTGTTTTGGTTCCAGTTAAAAATAGTTTTGCGCCTTTTTTTTTTCCGCCGAAATGAAGCCTAAAGGTTTCTCCACAAAAAAAAAATATATATATTTGGAATTTGTTTCTTATTCACTCTTTTTGGGGTTTCTTCGTCATAATGGAGTTAAATAGAATTAAACTTTTTTTTTTTCTAATCGCCCCTGATTTCTTGAATTTCCTGTTCTAAATGTTCGCATTTTTCTGGAGTCATTCTCTCTCTCTCTCTCTCTCTCTCTCTCTCTCTCTCTCTCAGATATTAATTTGACTTATTTTCCTTAATTGATTAGGGTGAAAAAATATAGAAAATGTAAGAGAGAGAGAGAGAGAGGAGAGAGAGAGAGAGAGAGAGAGAGATAATTTTGAATAAAATATTCAAGACAAGTAGTTAATTTTATATAAGTTTGTTTTTACAATATGGTACGTTTCTGCAATCTAGAATTTCTGATTTAAGTGTCAAACGGGTAACAACAGTCATAATTAGAATTCATAGGTTCGCTGAATAGCTGAGAAAAAAACTCAAGTAATTATGCTTTATGTTGCTAAATTGTGTACGATGTGGGCTACAAGGAATTATTATGTACAATTTCCGGTAAATTGACAAACTTTTGTCCCAGAAGTCACACATTATGTATAATTGTCTTATGTTACTGAAGGTGATTTTGAATTATAATTTTGTTTAAAAAGTGTTAGTCTGTTATTTTCAGTCTCATGGGAAGCAGTGCTAGGGCATTTTACAGACGCATGCTTTATCAGTAACCCTTATATATAATATATATATATATATATGTAATATCTATCTATCATCTATCTATCTATCTATCTATCTATCTATCTATCTATATATATATTAATATACAAATATATAAATGACACACTAACAGTAGTACCTCCCGTTATGATTAACTTCGAGTATGAGAAAATCGGGATACAAGCATACAAATATGTATTGGGTTGCAAGTATTGTATTAGTCTGTAAACAAAATGTTCGCACTGTATGGGAATTTTTTTTTTTTTTTGTGGACAAATGCCAACAAGACGAACACGAAGTCAGTTATACATTGCTCATATGCCACGTGATTTTGATCACATTTTTATACCATTTCAAAGGAAAGGGAATGACAGTCTTATCTAATTAGGTTCCGTATCAAAATTGAACATAGGGGCGTAATATAAAAGACGACCAAGTTTCCATACAGAGTAAGATAAGTGATTTAGTTAGTGAAAGTAATTCCCTCCACTTGTATTACAGGTAAAGTGAGAGTTATTTTGTCAATTATTTCTATTTTTCAATGTGAAATATAATTTTTTTTAGGAATAATTTATTTAATAATTACCAATAAAAACCTTTAAAACATTAATGTCTTTGTTTATTTATGGGTGTGAGGAACGAATCAAGTGATTTCTCTTTACTTATCATGGTAAGATGATTTTAGAATGAGATTAGGTTGCAAGCTTGCACTCATAACGAATAAAACTCTTGAAGCCAAAGTACTACTGTACGCACATATAAGTATATATATATATATATATATATATAATATATATATATATATATATATGTGTGTGTGAGTGTGTGTGTTTGTTCGTTTGTATGCACAATATATATACAGTATATATGCACACACGTGTGTGAATTTATTAATTTAATGTATGTATGTATATGTTTTTATTAGATTTTATATATAAAACTATATTTATAGTTTTATATAGTAACTGTATAGATATATAGATATTATATAAAAAAAATTTGATATTGTTTGCGCACGACTTTGACCTCCCTTTTAAAGAGTCTGGACCGCAATATGCCGTGTTTTTATTCGGATTCAATTTATACTATTTAAGCTCTGATTGGATATTGGTCATAGATTTGCTTGTTGTCTGATGGATGTTTTGTTAATTATTTTTCTATCATAGTTTTGCATTTGAAAAGATTGTTTTGAAGATGAATTGCCATATCTAGTGCCGTAAAATATTTTTGTGCGTAAAGCTTTTATTTCAGTTGCCCATTATTTTAATACTAGCGTACTCGTGCCTTCAGAAATGACGGCTAAATATTTAGTTAGATAAGCACAAAACGCGCACAGATTCAACCCTTCCCAACTCTGCAGTTTCGGCAAATTTTAAGATTGGAGTTTCTCAGCAGGGTATAACTACTCTCTCTACGTGAGAAACGGAAGAGACCGAGTAGTCTTCCGTCTGGCAATGCCGCTGAATGGGACAGGAAAGAAATATATATGCTACGTGTCTTTATGGCTATATATATATATACATATATATATATATATATATATACATATATATATATATATATATATGGGGATGGGACCATTCGCCGCTGCCGATTCGCCGCCGACAGTTAGCCACTGACAGTCAGCCACCGCCCATTCGCCTCCGATGCCATTTCACCACCGCTGATTCGCCACCGGCGAAAAAATAAGTGTTCCCATTATAAGCATATGGGGCAATCGTTTTTTTTTTTTTCCGATAACTCTGAAAATTTAATCATTTGATAATTTTATAGTTTAACAAGGTCCCTTTGCTTAGATTGTTTACAAGCATAACAAGTCTGTTTACTTTTTTATTTAAAAAAAGAGTAAATATTTTCTTAATATTTTTATCAGTGCAGAAGAATCACAAGAAGTACCTAGTGTTCTTATAAATGAATGTATATCTTGTGTGCCTTCATCAGTGCAAGCATCATTACCCAACGTTGGACAGCAAGAAGAATATAATTAGACGAAAAAGAAATTATATTGTAGTTTGGCAAAAAAACTTGCTGGTGAATTAGATTTTTCATATTTTTTTAGATGCAAACCAATAAAATTTCTTTACTTGTTCGTTAACAATAAAATGTTTGAATTACTTTTAACTTTTTTTACATAATAAAATGGTCATATTTTACATTTCTTTTATTTACACTTTGCAGTAGAATAGTTAAAACTGCCTAAATAAAAGATAACTGCTGAGGGGAAACAGAATAAACAGCCGTAGTTATGTTTTCTGGTGGCGAAATGTCCCGGTGGCGAAATGGTCCAAGTGGCGAAAAGCTGGTGGCGGACTGGCGGTGGCTAATCGTCGTCGGCGAATGAGCGGGTGGCGAATCGTCACCAACCCATATATATATATATACATATATACATATATATATATATATATATTTATATAAATATATATATATATATATACATATATATATATGTATATATATATGTATATATACATATATAATATATATATATATATGTATATATATATATATAATGTATATATATATATATATATATTCATAAAGACTCTTAGCTCTTTATTATATTTCAACCTGTTTCCTGGCAATAGGAGAGTTTATCTCCATTATGTCGATGATCTCTGAGAATTGGGATAGAGGAATAAGAGTCGGGAATTTAGAGAGAGAGAGAGAGAGAGAGAGAGAGAGAGAGAGCTCGAATTCCATGAATATAAATGGTAATAGGAAAAAGATGGGCTGTCCCAAAGGGCCTTTAGCCATTTATCAAGAGTGTCGGGATGAAACGAACCAGAGCCTACGAGCGTTCGAAGGACGAAAGAAATGAGCGAATAAATCTGGAAAATAACTCCCTGAATTTATTTTGAATATTCTTTTCCAATGTTTTCTCTCCTTTAGCCCTTTTCTCTTTTGTTTTAGTCCTAAATGTCAGAGACTATTGCATTTCTCTTGAGTTACGTGTTATATATTTTATATTTCCTGATGCGTAATGTTTCTTAATGAATTCATATTAATTGAAATGAATTCATGTTACTTGAATTATACCGCCATTACGCAAATGGCAAGTGCATACGTTATCTCTCTCTCTCTCTCTCTCTCTCACACATATATATATGTATATCGATATATATGTATGTATATATATATATATATATAATTATATATATATATATATATATTATATATGTGTGTGTGTGTGTGTGCGCGCGCGTGTGTGTGTATAAATCACGAAAGTTGACACGTGATGGGCATAAAATATATATTATAGCCACGAAAGGAAAAATGAAAATACTTGATTGAGGGTTAGTACTTTCGTCTTATCAGTTACATTGAATAATAAGACGAAAGTACTACATGTAACTTCAATCAAGCCCTCATCTTTCCTTTAATGCCTATAGTATATACAGTATATATATATATATATATACTATATATATATATATACTATATATATATAATACTATATATATATATATATATACTATATATATATATATATATACTGTATATACTATAGGCATTAAAGGAAAGATGAGGGCTTGATTGAAGTTACAGTAGTACTTTCGTCTTATTATTCAATGTAACTGATAAGACGAAAGTACTAACCCCAATCAAGTATTTTCATTTTTCCTTTCGTGGCTATAATATATATTTTATGCCCATCACGTGTCAACTTTCGTGATTTATACACACACGCGCGCGCGCGCACACACACACACACATATATATATACATATATATCGATATATATATATATATATAATATTATGTATATGTATATATATATATGTATCAAATTAAATTCTTACTGATGTGCTGTTGCTTAGAAACATTGAATGTTAGTATCATCACACACTTGGAGCCACTCGGCTCAGAGTATTTTTTATCTTTTTTTTTTTTTTGTTTTAAAGAAAATTGTAATTATAAAGATTTGCTCATGTCCTGGACATGTACACTGTTTGGAAATAATTATGTATTGTAATTTCTTAATTGATATATACAAATGAAAATTTCTATCTACAAACAAATCACTGCTTCAAAGTATCCTTTTTATGCAAAGGAATTAATTTATTTTGTTAGAAGAAAATTCCAAACAATAAACATTTCGTCCATTCATTTTTTTTTCCTTGTTTTTTTTTTTAGTGAAAGGAAATCGGCTTATTTGCCCTCATGACGTCAATGACATTTCCATCCCCGAGAAGCACAGGGGATAGACTTAGGTGATGTTGACATTTGCATTTAGAACATAACAGTGATGAAAAACAGCCAACAGTTCTCCCATTGCAGGTAAAAACGAATCGGGCAATCAAGATCCAATTTCTGTTGATCTGCGGTAAAGATTGCTGTTCACCTTTGACTTTCATGTCCGTCCCAATTTTA
The DNA here is from genome assembly GCF_036898095.1 of Palaemon carinicauda. Classification (NCBI taxonomy): domain Eukaryota; kingdom Metazoa; phylum Arthropoda; class Malacostraca; order Decapoda; family Palaemonidae; genus Palaemon; species Palaemon carinicauda. The sequence goes on from NC_090739.1 coordinate 69,011,913, forward strand.
TTTTTTGGATGGAAATTGATAGGTTTTTGTTTGTAGTTTATTTTTTTTATTGACAGTTGATCGTTAGTCATTTCTGATATTTTGTTTGTGTTGGGCGATTGTAAAGGGATTAGAGCTGTCAAAGGTAGTAATGAGAATGTTTCGTTTGTAGTTTCAACCTTTGATATATGTCCTTGAATTTTGAGTTCAGTGTTTTCTTGGTGTAATTAAGTCCTATTATGTTATTCAGTTAATTATATTTAGTGTAAAATGTCTTTCAAGTCATAATTTCCTATTTTAAATAGAAATGAATTCGAGTAATAAATATGCTGTCACTTTTAGGAAGAAAATTAAGAAGTAACCGGGAGTTGGATTAGGGCACTCTCTCTCTCTCTCTCTCTCCTCTCTCTCTCTCTCTCTCTCTATTTTAAAAAGAAAATGAATTGGAGTAATAAATATTCTGTTACTTTAGGAAGAAGATTAAGAAGTAATGGAGAGTTGGATTAGGTCTCTCTCTCTCTCTCTCTCTCTCTCTCTCTCTCTAAAATATAAATGAATGGGAGTGATGAAGATGCTGTCACTTTTAGGAAGAAGATTAAGAAGTAATGGAGAGTGGAATTAGGTCTCTCTCTCTCTCTCTCTCTCCCTCTCTCTCTCTCTCTCTAAAATATAAATGAATGGGAGTGATGAAGATGCTGTCACTTTTAGGAAGAAGATTAAGAAGTAATGGAGAGTGGAATTAGGTCTCTCTCTCTCTCTCTCTCTCTCTCCTCTCTCTCTCTCTCTATATATATATATATATATATATTAAAAAGAAAATGAATTGCAGTAATAAATATTCTGTCACTTTTAGGAAGAAGATTAAGAAGTAATGGAGAGTTGGATTATGTCTCTCTCTCTCTCTCTCTCTCTCTCTCTCTCTCTCTTCAAAAGAAATGAATTTGAGTAATGAATATGCTGTCACTTATAGGAAGAAGATTAAGATGTAATGGAGTTGGATTAGGTCTCTCTTTCTCTCTCTCTCTCTCTCTCTCTCTCTCTCTCGGAGGGATTAGAAGGGAGGGTCTTCTCCACTCTTAACATCCCAGTAACCTTCAGCTGCTGGTGTCTGTAATTAGGTTTTCGTGAGGGCGGAAGTCTTGGAAGAGATGTCAAGCGAAACTGCCGAACTTTTTCGTAAAAGTATTCGTGAAATTTATCGGGTGTTTCGAAGAGACTCCGCGAAAGTAAGTGATACTTGGGGGTTTCTTCTTCTTCTTCTTCTTCTTCTGTATAAACTGTGAGTATATTGATAATGTGTCAAATACTCAGAGATTCACTTTGAGTGAAAACATTCTTGGAAAATGTGTCGTTATGAACATTCAGGAACTCAGAAATTTTTAAAGTTTCTTAGATTTTTATTAGCATTATCATTAACCGTCATTATCCCTATTACCTTTCTATCTCAAGATGTCCTTCTTAACTTATGAATGGGATTCAAGTTACGACGGTTAGGTTATTTCTACCGATGCCGAATAATGAATGAAGGTGCATGAAGCATGGAATGAAATATAAGTCCTTTATTTTGAATACAGATAAAGGTAGATTCAATTATTAGTGTTACATAATTTCCATCAAATGGTCAGTCGTAAAATTCTACAATAAGTTGGCCATAGTCATCGCTTGAAACACAAATTTTTTAATAAATGTGGATTTTCGTACACCTTGGTAGGCATTAATGTAACAATTAATTTCAAAGGTTAGGCTTCTTAATTTTTAAGAAATTATTTAAGTAATGTTCTGAGGATTACTTAATCGGCGAAAACCAATGAATGAATAGTTGGCAAAATATCTTGAGTGCCCGTTACATAATTTGATTTTTTCAGTTTACACATTTTCTAAATATTTGGATGAAATTCTTACTTAAATTCATATTACATTCACTTTATAATGTAGCATATTGATGTGTATTACCGCTTGGCATTTTACCCTTTCCATTATGAAAGAAAGATTTTCTCATGGAATATTCACATGATTTTATTGGCAAGTTGTTTTTCCCGAGAAATTCTGTATCAACAGAAGCTGGAGGAATGAATCGTACATTTTTTAAGTGTTTCGTCAATTGACGTTTTGAATAAGATATTAAGCAACCAGTTGCATTTTCTTACTCGCACTTCGTTCCTTTTAAAAATAAAGAAAATACACCTTCATATCTCATTCACCTTTCAAAAATGATTAGTTTTGCAACATATTGGCCAGGAGAAGATAGAGTTCGTTTGCCGAAACTGAGACTGAATATTTTGAGTAGTTACATTTGAAGATATTTTTGTTTGAATCTGAATTTTAATTTTTAGCGAAATTTATCTTTGCTATTTGCATTGATATCTAAATATTTTTTTACTATCTTTCAAGGATTATTGATTTTTCAGTACTGAAATACATGTTTTTTTTTTCACCTAATAGGAAAATTATGTTGGATATGTATTCTTGAATATTTATATACGGTATATGCATACATGCATACATGCATACATACACACATATATATATATATATATATATATATATATATATATATATATATATATATTTATATGTATATATATATGTATATATATATATATATATATATATATATATATATATATAACTTACTGTAGTGATAACCATACAACATTCCAAAAGGCCCTATCATAGGATCAATTTGCCAATCAACCCCAATATCTACTTGCTTAATTCCATGGACATTGCTTGTAATTTTTTATTAATTCAAGGTATCAACATTCCTTGTAATAATCTGTGACCGTAAAATTTTTATTTCCTCACTCTCTTGGGAGTATAGTATCAATTCCATAAACTTCCCGTCCGGTATTGATCTTGACAAGCGAGAGATGTTAGCCGAATAAATTTGAAATCCAATTGTGCACACACGCGTTCTCTCATACCAATGATGTCTATTCATTTCTATACAGTTCAGCTGCATTGATATTTACATAATTTATTCATGGAGACATGGTAAATGAGCCTTGCTTATTCATTCCTTTACATTTTAGAGTTTAATTACCTTTTCCAGCTTTATTCTAAAAGCGTATACTTTGCCACATTTACTGCCATGCATCTTTACTGAGTAACCATTTCCCTTTTTATATCGTGTTGGATGACGTTTATATTTTTCTTAAAGTGACCTCTATCTTTCATCCTCACTACAGCGTACTTCATTTATTTCCTCTTATGTTGACTTATACACATTGAATGAGCTCATTTCAAGCACGCGTGTGTTTTCTATACAGTAGAAATATAAAACAAATAAAATTTATCATTTAATCTCTCTTTATCGTTCCATTTAAACGTATAGAAAATAATTTGTATGTTGACAAATTCATACATTGCTTCATCATGAAAATGAATGTTTAATGTACACGTACGAGTGTATTTAGATTTATTCATCACTTATAAGATCTAAAGATTCCAAACAACAAATTCTACCTTTCCGTCGTCATTTGTTAAGTTAGTGGTTTCGGATATTCCTCCCCTCTTCATCGGCCCAGACCAGCATCAGCATCCAGTACATTCCTGAATAATGCGATAGACGCGTCGCTTTCTCGGAGCCCTCCAGAGAGGAAAATGATGTTCACTTTTGGTGTGTTTTTCCTGGCGTTGTTGAAAATCGAAGTGATATCCGGCCGCAGGTCCTACATTATTTACTTGCCGTGCGTCCGGTATCGAATGGTTCATAAACACGCAAGAAGGCTTCGTGTGACAAGAGTTGCTGACAAACTTCAGTACTGGGGGTTTAGAAGGACGAGGAAGACAGGTTGTGGGAGATAAAGAGAACGACGAGGAGGGAAGATGTAAAAGGGAGATGACATTTTAAAAAAATGCAAGAGACCAAAGGACGAAGAAAGGATAACTTAAGGATAATGACAAGGAACAGAAATAAAAATAAAGAGGTGAGGCAAGATGAACGTTGTTGTAGGGAAGGTAGTAAGAATGCGAAGAAGGCCGTATGTCGTACATGAATGTAATTGGACTGGATTTATTCCATGCGAAATTGTTATTATATTTGCCACTCTATCGTTATATCGGAAGAGTTGGTGATTATGTTTGCGTGACTTTGAAAGTCGTGCTCTTGTTAATTTAAGGTAAGAAGGAAGTCCCTGGATCAAGTTGGTGGTTATAGGGCCAGTGGAAGGATTTTGTTGCAGTAGTTGATGGATGATTTGTCCTTTGCTGCTACTGTGGTTGTAGCTCGAAATACATATTTGTACGTATTTTGTAGCTCAAATTATACCTTTTAATTCTTTAAATAGCAAAGATAAGGAGTACTTTTTTACGCATGGTTAGGTAATAGTTAGCAGCGTCATTTCCTTTCCCTCAGACGAGTTTTACCTTGCATAACCTCCTGTGACTTCTAAATACTAGACTTTTTACAACTTTGTTATTGTCCCACTTTCACGCTATTTCTGTTCTAAGATATCCGTTCACCTTCTGGTCCATTTTATCACTTGAATGTGATTTATTCACATTACTTTTTACTATTTTGTCAATTCATTTTAGCTTCTTACACAATTTAAGATTATCTTAAATACCTAAGTGGATTTTATTTAAAAACTTGCACAATCACTCTTCACATCAGTAACAAATGTTATGATCAACTAACCTTTCCTACAGTAAGACTTTTGTTAGCATGACTTATCACATTCTATCTTTTAAGTTCATGCCTTCTTATCGTTACTTTTCTTAAGTGTTGTATGCAGATTTGCCTTTCTGTTGATTTCAGTGTTAATAGAAAATTTCATGTATTCCCATGCGACTGTTTGTTTTCATAAATTGTCAACTCGCAATATGCTTCCACTGTTGATCAACATTAATTAATGAAAAAAGTATTTATATGCCGTATATATATATATATATATATATATGTATATATATATATATATATATCTATATATATATATATATATATATCTATATCTATATATCTATATCTATATATATATATATATATATAATATGTACATGTGTTGTATAAGGAATATGATGTATGGATCAGCAATATATAGTAAAAATACAGATTTATTTGATGTCATATATATATATATATATATATGTATGTATATATATGTGTGTGTGTGATTGAGTGTGTGCATGTGTCTGTGTTATTTTGAATAAGGAATACAATGTATTGGACATAAAAATTCCATTTTTTCAGTTTTAGTTTTTCAAACTTAGTAGATTGTTTGATAAGTACTGTGTTAGCTCAGACAAGATTTAAAATAGAATTTTTTTAGCAGAAGACATTTAACTATCCAGTGTGTTGAATGTATTATATTGAGGATGTTCATTTTTATGAAGCCCTTTAGTATTATCCGTGTTTATTTTCAAGATGAACATATAAGTAATGTCTTTAGGGCATAGAATACCGTCGCTGTTTAGAATAATCACTACCTCAAGGTTAAATGAATTAAAGAGGTGTTTACTGCACCGTTCGTTCGTTCGTTCGTTCGTGTTTCCCTCTGCCACCCCCATGTGGCTGCTTCTGTTGTGACGACAGTTACTAAAGTGTGTGCTTTGGTTGATTGATGTCCCGTCGATTCAAGGCTTTGTTGAATGAGTGGATCTTGTCGAACGCTATTCCAGTAACTATTCATCAGTCAGAATTCAAATTTGCTCTCTTTTCGTTTTGAAATTTCGTTTTTATGATTTTCTATCAATTCTTATGAGACGTGTTAAATTTAGTTAGTTAACCATCAAGACATTTATTTAGTATGAATGCGCTGTTTTAATATTTTTATTTCCTTTCGTCAATTTAATCATTTTCATGTACTGCGTAGATTATATTATAATTTTTTATCACAATGTGATATAAAAAAACCTGAATAATTTTGGATTAAATGATAAAATTCGCCTATTTTTTACATGTGGTATAAATACATACAGTATATGCGGACAATCTCTATTTAATATATTCCCTTTGGTCATTGACCTACATATTGTGTGCATTTATAATTATAACTGTGAAAGTTTAGCACCAGTAAATGCTGAATGGATATTTTGTAGCTTTGACAGCTTCCTGCTTTCATGTTGAGCGTGTAACATTATTATTACACTTCGGACGTATTTTTTACTAAATCTTTTATTTTATCTATTGAAAGTTAGAATCGTATCACGTTGAAAGACCATCACAGAATTTATGAAAAGTATTGATTTTATTTGATAATGAAATCAAAATTGTTATAAACTCGCATCTCTATCTTTGCAAAGACCACGTCTGTAGAAAAAAAGAAGTAGATCACAATATTTAAATAATGAGAAAGGATAGTTCCTTAATGCAAAATTTATTGAGCATCTTATTGTGACTTTTACACTGTCCCTTCTGTGTGACAGTAAGTAATAACCGTGTACAGTTAAAAAGCTCTCAAGAGCAGTTTCTAAAGTATTGTGGAAACAGAAGTCAGCAAACTCAAAATTCAATGCCTAAATGAGTCTGCTTTTAAACGTATGAGCTGTTTTTAAAGGCTAGATGAAAATCCTTTTATTTTTTTTTTAATTCATAGAATATGAAGAGCATAATCAAATATGACAGTATTCCACATTATATTAGATTTGTGTTATGGAACATCTTATAAAAGCATATTAAAACCCGTATTACCAAGGTATGTTACTGCTTCGTTTCTTGATTACAATGTGACTCGCAGTGAAAAGAAGATGAGCACGAATTCTGACCTTAGGTGACAAAATTTATGGGAGGTGTTATAGGACTACTGTATTTTTTAATTGCTCGATTTCTAAAATGTTTTATGGGTTTGATTAACATTCGAGTGTTTTACTATTATTTCACATGTGAGATCATCTTTTTTATAGTCCAATAAAATTTTACGAAGAGGAACAGTGGTTTTAAAAAAATCTAGACATCTTGGCGGTCAAGGGTACCAGGTGTTCTGCAAACAAAGAGTTACGTGACGTAATTTGACGTAAGGAAGACAATGAATTACTTCTGTCGATATTTTTAACTTGGTTACAGCGAACAGCCTTCAACTGTTTGGTATTAAACCTAATTTTTGTTCATGGCTCCTTATGTTTATACGAGCAGGTTTCGTATATGGATTTCTACGGGTTGTCATGAGTCATGCTTGGATAAAATTTACATTTAAAACGTCTTTAACAAACTTTTGCATTATATAGCGATTTGTTCTTAGAGTGATGAATTTGGATTCGTGGCTTACAATTTCAATTTCAATTCTTGAGGCTCTGGTATTTTACTATGCTTCTGTCCTCTTGTGCTTGTAGTATATATATATATATATATATATAGTGTGTGTGTGTGTGTGTGTACGGGTGTATGTATGCATGTATGTCATAAGTTTTTCTTTTGCACCTTATGGTCATGGTTACTTCCCGATTAGTAATTTACTGTGGTTTTTCAGTATCACGAGGACTTCGAAATATTTTATAGCACTGCATCTGTTACGTTTTTTCATGTGAAAAGTTAAATAAATTATACGCTCTCTCTCTCTCTCAGCCTAGTTATTTTCACATGCAAGAACCGTATTCTTGATCAATTCTTCAAGTGGTAGTTTTCTTTCATCTCTACTGGCTTTCCTGATTTGATAAATTAATATTTAGGTCAGAACTTTAAGATTTCAACACAATAATGTATATTTGATATCCAATTTTTCCTGATATTGACACTTATTTATTTGAATTTTTTTTTTTCTTTCAGTTATGGTGTTAGTATTCATATGTAAATAACAGAGCTCGAAGGTCACATAAATAGAACGAACCAATAAGTTTACTGACGTGTATGCTTATCTAAATATAAATACGATAAAATTCGGCCAAGTTTTTTCTCGGGTGCAAGAAATGAAAGTTGTGTGTGTTTGCTTCTGAGTTTTTTTTTTTTTTTTTTTTTTTTTTTTTTTTTTTTTAATTAAGGTTTTTGATATTCGAAACAAGGTTGTTTATGTGGCGAAGCTAAAAATGAGGCAAATCTTAAATTCAAGTAATGGTGGAAATGAAAGAAAATTAAGCAAATTGACTTTTTTTTTTTGGAAGTCAGTTACGTGACGCAAGGCAGGAGTGAATATTGTGTAGTTCTCATTTTCGATTTGTGGGAAGAAGTGACAAAAGTTACTGAAAAATGTACCTCTCTATATTAGAAATAAATCTATGTTAAATTGTCTGTCATTGTTGAAAACAGCCAAGACTTGATTCAAGTAATTTTGTAGAATGATGAAACCATGACCTTTAGGGAAAGATGAGCTTTATCAGACACTAGGAATCTAGTAGATAATTTTAGTTACTGGTTGGTGTACTATGATTAGAAGAAAACTTCATATATCACACTTTCCAGTCTTGATTTGATCTAATTCGCTTTGGACGAAATTATTCGTTTGTAAAGGAAAACCATTTTGAACTCTGGAATTGATTATATTCAATTTGATAGATATCAGTAAAGTTACTTTTGGAAATCAATATCACGTCTTAATAGTGCCTTAAAGAAATTAAAATTTAATTTTTTAAGGCAAAATCTAATGGATATTTTGCTCGTCCATTTGAATAAAAGACATGAATACGTGTATGGATTTCAGAGAGATTTTATCTCATATTTTATGTAACAGTTACCTTTCGTTCTTGATTGGTGTTGATCATTCTTTGATATATATATATATATATATATATATATATATATATATATATATATATATATATATATATATATACTTGTCGTTCTTAATTGGTGTTGGTCATTCTTTGAGAGAGAGAGAGAGAGAGAGAGAGAGAGAGAGAGAGAGAGAGAGAGAGAGAGAGAGAGAGAGAACAGTCGTTGTTAGATGCTAAGATTAATATTTTGGAGAAGAATAGAGGAGTTCCGGTTTGCCTTTTTTTTCAATCACATCTAGACCATTATTTGTAAATAATGGTCTACGCGGAATTTATCTAACGTCATCCTTTTCGAGAGTACGTCGAAAAAAAATTATATGTTCATTTTTTTAAGATGATATTAGAACCGTCTTCATAAGTTGGATAATATTGATCATTGTTTTTATACTTTTTTCAAAATTACTGGTGCTTTTGATTCTTGTTTAGGCCTATATCATTTTTAATTGTTTTAATTACTGATGGTTTTATTTATTTTCTAATAATAATAATCTAGAGCCTACGTGTTTAATTTTTGTTTCTGATAAATTGTATTGGCTTTAGTATTTTATAGTTTCTTTGAAGTTACAATAGAAACTAAGAAAACCGTTGAAAAGGCAACTAAAAGTATGAGAATATATATAAATTGATATTAAACCTCATAATATATAAGAAAATTCACCGTAAACCTCATACTGTAATAGCAC
>NC_090739.1:69023717-69038717 GCF_036898095.1 Palaemon carinicauda
AATCCCTAGGGTTACTAATCCTGTGCGGGAAAAAATTCCTGGCAACATCATTCGTTTTTTAAAGCCTCTTTATGGCCGTGTCTTTTGCACCCGGATTAAATGACTTCCGTTTTAGGCTGTTTCTTCATTTCGTCTTCTTTTTAAGGCAGCTGTAACTTCCATTGCCTTGATTTTGTTAAGGTGTTTGTTTAAAATGTTGTGCTTTGTTCATTCGGCTTTTCAGCTGCTGTATAGTGTCTTTACAATCTGTGATGTATTTATGTACAGTGTCACCTTTTATGTACAGTGTAGTCATACCAACTATGAGTTTATATATGGTGACACCATAGTGTTTACGTGTCTATGTACTGAGATTACTTAGCATTTACCTGGTTAAGTATAATAATACCAAAGCTTACGTTTGTTTATACACAACGACACCATAGCATTCACGTGTTTTTGTACCGTGATACAGTGGCGTTTATGTGGTTATATATAGTGACACCTTAGCATTCACGTGTTTGTGTACAGTAAGACCATAGTGTTCATGTGGTTATGTACAGCGTCACCATAGTGTTCACATTTATATGTGTAAGGACGTCATGGCATTCTCGTGTTTATGTACAGTGACACCATAGCGTCCACATGTTTATGTAAAGTAACACCATAGCGTCCATGTGTTTATGTACAATGACACCATAGCATCTGTGTTTAATTACTGTGACACCATAGCGTTCACTTGTCTACTATAAACATTGACATCATAGCGTTCACTTGTCTACTATGTACAGTGACACCATATCATTCACGTGTCTACGTACATAGGCATTATGGCACTCGCATGTTTATGTACAGTTAGCCACTGCAATTCCTGCAGACCCCGCTCTGAAGAAGTGCACGCCGTCACACCCTTACTGTGCAGCGAGTTCCTTTGTGTTACACTTTTGCCTATTGCGGTGTGACGGTGCATTTCCCCAGAGCGAGTTGTACTAGGAATTACAGTGTAACACCATAACATTTAGGTATTAATGTACATAATGTACAACTTTCACAAGAATTTTACAGTAACACATTACAACACACCTAATGAACAGTGACACCATAGCGTTCATGTGTTTATGTACAATGGCACTATTGCATCCATAAGTCTACTTATAGTAACACCATTGTATTCTCGTGTCTGTGTACAGTGACACCATTGCGTTAATGTGTTTATGTACAGTGATACCCCAGGGTTCACATATTTATACACATTAACACCATAGCATTCACATGTTTATGTAAAGCGACACTATAATCTTCACATGTTGATGTAGAGGTTCACATGGTTATACACATTAACACCATAGCATTCACATGTTTATGTACAGCGGCACTATAACCTTCACATGTTGATGTACAGGTTCACATGTTTATACACATTAACACCATAGCATTCACATGTTTATGTACAGCGTCACTATAACTTTCACATGTTGATGTAGAGTGACACCATATCGACCATGTGTTTATGCACAGATATATTATAATGCTCATGTGTTAACTTACATTGATAGTATAACAATCGCATCTTACGTGCATTGACACCACAACCATCGAATGTTTATTTATAATGACACTCTAGCATTCGTGTATGTGTAGAGTGGCACGATAATGTTCATGTATCTATGTACAGAAACACTATAGCGTAACACTATAGCAAGACATAATTGTAAAATTTTCAGGATTAAATTGGTGGAGTAACCCGGGGTGATAGTTAGCATTGCAATATAAATTGTATTTGTAGACGAAAAGGTTTCTGCCTCAAGGTGAAATAAGAACGTGGTGACATTAAAAAACTTTTGGGTAAAGATACACCACTTTAAAAGTATAAGTCAAGTTGATGGCATTTAGAAATGGGTCTGGAAGACGAGACGCTTACGAACAAATGAGTTTTATATATGCAGTAAATATTACGAAATGTCTTTTGTGATTCATGTAGTTCTTATCAGAGAGAGAGAGAGAGAGAGAGAGAGAGAGAGAGAGAGAGAGAGAGAGAGAGAGAGAGAGAGAGAGAGAAAGTTTTTTTCATAGTTATATCTAGAGTGCGATATATTAATTGCATAACCTTTTGATATTTGACGAAAGATTGGAATCGTACTGTATATGGCAATTAAAGACAATTCCGCTTGCATCTGTCCTTACATATCTTCACGATATATTTTTTGTACAATCATTCAGAATTATTGTTACATGAATTGTAGAACAGGTTGAAGCAACGTCTTGTATCGAAATGCTACTTGATTGACCGTACTTTCGTGGTTAAATATAATAAAAGGTTTAGTATGGAACAGTGTTTGTTTTCTGTGACGGAGAATGAGGGAACCGTTGAAAAGTGTGTGAAGTGTGAAATATGATTGAAGGTTTGACTGGGGGAAACGATGGAATTTCCTGAGAAATGTGTCGAAGTGCAAACCATTGCCCCTCTCTCTCTCTCTCTCTCTCTCTCTCTCTCTCTCTCTCTCTCTCTCTCTCTCTCTCCCCTTGGTTCATTCCAACCACTAGAGCCTAGTAGTAAAATTTCTGTACTTTCTTGAATACTGTCTTGCTTTTAATGGATGTGTCCCAAGAGTTAGTTTCACATTAGATAGTAAAGCTAATGAAATCTTTAAGGGCTTTAGTCTACGTATAATGCATGGACGTAAATGATGGTTATTGACGATATATATATACAGAGAGATTTACTTTCGTATAAATTGCTAAATTTCGAAGAGTTTATCTCTCATGAGGAAATATTGACCTAACGTAACCGAATTAAAGGGAATTTTATCCTATGGTACAACATCCAAGTATTCTTTTTAGCAGACAAACCAGCAATTTCAAGTGTTCTCGCTTTAAGGACCAAAGAAAAACTCCATGTATTTATTTTTAAGAAAGCAAGAGAAATGGAAAATTGTACATAAAAATGTAAGACTCTTCCCTTATCTGTTATTTGCACACCTGGGCTCACAGTGTTAGCATTGGTATTATTTATGGGTGGTTCGTCTTTAGATGGCCATCCGAAGGATGTAAGTTGTTTATGTTATGAGCCTGAGGAACACACCATATTTCCATCGTTTTGGGCTGCTATGATAGAGAGGACAGGATTTGGCCTGCCTGATAAAATGGGGTGAACACATGCTTACGCAATAGTAGGGTGTACTTAGTTCTATTTTTTTTTCTTTAAATTTTTTTTGGTATTATAGTAGTATTATTTTAATTTATTTCAGAAGCAGGTCTTCTTAAAGCTATCTAACTGTTATAAGGATGCTTTTGCTTTTATTGTTTTAAAGTGAATTAATATTTATTTATTTATTTATAACAAATAATATCGGTGTCAGTGACCTTAGATGTCAGGATGCCAGATAACTCATAATCAATCAACCAATCTTGTTTTTTGTTATTTGTTTATTGTATAGTTAAATTCATTTGATCAAGTGTTTTTGGGTATGATACAAAGCGTTATATTTTTAATACTTTATAATAGTTAAATCGATTAAAACGCATATGTGCATTTATGTAAAATATATATTCATAAATAATAAAAATTGAAGTTGTAAGTCGTGAAAGAAGATATAATCATTATTTCTAATATATATAAAGAAATATAAACCATGTTTTCACAATATTCACCACAAGTCTTATATAACTCCCTTCGATGCAGCTTTGTATTAAAAAACATAGTTACCTGAACGTTCTTGTACGTAAAAAGGTTTGCCTGCTATGCCACACTAATTTACAAAAATTTGGGTTGGTTGGTTTGCATTCTTCATGTCTGTGCACAGAGTTATCATTGAAGGCCTTTTGAGAGAGAGAGAGAGAGAGAGAGAGAGAGAGAGAGAGAGAGAGAGAGAGAGAGAGAGACTATATCAATTTTATGATTAATGAAAAGAAAAGAAGATTACTTTGCAGTGAAAATGAAAATGTTAAGTCGTTCAGTTCTAAAGCAGAACGAATTTTGATATAATTTTTGATGGGGGAAGCCTCAAATTATTCTGTCTAGTTCCGTTTTAAAAGTTTCTTTCACAACAAGTTTTTTATGTAAGTTTTCGATTCATATATTCGGAGTCATGGTCACATTTACAACATGTACTGTACCAAACCTTTAGCAGCAGTATCAGTATTAGTAGCGTGAACAGTATTTGCTGTAGTAGTGACACTAGCAGTAGTATTGGTATTGGCAGCAATATTATTATTATTATTATTATTTGCTAAGCTACAACCCTAGCTGGAAAAGCAAAATGCTATAAGCCCAGAGCCCCAACAGGGAAAATAGCCCAGTAAGGAAAGGAAAGAAGGAAAAATAAAATATTTTAAGAAGAGTAACATTAAAATAAATATTTCCTATATAAACTATGAAAACTTTAACAAAACAAGAGGAAGAGAAATTAAATAGAATAGTGTGCCTGATTGTACCCTCAAGCAAGAGAACTCTAACCCAAGACAGTGGAAGACCATGGTACAGAGGCTATGGCACTACCCAAGACTAGAGAACAATGGTTTGATTTTGGAGTGTCCTTCTCCTAGAAGAGCTGCTTACCATAGCTAAAGAGTCTCTTCTACCCTTACTAAGAGGAAAGTAGCCACAGAACAAATACAGTGCAGTAGTTAACCCCTTGAGCGAAGAAGAATTGTTTAGTAACCTCAGTGTTGTCAGGTGTGTGAGGACAGAGAAGAATCTGTTAAGAGGACAGAGAAGAATCTGTTAAGAATAGGCCAGACTATTCGGCGTATGTGTAGGCAAAGAGAAAGAACCGTAACCAAAGAGAAGGATCCAACGTAGTACTGTCTGGCCAGTCAAAGGACCCCATAACTCTCTGGCGGTAGTATTTCAACGGGCGGCTGGTGCCTTGGCCAACCTACTACCTCAATAGTAGTATCAATAGCGAAAGCACCAATAGCTTTAAAAGTGTAGGAATCTGAGTAGCAACACTAGTAGTAGTAGTAGTAGTAGTAGTAGTAGTAGTAGTAGTAGTAGTGCCCTCCCTGATTTAAATCAAGTGTCATTTTATGAATGATATAATAATAATTGTATCCTATTGTACAAACGAGGCCGTAAGTGAAAGATGACGGGAAATGCTTCGACACGCTTATTTTACTTCTGCCTCGTACGGCCAGTTTCGTCACCAGATGTCCCTATTATGATTAGTAGTCGGCTGAATATGCGTCTGTCATCATTGAAAATTGCTTCTTTTATTCAGTTCTTCCTAATTTCTTACCTTCTTTTATTACTTTCTTCCCATTTTTTTTTACCTTTTATCGTTTCCTTCCCAATTCTACACTGTGTTATTCCCTGTTTGGTTTCTTTCATTCCTTTCTTCCACCTTTTCACTTTTATCGGTTTTCCCCCGTTTTTACTCTTATTTCTATCTTTTCTATTTATACAGTCTTTTATTCTGTTTCTTCTCATTTCATCTTTATTCGTTTTCCATTTTTATACTTTTACCCATTTCTTTTCTAATAATTCATTCTTTTATTCCATTTTCTTTTCTTTTCATCTCGATCAGTTGTCCCCTTTTTTACTTTTATCCATTTCTTTTCATTCTTTTATTCCTCACTTCTCTACTTCCGACCTTCTTTTATTGCCTTTCCCTACTTTTCCCTTCAGTTTTCTCAAGAGAACGTGGTTGCGTACCACACGCACACTGATTCCGCTTGCATTCGGATTTATGGAGTATGTTTTGGAGTTTTTCTTATCGCACACTTGTTGTCGTGCATGTGTGTCTGCGTTATCTGGCGAAACTTCCTCTCTATCCAGAGTTATGAAATCCAGATTGCAGTGGTCTCTGGTCTGGGCCGAAGTTGGTTGGTTTGCATTCTACTTGTCTGTACACAGAGTTATTATTGAAGACCTTTTGAGAGAGAGAGAGAGAGAGAGAGAGAGAGAGAGAGAGAGAGAGAGAGAGAGAGAGAGAGAGATCCTACTCGGTTGGTATATGCCCTTGGGCGTTCATTTAACAGACTCAAAGGCCAGCTGTCATATTCGGAATCCCAGTTCTAGTTTTATCATTAAAATGGAAATATATTTAGAGATAAAAATTGTCAATTATATATCATTAAATTAGAAAATGATATAGAAATAAAAATTGTCAGCTATATATCATTAAGATGGAAAATATATATAGAAAAGAATTGTCAATTATATTTCGCGATATTTTTCATTGCAATTCACAAAAATTCTATAACCCATAATTGCTCTTTTATTTTTTAGAGGCTAATAAAGGTTATTATAAACGTTATAAAAGTTCTTGTGTAAATGATATTTGTTTTAATTCACGCTAATTTTTATAAAAGTAAATGCGTCAGATTCCTATACAAAGTAAGATATTGAAATATTCATAGATAATTTTTGCGACATCATTGGTGACTTGTGCGTTTATGCATATCTTAGTCCTGATCTCAAAGATACTGGTGATCAATACTATTATTATTATTATTATTATTATTATTATTATTATTATTATTTGCTAAGCTACAACCCTAGTTGGAAAAGCAGGGGCTCCAAAAGGGAAAATAACCCAGTAAGGAAAGGAAACAAGGAAAAAGTAGAATATTTTAAGAGTAACATTAAAATATATATTTCCTATATAAACTATAAAAACTTTATAAAAACAAGAGGAGGAGAAATAAGATAGAATAGTGTGCCTGAGTGTACCCTCAAGCAAGAGAACTCTAACCCAAGACAGTGGAAGACCATGGTACAGAGGCTATGGCACTACCCAAGATTAGAAAACATGGCTGTGATTTTAGAGTGTCCTTACCCTAGATGAACTGCTTACCAGAGCTAAAGAGTCTCTTCTACCCTTACCAAGAGGAAAGTAGCTTCTGAACAATTACAGTGCAATAGTTAACCCCTTGGGTGACGAAGAATTGTTTGTGATCAATATTAACAAGGATGGCAAGACAGGAATGTCCAATGGAGGTCGGTGCTTAACAAGTGTTCGTTGACATAAGGGAGGCCTTGATCCTAATGTAGATACAACCCTATAGAAAGGAAGAGAGTCATTTAGGATAGCTGGAAATAATACACCTGCATCCCCTAGGAATGCCTCTGATTTCCTGTATTATGCCCTCGGCGGGGGAACCACCAAATGTAAGAGAGCCGCTTTGATCCTGTGAAGGTCTCTCTCTCTCTCTCTCTCTCTCTCTCTCTCTCTCTCTCTCTCTCTCTCTCTCTCTCTCTCTCTCACTGTAAATAAAGGATGAATGTGGCAATGATGGTTGTATTCATTATTTTCTGGAAAAAAAACTTAATCCTGAAATGCTTTTTGGTAAAAATAATTATTTCATGTCGGCAGTTCCTTTTAAAAAATTCTCCTTTTCCTTTCCCTGCCTTTGTTCTTCCTTTCAGTCAGGCTGGACATAGTGAAGGGCACTAGTTTGACTGTTTCATCCACTTGAGCATGATATACATAAATTCCTCTCTGGAAACTTAAATGAAACTGTCATAACCCAACGTATAGACATACACACAAGTGTATAATAGCAGCAAGACTATGCTCTCTCTTTATAGGGGGCGGGGTTGAAGCCCCCCCCCCAAAAAAAAAAAAAATAGAAGTTTAGACGTATTTCAGAACAGAAATTTTGAAATATCTCGAGTAAATACAAGGAAATGGTAAGATTCACCAGTCCACAACCTATCGCAATCATCAGCATTTCTGTTACAAATTCATTTTTAGTTTTGATTCAATCATCAGTTTACTTGTTCAGAATGACATTTAGAATAACTGAGTATTTTGTCCAGTGATGCAGTCTGGGGTATGCTATGCACGTTGGGTCATCTCTATTATATTTGAAATACGTTCATTTGTTCAGGTGAATATCTCGGACTAACAAACTATAGTCATTTTTTTTTTAACGAGGCAGATTTGCACCGACTCGCAGCGGTGCCCTCTTAGCTTGGAAAAGATTCCTGATCGCTGATTAGTTGGACAAGATAATTCTAACCAATCAGCGATCAGGAAACTTTTCCGAGCTAAAAAGACAACGCTGCGAGTCGGTGCAAATCTGCCTCGCTACAAAAATTGACTATAGTCAGCATTCATCATAATTTCTTAGTTATTTTGAAATACTCGGCTATATTATTTTGCTGTTATATTGTTATAGTTTATGGTTTATCTGGTAAAACGAGTCGAGCGAGTAGTTCATAACTATCCCTACAAACTAACAAACACTCATAAAGGAGAGAGAGAGAGAGAGAGAGAGAGAGAGAGAGAGAGAGAGAGAGAGAGAGAGAGAGAGAGAGAGGCAGGCTACGAGCATGAATACAGTAGATGTGATGAAAGTATTCCGACAAGTCATGCAGTAAGGTATTAAGAGGAAGGATGAATCGTTGAGCCAAGAGGAACGCGGTCAGGCGTGCAAGCATGTATGTAAGTTCTTGTATTTCTCTTCTGGTTCCTTTGACTCCAAAAGTCTCTGTCTTGTAGATAAGCCAAATCAGACGCAAATTAAGTGAATTATATATATATATATATATATATATATATATATATATATATATATATATATATATATATATGTATGTATGTATACATATACATTCACACACACACACACACACATATATATATATATATATATATATATATATATATATATAATATTGTATATGAATATATTTATGTATATATTACTGTATTTAAATTGAAAAACATTAAACCAGAATCAGATAAAAAGTAATCTTCTCTTTTCTTTGACTCTAGTGATGCTATCACTTTAAAGAGATATATCGCTCACGCGCAATGACACACATACAGAAACTCACGCACACACTTAGGCAACTGTTAGCAAGAATTGGATTGCCATTGGAGGCGAGTATGTAAAGGTTTACCGGCCAATGTTGTGGAAGTCTTGGGATTGGCTCGCCATCTGTGGTTGAACAAACCTAAGGATAAGTGTGGCATTGTCTGTCATCTTTACCTCATGAAGGTGAGCGTTAGAGGTTATCAAGGAGGTTAAATCGTTGTTAGGCTTAGTTTGACCTTGGAGTCTTTCGCATTGAGGTTGTAAGGCCCAAGGTCGATAGACCTTCGTGAGGCCTTTGACCTCAACCTTGCAGCGATCAGTACAGTTGTCTAACGTCGGAGTATATGATTCATTGTTGCGGCCAACGGAGGCACAATGGATGTTTAATTGTGTTGCTATCCATGCTCCCTCGACAAGGAGTCGAACCTGCGTTAGGTTGCTGGACAGTTGAGAATGCTATCGATCATACTCGCTTGCGTGTGTGTCGCACATATATACTGAATGTGTATATTAAAAGAAAAGTATTTAATGAGATGGGTCTAACAGTATTAAGTTATGCATCAGAAACTTGGTGCCTTACTAAAGCCTTCGAACACAAGCTAGTTACAACTCAAAGAGCTATGGAAAGAATAATAATTGGAATAACACTGTGACAGAAAAAGAGCAACATGGATATGAGAGCAAACTAAAGTAGAGGATTTTCTATGAACATGTGAAAAAAGGAAATGGACATGGAGGGACATATAATGATGATGTCGGTCAATAGATAGACAGTAAGAATAACAGAATGGGTCCCTAGAGATTGTAAAAGAAACAGGGGATGGAAGAGAAGACGATAGATTGACGAACTAAGTAAGTTTACGGGCGTGGACTGGCACAGAAAGACCATAAACCGACGCAATTGGAAGGACGTGTCTGAGGCCTTTGTTCTGCTGTGGATTAGTAACGGCTGATAGTGATATATATATATATATATATATATATATGTGTGTGTGTGTGTGTGTGTGTGCGTGTGTGTGTAGAATTCACGAAAGCTGACACGTGATTGTTGAGTCTGTTGATGTCCCTAACGGACGAAAGTACTAACTCTAATCAAGTATTTTCATTTTTCCTTCCGTGGCTATAATATATATATATACATATATATATATATATATATATATATATATATATATATATATATATGTATGTATATATATATATATATATAATATATATATATATATATATATATATATATATATATATATATATATACATATATATATACCGTGTGCATGTGTGTTTGAGCAAGGAAACAGACTTGAAACTCATCAAAGAAGGCTTTGGCATGACTGAGCGTCATTTGGGGCTACTTGAGTTGACCTTGGTTGCCTTCGGGTAAATTGGTGGACAAGGTAAAACAAAGCCCGAATGAGGGACAGACGAGCGAAGGAAGACGAAACAACATTATTTGGAAAGAAAATAAAAAGGTTAAAAACATAATGTACTTAAGTAGGCGCAAAAGGTAATGTTTGAAATAGGATGAGGTCGAATGGAAAAGGGTAAGGGTAAAGTGTGAGGTCAGAGTTAAAATGGTTTTGTTGCTCCCAACGTGGCCTCGGGTAATAGACGTCGAACATACGTACGCGCACACATGCTAAGTCTGAAAGAGAGACGCACATATGTATGTATTCTCGTTTTCATCATTGAAATGCCCTCATGATGTTCAGTTGAGTGGCGGTTTTGATCACGGGAAGACATTGGTCGATAACCTGTTCGGTAATTTGACGGTTTTATGATGCGCTGTAAAATTGAGTCGGAATACCTTTGTCTATTTTGATTCTTTAGTATTTTCATTTTTGTTTATTTGATGTCTGGTTGTGTTGATCCCTGAACTATTTCCTCCTCAGTGTCTTTGTTCTTTTCATATTTTTCTGTTGGCCGTGTTTTACGTTGGAGTTTTACCGAATTGAGATACAATAACATTAAAGAGTGAGTTGTATGATAGCATTTCTTTTCCAATAATCTGATAAACATCTGATGACCTCTTGAAGAGTAATCCGTTTTCAGAAGAAATCTTTATAACTTATATTGTTATTGTTGTGTTTATAACCGAGATTACTATGAACTCGATCTCAGAGATGGGGATTGTATCTTTCAAAGTTACACGGACTTTTACTAATGAACGTTAAGCTTGAGATCTGAATATATCTATTAGTGTCGTGAACGTCCTTGATGTTTTGCATGCTAAGGTGAGCTTGATTCTCGAATGCAAAATCTCATGTATAGGAAAATTTGTAATTGTTTCATAAGTTTTCTTATATTTTACGCGTATGGCAGCAGTTGTGGTTTTTCTTATCAAAGAGTGCATTAGTAGTTATTGTTACAATATAAGTTTTAGACTGCCATTGCAAACTAGAATGAATGTATAATGCCTTCTTTGTATCGCCATTGCGTTGTGTACATACATGAATATACACACTTATGTAGTTACCTATGTGGAATTTATGTACGTTCTTTTACAAATAGTCCGGCATGAATGTGACGTAATTCCTATTTTCAAAGATTTTGAATCTCCCCAGATTTGAGGGACCCTGTGGCTATTGTTTCATGGATAGGACCCACCATTAGAATACAAATATCTAGGTTTTTTTTTTTTTTTTTTTTTTTTTTTTTTTTTTTTTTTTTTTTTTTTTTTTTTTTTTAGCCCAAAACCGTAGTGAAGGCTGGAATTACTCACCAGTGTGCGTATGTGATGACTCGAAAGTCTAACCAATACTGTTCCTAGACATTTCTGTACATTCAAATATTAGCTCCATGACGTGGACAGAAGCGAAAATTTGGAGTTATGAAATTTATATAAATAGTACGATTATCATCAAGTATTTTGCAAGTATGTAGGTGTTAAACGTTATTATTGATATAGACTTGAAGCATTTATTTTTGTGATTTTTTATATTTTTAATTTAGCTGCTCATTTTCGTCTGAACGGGTAAATGGGGTTCGCCGTATTTGGTAGCATTGCTTGTGTGGCGGGTTCCAGCTGATTACGCTCGAGTCATTCGCCTCCGGGCTCAGCAGTTCTGTCCATCTTTTCAGGGTCCTTGGAACGAATTCTCTCCGCCCTTTGATTTTTAGTACCCATGCCCACGGGGTCATTCGTAGTTGTTAAAAACACTGCAATATTTCCACACACAAGAAAGCCCTCCATCATATAGCCTATATATATATATATATATATATATATATATATATATATATATAATATACATATATACAAACATACATACAGTATATATATACACACTCACATATGTATATATATATATATATATATATATATATATATATATATATATATATTTATACATATGTATATATACATTACACACACACACACATATATATATATATATATATATAATCATGATAGCGAGCTTTCTATCATAATTGTATATATATACATATGTATGTGTGTGTGTATATATATATATATATATATATATATATATATATATATATGTGTGTGTGTGTGTGTGTTTGTATGTGTGTATGTGCGCGCGCATGTGCATGTAGCTTCAATAAATCACAAAGGAAAATTAAAATACTGGGTGAAACATGGCCAGTTTCGTCTCTGCAACCTCATAGATTGATACATTTATAGAGATTTTTACAATATACATGACACAGTTAGATTATGAACATACACACAGATATTTATACAACGAAACATAAGAAAAATATGCCTCTGTATTAGTGATAATACACCTGTGCTTTCGTGTGTGTGTGTGTGTGTGGGGGGGGGGGGGTGGAGTCCATATCCCATTAGCAGATAAGGGGGTGTCTTGAGTGACAGGTCCCTACACTTTAAATAATTCTGCATATACATTTATATACAAAAACATATACATACATATATACCTGCATCCATATGCATACATAAATACATACATGGAAATCCACATATAAATAACGGCAGAGCATATACTGTACATCCATTTGTCTGGTAATGTAGATAAAAAAAGATTTATTATCAAGCAGACATATGTTATATAAGGGCACATGATTCCTAAGTTAGAAACCAGGTGTTACCAAGTTCAGTCCTGCTTACGTAAATAGAAATTGTTGAGGCTTGTAGATATATTTTCACATGTGTATATATATATATATATATATATATATATATATTATACATATATATGCATATATATTATATATATAAATAGAGAGAGAGAGAGAGAGAGAGAGAGAGAGAGAGAGAGAGAGAGAGAGAGAGAGAGAGAGAGAGAGAGAGAGAGAGAGAGAGAGAGAGAGAGATAATTATTAAAACTATCTTATATAAAGCTGGACTCTATATAACATTTCTTCAAAATATTTATTACAATGAACCAATATCTTTGACCATGAGCAACTGATATTATGATTTTGCATTGTTATCTTGAGCATATCTTACACTTTTTTATGCTGTTCAATTATCTTTTTAAGATATTTACCTGTTTGATCTGTATAAGAGAACACATTATTTACAGAGGATTTGATATACGTATTCTTTTGTACTGTCAGGAGAGTTCTTTATGAGAGTTGTTATCATTGTGTTATTACTTAAAACGTTAATATTGAAATATTTAACGAATTCGGGAATATCTTTAAAGTTGTTACTGCTCTTTGCTCTTAATGCATCGTTTAATACTATTTCGGGATACATTAATTTATTGCCTGTAGTCCTGTGCAGAGTTACTGGGTCGTTTTCTGAATATGATATTAGTATTTTTTTTATTTTCAATATACATATGTATGTACTGTATATGCATTCATGCTTATGCTTTATTTATATTTATATGAGGTTTTTATTATAAATCATATATGTTTATATATATATACACACACACACACACACACACATATATATATATATATATATATATATATATATATATATATATATATATATATATATAAAGTGTCTGTGTGCTTTTGTATTTATGTATACATGTGTGTACATGTATGTCTCTGGGTATTTATGCATCTGTATGTGTTGCGTTTTTGTAAACACACGGATATGCAAAATCTATTCAAATAAACTCTCATTAGTATCATGAATTATAGGTAACTGTCTGAAGGCTAGAGTCACTTGGATATTTTACCTTTCGCTTCAGACCCATCTGCAAGGTATATGAGATGCAATCACGAGGGCTCCGATGTGCTGTCACAAATACAGATGGCATATTTTTATGGTGTTTTGTTCTACAAATGTTTGTATGTAAATTTGTACTCTGACTATACTATATACATTGCAAGAATATCCATATATTAACCCTCTAGAGTCTAGATGAAGTCGCAGACCAAATCTGTCAGGAGCCACTCAGTATTTTCATTTTTTTTTTCTTATATGTGGTTTATTACACCTGAGCACCACAAGTACTTGCGAGTTTTGTGTATACACATTCATGTTTACTTTTATATATATATATATATATATATATATATATATATATATATATATATATATATATATATAGCTCATGTGTTGTTATTGTTTTATATATATAATATTTCATAATTGTTATCGTTATATTATCAAATTTTCTTTCCTTGCAGGTAAGAGACGTGTGGAACATAGGTAAGCTTGCTAGGGAGCTTTGTACAATATAATTCAGGGATTGATCACCTTGAGAAGAACCACGCAACGCTACAAGTAAGAACCGAAAAGTTTAGTTCTTTCATTGGATAGAATTTAAAAGAAAAATAGTGTGTAAATTAACTACTACAATTATTTTTATATAGGTGATAAAGTATTTAGTCTGTGAATAGCAAGGGAAAGGTCTGGTTGTTTCTCCAACCGGATAGGTCCCCAAGCCTAAAAAATGTTCATCCCAAGAGCCTTACGAAAAGTTATCCATCGAGCCTAAAAAATGGTTAGTCTTAGAGGCTAACAAAAGGCTGTCCGTTGAGCCTAACTTATTGTATTTGACCGCCTACCTTCGGGGACGAGTATTGTACGTGAAGAAGTATGATTTATCGGGATTTAACAACCCCCTCCCCCAAAAAAGGGAAAAAATAACAGCCCAGGTAACGTATTTAACCTAGTCTGAACAAATTTCGTAGCGTGAGACATATTCATATACCTGCACATTATTTATGTTTTGAATAAAGTTATCAAAGGAGCTTTACTTTTGGTGTCTTGTGTAATCCTAAAAGAAAAAATGATTTCAAGTGCTTCCCTTATTGACAGTTATCGATTTTTTTTTATACTAATTATTGAAGAAAATTGAT